>NC_081566.1:63592430-63910608 GCF_022355385.1 Mustela nigripes
TCTCTCTCTCTCTCTGTTCCTGTCTCTCCTCCCTCACTTTCCCTCCTTGTCTGTCTGTCTGTCTCTCCCCTTCTCTGCCTCACACAGAGCAGTATCTTCACTCTGGAATTACAGCACATAGGCAGATATCTCCAACATCTGCCCAGCTCAGAAACCAACAAGGATTTCCCATGTCACTCTGCAAATTTAAACAAGTCAGATAATTCAAATTTCCTTGCTCTGTAGTGGAATTCTGTTCTACTTCTGCAGCTGACTGGCCTATCTATGCTCTTCCTCAGGAGAACACTGGATTCATGGACTGAGAGAAAGTCCTCCCAGGTTCTAAGGGAAGCAGGTCTCAGAAGAACATCGGCTGGGGTGAAGGATGTTCTATTAGCCAGGTCTTTATTTCCTTGCATCTGTGGCAAATAAGTCTATCGGTTTCCATCCCCCGTTCTTCAGGTCTAGAAAACCCCATGTTCATCCATTTGATGCTTTTTTTTTTTTTAATCATTCCAAGAGATTCCCTTGGATTCATATTTCTAGAGGCAGAATCCTGACCAAGCAACCAAATCCCTCAGAGATCTCAACAACACAAGGCTGATGCAGGAATTCACCCAGGCCATTCCTAGGACCTGGGATTTTGTAATTGTTTAGCAAGTGCACAAGTGTCAGTAAAATCTTTGCTCTTGACTACCGCTACTTTTGCTAATGAAAGCCCCTGTGTACCATTCTACATCCAATCTAAGTTTGCCACAGTTCTACCACTTCTGGGATTCATTGGTCTAATTCATAAGGTGTCACTTGTTGATGAAGCTGTGGATGGGGGAGCTCTTGGAAATAGCTTCCTCTTCCATTAAGCTTCCGGATTAGAGCAAACACGGACCCCCCGCCCCACCTCCCTGAACCTCATTCCTCAGTAGATGGCATTCAGAGCCTGGGTTCTGGAAACAACATCCAACCATGACAGCGTCTATTCATCAACTTAAAAAACATAAGTTAAAAAATATAACATCCACACACCTACCATGTACTCAGTTCCCGATAAGTGTTCAAGTGTAGAATTCTGAATTTCTCTCTCGGGGTGACCCTTGCAGAAAGCTGTGAACCTCTGCAAACCTCACTTTTCTCATTGGTGAAGTGGGACTAGCAATAGCTAGGGTTTTTATAAGGAAGAATGGAATCACATGCACGAAGCACACAGATTTTAGAATCCAGTCCCTAAATGTTTGATACACAGAAATGTCATTACTGTTATTAGCATCTCCTGTCTGGGCAGGGAGCTTGTATTTCCACATATTTCAGCCTGTGTGTGTGACCCTCTCAAAGGCGTGGGGACTGCTTTACTAAAGAAGCTGCTCCATTTCTTTCTGCCACATGCAGTCATTTAAATTCTTTGTGCGGAACATTGTGAGCTTCTCCCCAAATCAGTTAAACCAAATGCTTCTATCTTAATGGCAAGATATGGATACTGAAATATGCTTTCTGATTGGATAGTGTTTAAAAATCATAAATGAATTATTTTCTCAGAGCTTACTTCCCTCATCTCCCTGCCCCATTCAGCAGAGAGGATGGTCTGAGTTGTTCATGTTAGGAGAGACAGAGAAGCAGGTCTCAAGGGTGATACTGGCTTGTGTCTTGTTTTAAGAGAACAGAACAAACAACCCACACCTTAGAGAAAATCTTTGAGAGACCCCATGACGAGCTAGAGCAAGGCTTTCCTGCTCACCTAATGAAGCATAGAGTGAACAGTCAGACATCCTTTTTACAGTTGTCTCTTGCAGGTGGCCGGATCCCAGAAGAGGAATGGCAGCTCAGGGGTGTGTAGGTGTAAGAGGCTGAGGAGATGGAGGGACCTCCCTGAGGTCCTTGTTCTCCAAGGATGTTTCAGGGCAGTAGAAGGATTCTTATATGAGAAGATATGACCATGTCACCTGTACAGGCAGATGGGGACATGGAAAGTGTCACTTCTAACCCAGTATGCATGGCCAAAGTAGAGTTTTCCTGAAATGGGCAGCTATGCCGTTGTCATAGCAGAGAGATGGGGGCTGAAGTTTCAACGACCAGATAAGGTCTCGGGCATCGCCCCCTGGCCTGGAGGCCAATGGGTGCTGGTTGCTAGCTGCATCCCACAAGTGTGGAGGGAAGACTGTGGAGGGAATATGAATTATGGGTGCTGACATCAGGAAGAATAAGAAGACAGAACCTGAGAGAAACCTTGTCCCTAGAGAGTCTGTCCTCAACTGCTATGTGTGTGTGTTGGGGGCTGATTATAGTCTGGGTCAGGGGGCACCTGGGTGGGGAACCGTACTCTACTAGAGGACAGACAGTGAGTAATATGCTGCTTTGCCATCCCTCGGGTTGGCTGCGTGTTCACCACAGAATGGACATTGTACCTCAGATCTCCGGCAGCCTCTCGGTCCATGTCATGGTGCCACAGAGGCACTGTGGAGTTGATTCACTTACATCTCCACTTGTCTTTCTCTATCATCTCTTATATAGCCAACCTGGGGTTTTTGTCCCAGAAGAAAGGAGAACATAGGCTCATTATAGTGGCTGAAAGTGGAGGCAGGAAAAATAAAGGGACCCATGAAAGGGAGAAGTGAGAAGAAGTGATGTATTGTGGTTGGGGTGTCGGAGTGGACTTGCCCGAGGAAAGCAGTCAGGCTGGTGTCTGAAGGGGGGTGTCACTTGGCCAGTGTAAAGATAGGAGCAATGAATTCCAAGTCACAGAAATAGCATATATGCACACAGCTAATATGGCAGGGAGCACTGACGGCTGGACATGAACCCAGAAGAGTGGTCAGTAAGTCAAGAAGAAAGAGAGGAATGGAAGGCAAAGTAGGATCATGAAGGAGCTCCTGTTGTGATGAGCACTGGGTTTTCTACACAACAATGAGTCACTTAACACTAGATAAAAAACTAACCATGTACTCTATGTTGGCTAACCAACGTAACAATAACTTTAAAAACTATTCTCTTATGTTCATCTCCAATTGTCTGCCACTTCTCACCCTTACTCCTGGACATCCTGAGATGAGGAATTATGTCAAAATGCATACTTTGCAAGTAGCAAAGGATGTGTAATACAACAAAACCTCAGTGTCTGCATTTGATAAACTAATGAGTGGGAGTTGTTTTTTAGGGAATTTTTACAGAGTACAGAAGTACTGAGAAACTCTCTCAAGGTCATGGTGAGTTTGGTAGCATGTTGTGGAGGGGTACAAGTGGTGGGAAGAAGGTGGTGGTACCTTGGTTGTGGAACTGCTGCCTGGGGTCGGTGCAGGCATCTGCAGAGTCTGAGAGTAGCTACAAGTGGACTGTGTGCTCGTTGCAGAAGGTCCTGGAAGCGGACTCTGTCCCTGGGTTGGCGGGGTCCTCATAGGTCCATCATTTTGTGTAGTTTCCATTTTCTTTTTCTGAAAGTAGATTTTCCCCCCGGTTAATGGTTTTCAGTATCAGATAACCCAGAACACATCTCTCTCTCTCTCTGTTCCTGTCTCTCCTCCCTCACTTTCCCTCCTTGTCTGTCTGTCTGTCTCTCCCCTTCTCTGCCTCACACAGAGCAGTATCTTCACTCTGGAATTACAGCACATAGGCAGATATCTCCAACATCTGCCCAGCTCAGAAACCAACAAGGATTTCCCATGTCACTCTGCAAATTTAAACAAGTCAGATAATTCAAATTTCCTTGCTCTGTAGTGGAATTCTGTTCTACTTCTGCAGCTGACTGGCCTATCTATGCTCTTCCTCAGGAGAACACTGGATTCATGGACTGAGAAAAAGTCCTCCCAGGTTCTAAGGGAAGCAGGTCTCAGAAGAACATCGGCTGGGGTGAAGGATGTTCTATTAACCAGGTCTTTATTTCCTTGTACCTGTTGCAGATCAGCATATTGGTTTCCATCCCCTGTTCTTTGGGTCTAGAACATCCCAACTTCATCCATTTAGATGCTTTGTTTATCATCCCAGAAAGATTCCCTTGGATTCATAATTCTAGAGGCAGGATCCTGACCAAGCAACCAAATCCCTCAGAGATCTCAACAACACACAGGCTCATGCAGGAATTCACCCAGGCCGTTCCCAGTACCTGGGATTTCATAATTGTTTAGTAAGTGCACAAGTGTCAGTAAAATCTTTGCCCTTGACTACCATTACTTTTACTAACGAAAGCCCTTTTGTACCATTCTACGTCCAATAGAAGTTTGCCACATCTCTGCCACTTTTAGGATTCATTTGTCTAATTCACAAGGCGTAACCAGTTGATGAAGCTGTGCATGGGGGAGCTCCTGGAAATAGCTTCCTCTTCCGTACAGCTTCCTGATTAGAGAAACCTCAGACCATTCACCATGCACAACCAGCCATTCCCCCCATGCTGTCAAGACCTCTTTCCTCATTAGAAGGCTTTCAGAGCCTGGGCTATAGAAACAATGTCCAGACATGCCCCTGTCTATTCATCAGTTTTAAAAAATAACTTCAAAAATATTGTAACACCCACCCACCTACCATGGGCTCAGTCATGACCACTAAGTGTTCAAGTGTTGAGTTCTGACATTCACTGCCTGGGTGGTCCTTCCAGAAAGCTGTGAACCTCTACAATCCTCATTTTTCCCATTGGTGAATCAGGACTAGCAATAGCATCCGAGTGACAAATGATAAGTGGTCCATCAAGGAAAGATGAGTTCACAGACAGGAAGCACAATTTCTAGAATCCAGTCACTAAATTTTCTATACAAAGGTGTGTCAAGATTGTTGTTAGCACTTCATGCCTATGCAGGGAGCTTGTATTTCCATTGAGATCCGCAAATTTTTCATGCTTTGTGTGTGACCCTCTCTATGCATGAGAAATACTTTCCTAATACAAATAAAATCCCGAAGAGATATTACCTCATACCAGTGAGAATGGCTAAAATTAACAAGTCAGGAAACAAGAAATGTTGGTGAGGATGCAGAGAAAGGGAAGCCCTCGCGTGCTATTGAGAGGAATGCAAGCCGAGGCAGCCACTCTGGAAAACAGTCTGGAGGTTTCTCCAGAAGTTGAAAATAGAACTACTCCATGACTCAGCAGTTGTACTCCTAGGTATTTACCCCAAAGATACAAATGTAGTGATCTGAAGGGGCACGTGCACCCCAATGTTTATAGAAACAATATCCATAATAGCCAACCTGTAGAAAGAGCCAAGATACTTATCAATAGATGAATGGATAAAGAAGATGTGGCATAGAAATATACAATGGAATATTATTCAGCCATCACAAAAGATAAATTCTTAATATTTACATCAAAATGGATGGAATGGGTGGGTATTATGCTGAACAAAATAAGTCAATCAGAAAAAGGCAAGTATCTTATGGTTTCATTCATATGTGGGATACAGGAAACAGCACAGATGCTCATAGTGGAAGGCGGGGGGGGGGGAAGGGAAGGGAAAAAAAAAGATAGAGGGGGGGAAAAAAGAGGAGGGGGGGTAAAAAAAAGAGGGGAAGAGAGGGGGGGGTGCGGAAAGGGGGGGGGGGGGGGGGCTGGGGAGCACTGGGTGATGAGCCTGAAGGAAGGCATAAGATGTGATGAGTACTTGTTGTTGTACTTGTAGGTACAACTGGTAGGTACAGTTGTACTTGTGGGTACAACTGATGAGTTGTTGAAGTCTATATATGAAAGTAATGAGGTAGCAAATGTTGGCTAATCAAATTTAAATTAAAAAAGAAGCTTCTCTATTTCTGTCACATGTAGTAATTTAAATTCGTGGAGAAGAACTTTTGGAAGCGTCTCCTAAAATTATTTATACTGAAAGCTTCTAAATCTGAATAATAGATTTGGATGCTGAGTTATACTTTCTGATTGGAAAATGTTTAAAAATCATAACTGTTCGTTTTCCCAGAACTTACTTCCCTCATCTCCCTGTCCCATTCAGCAGAGAGGATGGTCTGAGCTGTTTGCTTCAGGAGAGACAGAGCAGCAGGTCTCAAGGGCAATATTGGTCTGTGTCTTGTTTTGAGGCAACAGAATAAAGAGAGCCCACACCTTAGAGAAAATCCTTGACCCCGTGATGAGCCACAGCAAGACTTTCCTGCTCATCTAGTGAAGCATAGAGTGAAGAGTCAGATACCTTTTTACAGGCATCCCATGCAGGAGGCTGGACCCCAGAGGAGGAATGGCAGCTCTAGGGTGTGTAGGTGTAAGAGCCTGAGGGGGTGGAAGAGGCCCCTGGGGTCCCTGTGCTCCAAGGCGGTTTCAGGGCAGCAGGAGGATTCTTATGTGTGAAGAAATGACCTTGTCACCTATATAGGCAGATGGGGACATATAAAGTGTCCTTTCCAAGCCAATATGTATGGCCAAAGTGGAGTTGTCCTAAGATGGGCATCTATGCCATTGTCATAGCAGAGAAAATGGGGAGCTGAGGTTCCAATGACTTGATAAGGTCACAGGCACAAGTGTCTAGCTCCATCCCGTAAGTTGTGGAGAGACTGTAGGGGGAGTAGGAGTCATAGGGGCTGACAACAGCAAGAATAAGAAGACAGAATTTGAAAAATCTTGTCCATAGGGAGTCTGCCCTCAACTACATGTGTGTGTAATGGGAGTGGGCTACCAGCTCGGTCAGGGACAGCTTGGGGGCAGGTCACAAACTATTCGAGAGGACAGTGATTACGATACTACTTTGTCCATCCCTCAGGTTGCGTGTGCACTTGTCACAGAATGGACATTGTACATCTGAGTGCTGGCAACCACAGGGGCCCTGTCATGGCGGCGCAGAGGCAGATGCGGAGGAGGGGATGCATGTTTGTAGCACTCACCTGCCTACCCTTGTCCTGCGTTTCTGAGGTTATTGTCCAGGAAGAAAAGAGAGCGTAAGACTCATATAATGATTGCAAATGCTGGGTGGGAAAGGTAAAAGGACCCACGAACGGGAGCAGTAGGAAGATGTGATGTATCGTCCTCGGGCGCTGGGGAAGTCTTGCCAGAGGAAAGCAGGCAGGCTGGTGTCTGAAAGGAGCTGTCCCTGGGCCAGTGCAAAGATAGGAGCAATGAATTCCAAATCACAGAAGTAGCACGCATTCGCATAGCTAACATGGGAAGGAGCACCGCATGTAGGACACGAGTCCAGAAGAATGGCCAGCAAATCAAGAAGAAATGGTTGAATGAAGAACAGAAGGGATAAGCATCCTCTCATGTTCATCTCCAATTGTCTGTCCACTTCCCACTCCTACTACTGGACCAAGCCAGTAGACCTCTTGAGGTCCGGAATTATGTCAAAGTGCATACCTTGCAAGTAGCAAAGGACGTGCAATACAACAAAATCTCAGTGGCTGCACTTGGTAAACTAAGGGGTGATTTTTGGTATTTTGGGAATTTATACATAGTAGAGAATGACTGAGAAGGTCTCTCAAGGTCATGGAGAGTCTTGTAGCATGTTGTGAAGGTGTATAAGCCTGGGAAGAGGGGGATGGTACCTTCGTTGCAGAACTGCTGCCTGGGGTCGGTGGGGGCATCTGAGGAGTCTGAGGGTAGCTACTAGTGGACTGTGTGCTGGTTGCAGATGGTCCTGGACGCGGACTCTGTTCCTGGGTTGGCTGGGTCCTCATAGATTCATCTTGTTGTGTTGTTTTGATTTTCTTTTTCTGAAAGTAAGTTTCACCCTTGGTTAATGGTTTCCAATATTAGATGAAACACATCATTACTACTGAGCAAATCAAGTTTTTATTACTAGTTTCTAATTATGTCAAAATTTCTGTGTTCCTGAAATCCAGGAGGTACTTGGATTCAATCCCGCTAAGAGATGATGGCAAAGCAGGCAGCCCACACATATAATTGATTCACACAAGAGCCTGGGAACCCTCCTCATCCCTGGGAAGAATGCTGTACCGGAATTTATAAAATTTATGTCTGAATTTTTGTCTCTTTGAGCAGGCTTGGCAAGCTACTCTCCTAGTGTGACTTCCAATTTTGTGCACATGTAAGGAGGGGTCACGACTTCACATCTCCTTCATGGGGACTTATCCGCACTTGTGATGTGCACACAGTTCCGAAACATCATGGGTGATCATAACTAGGGGTGTGCTGCCTCTGAACCTCGTTTTCACTCTGCTCCTGGAATCTCTTTTTCCCGATTCTTGTATTTGCAGGTTGAGGAATGAGTAAAGCACTTGGTGTACGTAAGAAGGTAATAAGTGATAGAACCTAGAAGAAGCTCCTTCCACGGGACCTTCTCCATCCTACCTTGGACATGACTGTGTCATGGACTGATCCCGAAGCTTCGTTCACAGTAGATGTGGATTCATCAGTTCTGGGGGAATCCTGCCTTCTTTTCTTCATGGGTTCTTTCCCTCTTGCTCCGCTTTGCCTCATAACTGAAGCAGTTAAAAAAACAACATGATGAGTCCCAGGAGCTGGCCGAGGGCAGCTGTAGCACTTCCATTCCTGCATCCTCTCAGCTCGTGTTTGTGGGTCTGGGATGCTGGTGTGCTCCCCTCCTGCATCAGCCCGCCGACCAGAGCACAGGCACAGACTCACAAGGCTAGTTCCCTTTCTCCCCCAGGTACATGAGCACACCCCTCCAATCCCCTGCACTCCCAGGTACCTCAGTCAAACCCTTTTCCCACCTTATCCTATGCGTTCTTTTTAAGAATCTGTAGTTTTAGGACACCTGGGTGGCTCAGTCCGTTAAGCGTCTGCCTTTGGCTCAGGTCATGGTCCCAGGGTCCTGGGATCCAGACCCTCAACAGGCTCCCTGCTCAGAGGGAAGCCTGCTTCTCGCTCTGCTCCTCCCCCTGCTTTGCTCCCTCTCCCATTGTCAAATAAATACATAAAATCTTGGGAAAAAAAAAAAAAAAGAATCTGCAGCTTTCATAATTCATGTGGTGGGTTAACTCCTGTGGAACGTCTGTTTGAATTACAGAAACCAGAGAAGGAAAATCTGATCTAATTGGTGATATGACGAGTTGGTGATACTGGACTTAATGTTTTAAAATATTTTTAGAGGAGGCAAAATCTTCACATCTCTGAGAATTAGCTTTTTCTTTTAAAAAAGTTATGTTCTTTAGCAAGAAACTTTTAGTCATATTTCATAACTTTTAGTAACTTTTAGTCATGTTTCTTGCTAAGGAACATAGTAATGATGGCATAAATAATGTAACAGAGCACCAAACGGACTGAACGAAGAATTTTTAAATCTTACGATTTTTCCTAATTTTTCTTTGTCCCTCTTCAACGTTTTGTAATATGTAGAAGCCTCTGCCTTTCCTCATCAACTCTTTCTGCTTTTTTCTTTACCCACACCCCCAAAATACACCCTGTAAAATATAGTGGACCTCTTTATAGTAAAGGGATTGTCTAAACTGTCTACTTGTTGGTGTCTGAAGGGCTACCTCGTCTCAGCTACCCACTTGGAAATTGGGAAAGGGATCACTCAGCTATGCCAATTCCAGGGCTCCCTCCGATGTGGGGGACCCGGACCCTGACAGTGAGGGCTCCTGCCCATTACCTTTTTTCTTCTCATTTTTAAGAATTTTAACAACGTCTCCAAGCCCTTCTATGTCTTTGAACAGTTTTACTAGCTTGTCCACACAGGCAGGCCCTGGGAACTTTCTTTCCATCAGGTCAGCAATCTGGACCTTATTATACTCTTCTTGCATGTTGGCGGTGAGTCCCAGATCGCGGGCCAGCAGGGACTTGACGATGCTGAACTGGTACTCGTTGATGGCCTCCAGTCCCTTCAGCAGAATAATCCTCTTGTAGTCACTCCCCATCGCTCCGGCTGTGGCTGAGCCTGAAAGAGACAAGTACCGTCCGGTGTTATACCTTCATCCGGATGGTTTAAAAGTTCGGTTGTGTCTGTGTGAGGGAGGCACCCCTGCCAAGGTGTTGTCCTTCAGTGTGTGTGACAAAGAGGAACTTAATTTCCAGGTGTGTCACTGTGGGAACTGGGTTGAGAACTGCTACATTCGGGACTTCTAAGAAATTCTTTCCTTTTAGTAATGATAGTTGAGTTGGGTGGGGTTGGGGGTGGGTGTGGTGGCAGGAGGTCTGGAAAGAGGCAGTTGATGCCCTGTGTGGAGCGAGGGCTGTCGGGGGTCGGAGTCACAGTCCTAATAGATCAGGACTATTTGGTAGTTGTTTTGCTGGAGTTCTACTTTCTTGCTAGAGCAGGCACCCAGCAGTTATTGGCTGAAGTTATTTCTACAGTTGCTTGATTTTACCTTTCTAGGCTGAATTCCTCTTACTAGTTCTTCTTGGAGAGCCGGCTCCCCCGTACAGAGCCCCGTTTTGATCTCAGTCAACATCCTCCAATAGTTCCCCATTTTGGTTTAAAAAAATTTCTTGCTTTTTAGCCTAACTTGGAAAGCCTTGAATAATCTGCATCATTTTTACATCTGTAACTTTTGTATTTTGCATGTCATATGTTGCAGAAATACACAATATACCTTGTCTTCCCAAGTTTCATGACTTTGCTAATTCCCTCCCTGCTTCCCAAAGAGCCAGCCTCACTTTTCTTCCTCCCACCACCTTCTTACAGCCTTCAAGGCTCCACTGAGGCTTTGTCTCCTGAAACCCACCAGAGTCCCCTTTTGGGCCTGGGTGTCGTCCTCTGGGTCTCCTTATCACCGTGTGTACTTCCCCCATGGGACTCAGTACATGGTAGGGATTCCAATTTTCTTTTCAAAGTCATAAATTCTTTTCATTTACGGACAGCGTGTTTGGGTGATTTTTGTATAATTAGCATGTTCAGATTCCCAGGGCTAAGAATTATTCCTCCTTGAGAGAATGTGAGCATTTCCAGATTCATCAGGCCCATAGAGTGAAGGATAAAACCCCAAGATATATTATGGGGGAATTGAAGATTATTAAAAGCAAAGTTAAAAACTCTGAAAGCTTCCAGAGATAAAGAGTGGGTCACCTGTAAAGCCTCAAGGATGAGATTGAAACTGATGTTCAAAGCAAAGCTGCCCACCACAGGAAAATAAGGTCAATTTTCATGTAGTTCTCATCCAAATTCCGTTATCCATTTCAAAATCGAGCAATTTTTAAAATGAAATTTTTGTGTTTTGTGTGTGTCTGTGTGTGTGTGTGTGTGACAACATAATTTATTTGCAAAATAAAACCAGATATGAGGTGACAGGAGACAATGTTTATTCTTCATTCATTCCACCTAACTGAACATTCCTAAGTTTTACTGTTAAAATATTAGTGTATTTGGGGCACCTAGGTGGCTCAGGGGGTTAAAGATTCTGCCTTTGGCTCAGGTCGTGATCTCAGGGTCCTGGGATCAAGCCCCACATCAGTCTCTCTACTCAGAGGGGAGCCTGCTTCCTCCTCTCTCTCCACCTGCCTCTCTGCCTGCTTGTGATCGCTCTCTTAAAAAAAAAAAAAAAATATATATATATATATATATACATATATATACACACACATACATATACATATACATATACATATGCATATACATATGTATTTATTGTGTCTAGTATTACAGTATTTAAAGTAGGTGTGTTAAATAGCCTTTCCTTTCTAAAATGCCCCTATTCTGAATTCCAAAACATATGTAGCCCCAGGGGTATCAGAAGATGTATTGTCTATGTATCTTGAGGGCAAAATAATTTTAAGAGGTGAATTTTAAGCTAGCCCAAATCATATTTAAATGTGAGGGTCTCAGAAACTATTCTCTGATATTCAAGGCCTTGGTAGTTTAGAAGATAAAGTCCTATACAGAGACATCTATTGGAGGAAATATTCGACACCAAAAATAACACAAAGAGCCAAGAAATACCACAAGCCCAGAGGTAAGTAAGAGCTGGAACCGAGCCTGATCTGGTGTACCTAGGCCTTCCACACGAATACAGCCCTGACCCAAGACAAGAGAGACAACACCTCCATAAATGGCCCACCCAGGGAAGTGACAAATTGCATTTGTGGAGGAAAATGCATTTATGCAATCTGCCAATAGAGTATTAACAAAAGATCATTTAAATGTGGGAAAATGAAAGAAAAATACTTGATCATGCAAAGAGTAACTAAAAGAAAACCCAGTTTATCTATACTAGTGTTGCTTGAAATAGACCTGAAGATGAAAAGCATCCCCAGAGTGCAAGACAACCATAAAGGCTGACCTCCTAGGGAAGCAAAACAGTTGTCATTATGCATTTACCTGCTAATAGTAAATATATGTTATTGATACTTTATATTCCTTTCTAATGCTACAAATATTACATAATATGTCTTATAACATGATTGACATATTATAATATAGAAATTGCATTTGTAGTATTAGGTAGCATGTTTCTCCTCACTCATCCACACACACTTTTATATACATGTGTACATCTATACATAATTACATAAGTAATGTACATTATGTTATTGTATATATAAATTTGAGGGAACTATAGGACAAAAACCTCACAATTTTATGGTAGGAGATTTCTTTTTTTAAGACTTTATTTATCTATTTGACAGAGATCACAAGTAGGCAGAGAGGCAGGCAGAGAGAGGGGGAAGGAAGCAGGCTCCCCAAGGAGTAGAGAGCCTGATGCAGGGGTCGATCCCAGGACCCTGAGATCATGACCTGAGCAGAAGGCAAAGGCTTTCACCCACGGAGCCACCCAGGAGCCCCTATGGTAGGAGATTTTAACATATCTCTTAATTATTAAATAAACAAGGTAAAAAATTCAGTAGAGGCTTAGGAACTAGGACTAACATTATTAATAAGCATAACTGACAGGTTTACATAACATACATAAGATTCCAAAATCAGCATTAAAAATCTCACACTCTGATCAAGCACATAGGAACTATTGTTATGCAGGTCGCACAGAAAGTCGCTCAACAGTTCTGAAACTCTGTTTGTGGCGAAATCTCCTCCTCTTTCTCCTATACTTTTCCATTAGGAAAAAAATCAGTAATTTTCAGGAAGGCAGACAGTAATACTAAAAGGAACTGGAAAACCAGCTCTGGTGGTATCATCTGGAGTATAATATGAAGATTAAACTGCCTTATTAGAGGTAAACATGTTTTTGCATAACTGTGTCTGGGGAAGTGAAACTTTTTCTGCTCTGTGCATGTATATGGGTGTGTGAGTGTCTTCTAAAATCAGGATAAGACCACAATGCAGCTTTTTTTTTTTTTTTTTTTTTAAGATTTATTTATTTATTTAACAGAGATCACAAGTAGGCAGAGAGGCAGGCAGAGAGAGAGGAGGAAGCAGGCTCCCTGCCGAGCAGAGAGCCCGATGCGGGGCTCAATCCAAGGACCCCAGGATCATGACCCGAGCTGAAGGCAGAGGCTTAACCCACTGAGCCACTCACGTGCCCCCACAATGCAGCTTAAATCCAGATGTATTTTTTTACTTATTATTATGTTCTGATAGTTTCCTTGTGCTCCTAACTTGACTTCTGACCAGAACTGTACAAGATTACCAAGAGTTTCCTGAACACCACCGAGGGAAGAAAACCAGACCCTTTTTCTAAGGTAACTGGTGCCAGTAGTCACCTGCGGAATAGATTTTAAAGTTTTCCACAGTCAAAATGCACCTCCTTTCGTTCAGGTGTCAGCTGTGGTGATAAACATGCCTGCTCCTTGTCTAGGTAGTAAAGGATTAGAATCAAGCTACTCATGTTTTCATGTCCCCAACTATAGTTGATACCAGCCCCCTACCCCAATTCTTCATACACTAACCCCTGCCTACTCCCCGGTTGTCTTGGGTTCAGCCAGCAGGTGCCCACAGCTGTCTGCAGAAAGCCACAAGCCTCACCTTGCTGAAAATCTCCAGGAGTCTGGATCCTGATGTCTTCTTCAGAAATTCAGGAATCTCTGCTTATGTTGTTTGAGGAGGAAGATAAGTCGACAAAGCCTTCAGAGGATGAACTGCAGGGTGTGATGACCTCCTGGAGGGCGGAGGGAAAAGAAGTATTTGGAAAGCTAGCAAGCGCAGATGGCTCTAGTAGAGTCCCAGAAAACTCGGCGGGCGGGGGTTTCCTCACTGGGCACAGCCCCCTGGATGGAGAAGTTGCAACACAATGTCGAGACTCCTCCCTCCGAGGAGGCTCTTAGCTTTCGATTTCCTTAGTCAGAGAAGATCAACAGTTTCCTTCCTGTATGTGCCTAATCAAAATGAAAGATTATAGCAAAGGTATAATTGAGTGTTTTGTTACAAATGTCAGTAGATGGCCGAGTGCCAACATTACAACTCCAGCACACTGGTGGGTGGGTCCTCAGAGACCTGTATTCCCGTGGATGATGCTCAAATGTAAGAAAAGTTAGGATGAGTCACCGGACTGCTTATCCCTCTCTTCCTGTTCTCAGAGTGGCAGGAGGAGATGCTGGAAGAGGCATGTCTCTCTGCTCACCCTTGACTGTACCTCCTGGAAGAGGGTAGGTCGGCTATGGAATCACTCTCGGTTTAACTAGTGCCTGAAGCATTCACCCAGCTAGTAACTGACATACCCGCAGCTTGGCAGAAGTAGAAGGTCATTACCAATGTGTGAGTTCTTAGTCAGAGAGGCGGCCCTCTCAGCTGAGACTAGGCTACTTCACTTCACTGGTCAAATTAATGATCACTCACACTTCCTGCACTCTTCGTGGAAAAGACACAGGTGGGTAGTCAGCTCCTATCTCGACAGCATAAGCCCTTGCAGTTTCTGGAAAACACTGAACCTCTGGACTGTGGGACTTGGTAAACCTCTCGCTGTGCAGTGCTGTTTCCGTGAAGGACAGTGGATGGACTCCCGAGCACCGTGAACCCTCACGTGTTGAATAACTGGTGCCAGTTGGCTGACCTGATGGTTGTAACCCACCGGCTGGTCTGCAGGCAGGATGGAGCCATGGCTGGAAAAGGGTCCCAAAGGACTGCTGGTTCTGGGGGGTGATCCGAGGTCATCTCAAGGGAAGAAAGTGATTGTTTTAATTCAATCGACAGTCGTGGAGGGCATAGCTGAAGTCTAGAGGTGGGAGCGTCGGAAAACTCCACCAAAGTGTGAGTAAGTCGTGGGGAGGCAAGGGGACCTGGCGAGATGTCCACAAACACACGTGGTGTCCCTCCTTCTTTGCTGCAGGTGGAAGCTTTTATGGATCCGTGGAGCTGCTCTTAAGGTAATGCGTGAAGAGGGACATTAGGGAGGTCAGAGAGGTCCCCATCCCAGAGATCAGAGATCATACGGGAATGACCATATCAGGCTATTTTCCTGCTCTTTTTCTTGTCATCAGGTGGAATAATGTCCTTGGTTGGGCTCCGGTGTGCAAACACGGATCATGTCTTCAATAAGGACAGTTCAGAGCAATGCCCCATAATTCATACAGTGCAATTGGAATTTTAATAGATGAAGCAAAGGAATGCTAAAATGTGCATTTTTCCTAATAGGCAGTAGTCAAACAATTGATGATTTGTGGCGTCGTGCAGAAAGCTCCCTAGTAGAACATACATAGAAGAACTCTTGATACAGAGAACAGATACACTCACATGACTCTTCATTACCTGAAGGATTAATTCACATAGTCCAAATCTTCAGGAGAGGTCCCCACTGGATTGGAGTCCTGTGTGCCAAAGCTAACACACTCTCTGTTTTTGTGAGTAAAGCTTTATTGCAATACGGACATGCTCATTTACTTATGCATTTTCTATGCCTGTCTTCATGGTGCCACTGTGGAGCAGACCAGCCACAGAACCTAGGGTTCACTCGATGGCTCTTTATAGAAAAACAAAAATGTTAGTCAACCTGCACCCTAAGCTATCAATCTAGGAGACAGCAGAGCGAATCTAAGGAGAAAAGCAGAAGTAAGCAAAAGAACAATTACATCAGAAAACCACAATTAGGCCTTCTCAAATCCACACTGGGCTCATGGAGGAAAGCTTAGTGACAAAGTTTGCATCTCAGAGAAAAAAACAGAAAGGGAGCGTATAGGCTGAACTGTGTTCCCCCAAATTCATGTGTTGAAGTCTCCCCCCCCACCCCGCCCTGTGACTGTATTTGGTCAGAGATCGGGCTTTTAAGGAGGCAGGTAAGTTAAGGTGATGTCCTAAGGGAGGGGCATTAATCCAATGGGACTGGTGCTTTTCTGAAAAGAGGAGGTTTTAACCTACCCAGAGAGCAGGGAACACCGTGTGAGGACACAGTGAGAAGGTGATGGCCTGTGAACTGGAACTCAGGAGGAAGCAAACCTTTGACAATTTGATATTGGATTTCCAGCCTCAAGAACACTGAGGAAATAGATTTCTGCTGTGTAAGCAGCCCCCCACCCCCAACCCTCAGTCTGTATATTTTGTTAGGGCAGCTGTAGCCAAGGAGCCCAGGAGGAGCGGCGGTATCCTGATCTTCAAGAGCTGGAAGGAAGCCTGCCAGAGTGGAAGCGTTGGCCGGCTTGATTTATGAATTTACAGGACCACTGGTCACCCACATAGCTTGCTGTCCTGGGGCAGTCAGTGTCTCCTTCCACGGAAACGCAAAGCATGATAGAGGTTTACATGCGGCATCAGTGCTGCATCCCTGAGTTCACGCACAGGGTCCCAGGGCTCCCTATCGCTTATTACATATTGCTAGATTCAATTTTTAAGGATTTAAGAAAGTATGTTTACATTTACTTTCATGAGGGATATTGGCTTCTATGTCTCTTTTTGCTTGATCTTTATCTGATTTGGGTATGATGGTGATATTGGCATTTCTAAATGCATGTGTCTAAGATCAGTAATAAATACGTCCTCCTAAGTCGCTTGATAGAATCATCAATTGTTTATTCCCAGAGCTTTTACTGTGGAAAGATTTTTATTACAAATGAATTTCCTTGTGTAGATATAGGGACATTCCGATGTTCCGTTTCTTTATGAGGCAGTTTCAGTAAGTTGTGTTTTATAGGAATTTTGGCCATTGGATCTTAGTAACCAAACCTACTGTCCTCAAGTTGTTTAAGTATTATTATTATTATTATTATTATTATATTTTAAGTATCTGTAGGAGCTGCAGTGTCCCTGGAAAGTGGTCATTTCCATCATCTCCGTATTGGACACCATGTGCAGTCCCACTAGACAGACCATCTTTGAGGAAGGATATGCGGGAAAGCCTCACTACCTCACTCCCGGAGCAGAAAACAAGAGTCTGGCGTTTAACCAGCTGTGCCCTACAGGCGCCCCCAAATAATTTATTTTACAGAAAACCTCTCAGTTATTTACCCACTTTTTACAGTGAAGACCCAATTTCTTTCTGATGTAAAGTAGGTTACTGTGAAACACGTTTTTTCCCTCTGCAGCCAAATTTCCCCATCCCCTCTCCTGTACATCAAGCCTCCGCGGGAGGGACCCATTCACACTGCCCCATGCTTCCAGCATCTGCTCGTGATGTTTCCTCTACCCACCGACAGCTCCCATTCCTCCACTCTGCCAAGAACAATACTACTGTGCCCTGATGAGCCACAAGGACTGTGATAAGCGATGTGTATGTATTCTCCTACTGACCTTTCCAATCGACCTGTGAGCGAGAGACTTTCTCCACGTGAGAGAAGTCCATCCAAGCTCTTTACCCCACACAACACAACCAGGGAATGATGGAGCTAGAGCTGAGCCAGGCCTATCTGACTCCAGAGCCCTCGCTTTTAACCCCCAGCCATGTCCTTCCTGACACTGCTCATGTCTACAAATCTTCTATCACTTAGCACAAGTTTCATATCCTTTTAAAACCTAATATTAACCACTCTGAAAAGAGCATGTTGGCAAATATGCAGAGAAAGGGGAACCCTTGTACACTGTTGGTGGGAAAGCAAACTGGTGAGCCACTTCTCAAAACCTTCCTCAAAAAGTTAAAAAGAGAACTACCCTATGACCCAGCAATAGCACTACTATGTGTTTATCTAAAGATACAAACATAGTGGTTCGAAGGGGCACCTGCACCCCGAAGCTTATGGCAGCAATGGCCACAATCGCTAAAATATAGAGAGTCCAGATGTCCATTGGCAGATGAATGGATAAAGAAGATGTGATTTTATATATATATATATATATATCCCCCAGCCATCAAAAAGAATGAAATCTTGCCATTTGCAACAATGTGGATTAAACTAGAGTGTATTATGCTAAGTGAAGTAAGTCACTCAGAGAAAGACAAATACCATATGATTTCACTTATATACAGAATTTAAGAAACAGAATAGATGAACATAACGGAAGGGAAGGAAAAAGAAATAAGATGAAATCAAAGAGGAGGGAAACTCTAAGAGATTCTTTACTACAGGGGATCTTAATTGAGGGTTGCCGGAGGGGAGATGGTTGGGGGTGGAGTAAATGAGTGATGCGTTAAGCAGGACACTCATGATGAAACCGTGTGTTGTATGCAAGTGATGAATCACTAAATTCTACCCCTGAAACCAAAGCTACACTAGATGTTAACTAACTAGAATTTAAATAAAATCTTGAGGGGAAAAAAATAAAGTCCATATGAAGGTAAGCTTACATATCCTTACTTAATATATCCTAATAAAACTCTTCGTCTAATTTATTAGCACATTGTTGACACTCTCATACTTCTGGTGTCAGCTGAATTCCTGTGGTGTAAAACCACAGGAATGTAGTTTTCCCAAAGTCTACACCTTTTTTTTTTTTTTTTTTTTGTCTCTTTGGAAAACTAAGGTTGGTCTATAAGGCTCCCACCTGTATGGAACTATAAATTCCATATATAAACTTTGACCTCTGGCTTGTTGCTTTCAGTTAAAAGCAAAAGAGGGGATGCTTGTCTACTACATCACACTTGAGATTGTACCATTTTCTTTCCCTCACTCCATATATCTTTTCTATATCATTCTCTGTTTCATCGTGTTCTTATTCCTCTACAAAATATGACTATCTTGATATCTAATATGGCTACAGGAAAATTAGATGTTATGGACACATTCGGAAGAGGGGGCGTTGGGGCACAAGCACCAAGTAGGAATTCATTTGAATTATCAGGTGACATTCTTTCCTCTCCCACTTGAATTCTTCTTCTACTAAGCTCTTCTTCCCTGGCATTTGCAATCCGTGTCTCAGTTTTAACATTCTGTGTTCTTTCTTCTGCCCCCAAACAATGCTCTAACACGCAAACAAATTCTGGTGGCAGAAAGGGCATCTGTATGCCTGTGGGTGATTTCTCTACTTTGACTGGAATAAAAATGAGGCTCTGCGGAGCAGAAGAAAGGAGTGATCTGTCCTACGTGCCTGAAACGGACACCTTTAATCTCATCTTTAGAGCACGACGCAGGGAAAGTGCATGAACGTATCAGCTTCTGACTCACCTGAGCTCCTATCCTCTGACCCTCAATTTAATGGGACAAGGTGTATGTTCCCACCTCTCTGCCTTTATCTCTGCTACTCCCATTCTTTATTTGATCACTTCATCTCAGATAGACCATCTTCTGGGAAGGTTTCTCTGATGATCCTTCTGGAACGAAAGTTCCTTTACTCTGCTTTATTTGAAGGCTTCACTTTGCTCTCAAGATCTCCCCGATACGATTCCATTCTAAAATGGAGATGAGATTCTTTACTGTTGCTAATATTGAGCTTCCAACCCACCATAAATACCTAATTTTGCGAGATTCTTACCACAAATTACTAAAACCACAATTTATGCACATTTACTTAGCAATAAGGACAAATGAATTGGAATTTTGAAAAAAGCATAATAATTTACAACTGATGGCAGGGCTTGACCTCAGAGTTGGATTCCCTTTTAGTTTCAGGCGAGGGCTTAAGACTCTTTGGCCCAAGAGAAGAGGCTCTGTGGACCCGAGTCAATGTTTCTGTGTTCCTGAAGTCTTTACGATATCACCTCATGAGCATCAGAAGGGAAAGAAACAAAAGGTATTATTGACGTGCAAGATGGTAGAAAGTTTGTGGATGGAATACTCCCTAGCATGGTCTCTCTCCTGCCTCAGCAATGACAAATGTATCAAATTTAAGATTCTGAGTTCAGTTCTAAATTACAGCAAAAACCGTGAACACTTTTATATAGTACTGTGTCTGTGTGTCTGTGTGTGGGTGGGTGGGAGCATGCGTATCTGTGTGTGTGTCTGTGTGTATCAGTGTGTGTGACTGTGTGCCTGTGTATGGCCTGAATAATGTGGCTTCTCTCTGATGATTTCTATGAAGGCCAAATGAAACCATGTAAGTGATGGTATAAGCCCACGGTGCTGTGCACCTGTAGACGCCTGGCAGTGTCTACGGCACTTTCGAGAAGGAACCAGTTGTGTCTTGCACTGTATTTTCTACCTGAAGTTAGAAGCTGTAGCTCTTAGAGATGGTTTCAGGGTGGCAGTAATTACGCAGAACTGCACGAAGTTACCAACGCCATGTATAGGAAGTCAATTACATTTCTACACGACACTAACATTCCTCCTGGTCATTCTTACATCAGCTTTGGATGGGAACGTTTATCCAAGCTGCCCTGAACTATTCCGCTAGGAAACCAGGTTTTGTTCTGTTTCCTGTGGGTTTCACTTTTCCTTTGTGGAATGTTCTCCCTGCCTAGCCACTGCCTGTCCACACTCAGAGTGCTGCGCTCTGTTCTGCCCACGACCTCAACTCGTGGAAGGTGGAGGAGACCTGGGTGAACCGTGAGTGGAGTCGGAGTCCATAGTCAACAGAGGGGACAGACTGCTACGGGGAGGGAGCTGAAAAACAGGAGGGCGTGGAGCTCAGAGGAGGTGTGATCAGGGCTGAGAGAGCTCTGTAAGAGGAAAGCCAGAGGCTTGAATGATAAGGAGATCACACAGGGAAATGTGCCCCTGACTGATTGTCCGGGAGAGCGAGATCCTGGGTACACGAATGCTCCCTGGGTACCGCTGAGTGGGAGCTACAGTGGCTGCCGTGCTGGGGGTCACGTGGTGGTGATGCCCTCCTCTCTCTGGAGTCTGTGTCTCTCCCATGCTCTCAACACGGAAGGGAGACTTGACCTGCATACCTCCTGAGAACCCTGTTTCATGGACCTAACTTTCCTGGGGAGGCCGAGTTTCTCTTCTTCGGAGGGCAGAGATCTCTCTGTATTCTCCTGACAGGCCGCCGACCACTTTCTGCTCTGAGAGGGAGTGTCAGAGAGCACACTGTCCCCTGAGACAGCTCATTCTACTCTGAACAGCTCTAATAACTAAATCATTCCTCTTTCTAGAAAATTCAAAGTTTAAATTCAAACATTGTCTGTTATTTTTAGCCCAGAACGACTCATTTTTAAAGAATATTTTATTTATTTACTTGAGAGAGAGCATGAGGGGGGAGAGGGTCAGAGGGACAAGCAGACTCCCCACTAAGCAGGGAGCCCGATGCAGGATTCTGGGACTCCAAGATCATGACCTGAGCTGAAGGCAGTCGCTTAACCAACTGAGCCACCCAGACACCCAGGACTACTCATTTCTATCAGCAACAACATTGAATAACTTTTCACCCCTTCTGTGCGAGAGTGTCTCAAATAATTGACCATGACCATCTTGGCATTTTAAAAATCATGATGGGACTTTGGTGTTTCATGATGAAGTAGAACTTGGCCATCAGCCTAGGGCACCCAAGCCAGATTTTACAACTGCATGATGGTGGCCTTGGTGAGAAGCCAGCACGTCACCCATCCACCTATCCATGCATCCGTTCAGTAAATACACATTGAGCTCCTAAGAAACAACAGGAAATTTTCTACTGGTGTGAAACGGCAGCAACAATACCGTGCTCACGGGGACATGTAACAAAGAGAAAAACGAGGTGTGTAAAGAAAGAACACTGGTCCTGGAGTTCTCCCCTTCCCCACCTTAGGTGCTCAATAAATGCAAATAACATTATTGTCATTGTCATTTTAAGGCAGATAGATAGGAGTTTGTGTGTCTTCTCTGATGCACAGTGTTTTATGGTTTATGATGACCCCATTGACAAAAATCTCAGAAGCACCTTATAAAGAAAAGTCTCTGTATTCACATCAGTCATCCGTAGTAATGCAATCCCATCAACAGGAATGGCTTGATTATTACCCTTTAAAAATCAGTTAAGTAAAATATTCCCACATTTTAATCAGTTAAGTAAAATATTTCCACAACAATAGAATGTAGAGATCTCAAAGACAAAGTTTGGTTGCATAATATTTCAGAAGGGCAGCTGATTATTTTTCCCTCCAGTGTGATGCCTTGTAGACCACCATCCCTTGTTCCGTGTTTGTTCGTGCACTTCTGTGCTCCTGGTTTGAAGGGAAACATGGCAGAACAAATAAAAGGTACAGGTAGTCTGCTTTCAGTTCTGAATACAAAAGCATCAAGAACCTACATCATAGACAAAATCTTTGGCAGAACCCAGGAAGAATAAGAATACAGGTTCTTGGAACTAACAACAAAATAAAATACACATTTTTTAAACTGAGAAAGCCAGTATACCAGCAGTCTGTCTTTAGCTGGGATGTATGGGGTGGTGGAGGCTGGCAGCTTGAGTCAGAGAGCAGCGTGGGTGTGGGTTGGAAACTAGATTATAGGACAGTGACTTAGCGCCCCTCATGCCTGTCTCTCAAGTCCCCTGCCCGTTCCCTCCAGACACAGGCTTCTGTGCCCTGCATGGAGGTAACTGCAGAGTCGATAGCATCGCCCAGCGGAACATGGTCTGGGACAGGATTTAATGCACACAGGAGTGAACTCACTCTTCACATGGCTTTTGTTGCCTCTGAACAAAGTATCTATAATCTGAATTTATTTCTAATAGGGAAGAAAACCGTAGATTTATTTTAGTTGTGACAAATCCCCTACCAGAAAGGAGGCAGTAAGAAGATCTGAGCTGGGTCTTTGGGGTGGCTCAGTCGATTACGTGTCTGACTCTTGATTTGGACTCAGGTCATGATCTCCGCCTGAGTCAGCCTTCACACGCAGTGGAGTCAGCTTGGGGATTTTCTCTCCCTCTGCCCCTCCCCCTGCTTGCACACACCCTTTCTCTAAAATAAATAAGTAAATTAAAAAAAAAAAAAAAGGCTCTGAGTTATTCTGGGTGGGGCATCAGGAAGGACTTAACCCAAAATGGATTGGGTCAGCATTGGAAAAGACTGAGACAAAGAGCAGACAAGAGAAAGGGATTCCAAACAAAAGAAAAGTAGTAAGGGAGCACACGTCAAAAGTCATGGTGTGGGAGCATAAGTGGGAAGCGTGTGGGTGGGCAGAAGTGAGAGGTGGGAATGCGCACTGGAACACAAAGAATGAGCCGTCATCTGTGGCCACCTCTACGGGTCGCGTGTCTGGCCATCTCCCCACAGCTTCCCTCTGAACTTGGACCAACCAAAGGCAAGAATCGTCTTGAGATCAGGAGTCACTTAATAAACATATACCTTGTAAAGAGCAAAAGTTGTAGGATCTGGTGGTGTGTCCAACTGCATGTTTGATAAAGGAACAAGAGATGGGGTAAAGGAATTATATTCAGTTTAAGACTGATGAGAAGCTCTTTCAGGATGTGATCGCACCTGTAATTAATTTCAGGGAGGTATAAGGAGCAGGGACAGAGAGAGGGCGCTTTGTTGAAGCAGGTCATGTGTGGGGTTTGTGTAAGTATCTGAAAGTATGGGGGAAGGTGACCTAGCTGGGAATGCACGGATTGCCACCATCCCCAGAGGCTGGCTCTGCTCCTGGGACGGACTCCGTTGTTCTGTCACGTTTCTATGATAGTGTCTGTTATTGTTTGGAGGAAGTAGATTTTTCCCCTACTAATGGTTTTCAATACAAGATGACACTTACTTGTCCTTTATTAGCTGTGCTGACTCATCTGTTAGTACTCAATATTTATTTCTTCATTGAGTAAATATACTTATTGAGAGTCCCTAGGAGGCAGGCACGGAACTAGACTCTGGGTTTCTTTGCTCTGGCAACCCTACCAAGGCAATAAACTGGATGTCGGAGCCCGTTCTCTGTGTCCGTGTGCCACCATCATTCTCTTGCTGGACTTCTCCTTGCTCCCAAGAGCAGGATCGAGTATTTATGGAATGGGATTGCTTTAGTGGCTTTACATGTTTTGTTGTACAAGTATCAGTACGTTCCATTCGGGGTCATAACCTAGACCCCGCTGAGCCATCTACATCATATACTACGTATAGTGTATGAATTAAATACCCCTTCTTAAGTTACTCAAAATATGAATTCCAAACCCTATGGAACCCTAATGGCTTCAGGGAGGTGTCCCCAACCTACATCAAAGGAAAACTAATTTTGAAAAACTAGAGTTTTATATCTAGCCAAAATTTTATTTTAATGTGAGGACCTAAAAAGTGATTGTCTGGTATTAACCAGCACAGCTAACAACCAGGAGATTTTGGCGGGGGGGGAGACATCCACCAAAACACTATTTTGGAAATCAAATTTAATAAGAAAACACATAAATAACGCCAGGAAATGATTCAGGATAAAAGGTAGGTAAGAATGAACAACCATCTTAATTAGGTCTGTCACTGTCTCAAACAAACCACACCAGGACTGAAGAGAAACAAAATGGAGAGGAGATGACCCGCGGCTGAGGAGTGAGGAGAGGACGCTCACGAGCTCCCCAAGTCACCTGTCCTGAGGGGACGATGGGAACATCATCCCCTTCGGGGAACGCATGTTAAAATGTTGACAAAAAAGGGAAGTAGGAAGCATAGAATAAAGGTACAGATTGAAATAATGATTTCCACAGAGACTGCATCATTAACTAAGTAGAATCAAAATGAAAACTTAATAGGGGGCACCTGGGAGGCTCCGTTGGTTGAACGTCCGTCTGACTTGATTTGGGCTCAGGTCATGATCGCAGGGTCGTGCAATCCAGCCTGCGTCAGGCTCCGCACTGGGCATGGAGTCTGCTTGAGGTTCTCTCTCTCTCTCTCTCTCTCCCTCTGCCTCTCACCCCACTCACATTCTCTCCCTTTCTCTCTCAAAAAATAAATAAGCAAATAAATAAAACACATAAAGGGCAAAACCAGAAGACACAAAGTACTTTCTCTTCATCTACCTATATGTTGTTGACAAAAGGTCTTTTCAGTGTTGAAGAAGAGTTGGGGGAGTTTTGTCACACGAACTGTGATCTAATCGGACAAGTTCATCTCAGTCGTTAATTAGAAATTGACTGGAAGACAGAGAGCCTCGGCAGAAGTGGGATTTCATTGCTGAAGGTCAGCGGGATGCCCACCCCTCAGGGGCCACTTGGCCGTGTGTGGAGCTGGAGCTGCTCAGGAGAGGTCCTTCTCCTCCCTTCGACCTGCCTAAAAGAATTTAGAGAGCGGGCCTGCGCCGGGGGGAGAGATGACCAGAGATAACCAGGACACTCCTCTGCCTGACAGGGCGAAGCTTGGGTACCAGACATCTCTGCTCATCTGCCTGTGAATCACCTACCTTCAGGACCTCAGACCTCTGCCCCCTGCTTGGCTCAGAACGGTCTACCGGCCTCCGGCTGCCTCTGTGGCTCGTTTCTTGGTGGGGTCCTCACACTCTGCACCTAAAGTTGTTCTGCTCCCGTTAATCTGTCTTTTGATTACAGGGGTCCTCAGCCTAAAAATTTGAAGACCCTGAAATGTACAATAGTTGTAATTATGTATTTCCTAATAGTAATAAAAATCTATTATTTGTTATCATTTTATATTCCTTCATATTACTAAAAATAGCTATAGCTTATTTTTCTCTCTATATATGCATATATAAATACACACATATATATACGTGCAATATTTATATTAGAAATTGGGAAAACTGAATGGAAAATTGGACAAAGTCCTTGTTACGTTTCAAGATTTTAGCATTTTTCACTTATTAAACAGACAAAATAAAGAAAAAAAATCTCAGAAAATATTTTTTTAAGCTGACCCCAGACTTAAAGAGGTTAAATGAAAAACTGCATGTACTACTTGGGAAATTCTAAGACCTACATTTCAATGTTCTCTTCCTCTCGAGCACACCTGGAGCCGTTGTGTACCAGGCTATGCAGAAAGACTAAAGCGTTTCACAACGTAGATAACAGATGAACTCCCGCCACTTCCTTCCTGCAAACCTTCAGCAGACTTGCCTCTGCCTCTGAGGAGCCCGGGGAGCCTGTCTGCCATGACCTGAAATGCTGTCCGCCACCCGTGGTAGCCGGCCCCGTGGCACTTAGGACAACACTACGGCGCTATGCGCTTGAGTGAGCGTGCCCGTGAACTTGCGAAGCATTCTGCTGTGTGTGTGTGCGCGTGTGTTCTCTTGTTTTGTGAAACTGGGATAATACCACAGAATATAGTTTGTGTCCAGATATGTTTTCTTTCTTCATATCACTGCCTAATACTTTTCTCTTCCCACCCCGCTGTGCCCTACCCCAGCGCCCACCCCAGCCGGCAAGTTCCCAGAGCCTCCTCCAGGCAAGAGAGCCAAAGCCCGCTTCTCGACATCAGCACGCTGCCCCCAGGATGGATTCTAAAATCCGCAACAGCCAAATGCTGTCTTCAGGCCTCAGTGGTGGTACAGTACAGGGTAACTCTTCTATTCGCAGGTACATGAAGGATTAGGATGAAACCACTGCGGTTTCCACTTTCCTGAACACAGTCGGTCCCTCTCCCCGACTCCAAGAACCAGACTGAATTCTGCCCCTTGTGAACTTAGGGTGACGAGCTAAGCACTGGGTTCCATCCATTTGGAGAATGTCCCAGGGCACAACCAAGGCTAATCCACTGCCCTGGTATGTAGCTCTTGAGGCCTCCAGGAAATATAAAGAATCACCGCTTGTAGCAGCAAGAGAGAAATCAGTAAAGATCTCACACTCAGACCTACAGGATGTTAGGGTCGCCTGAAGGGCAGAGGAGAATGAAATGTTTTGAAAGATGACAAGGCAAAGGCAACAGCGAGAGCCACTGGACGAGGGCCGGCTGTGTCCAGCTTTGCCGTCCTTCAGGCCCGGAGTGTGTCCCTATGAAATCATTCGAAACTCCTCCTGCCATCAACATCTATGACTTTCGGTTTCATCAGCCAGAGAAACTGAACAGTTTTCTTCCTGTAAACATCTGAGTCACAAAGAAAAATTACAGCCAAGTTTTTTTTTTTTTTCTTAATTTTTTTTGTTATTGTTGTTATTGTTAAAAAAAAAAAAAAAAAAATGTCTGTAGCTGCCAGGAGTTGCAGCGCTGAACTTTTCTTACCCGGTGGGCAGACTTAAGCGTGGATCAGCGGATGCCAACACCCTTAGCCGGGCTCCAGTTTCAAAGGGGAGCCCTGAGTCCCCCAGACACTTCTCCCCCTTTCTTTCTCCTTCGAGCCCCGAGCCCCGGTGGCAGCGGGAGAGGGCGGTAGAGGCCTGTCGTTACCAGCACGTGAGTGCACCTCCTGGATGGAGGCAGGTCCTTTGATTTCAATGCCGCGGACACACAGACCAGGAGCCTGATGAAGGGACAGAATCCTCACAAGCACGGGCATCCTTCCTGGAGCATTTGTAAATGAATCGGGCACTGCGCTTCTCCCCACCCCTGCCTGGGATCCTTGCCTTCAGCGGATGGATGGATTCCAGTTTTAGTCTTGCCTTTCTCAGTTATAGAGAGAACAAGTGTGTAAAGTGTGTAATCGGCTTCTGTAAGTATGATAATGGAGACTTCCAGAATTTGAAAAAACACCAACCTCTAAAAGGGTTGAAGTCCTTAAAAATGCTTTTCCTTGTTTTTTTTTTCTTTCTTTTTTTTTCTATGAAGGGCATGGGAGACACCCTGGAGAATCTCAAGACGTCAAATAAACGGAAGGAACCCGGAGGCGGTGTTGCTGTGACCTGCTCTGTGGTCTTCAGGGAGGAGGGGGCCCTGGCTGGAAGGGAGGGGCTCGGAGACCAGCCGCATTTGGCAAATGACGTGAAGTCATCTAAAGGAGAAAAAACCTACAGCATGGATCTGCACGAGGGGGATGGAGAAGTTGCAGCCTGAATTTGGAAGCCGTCTGGATAATTCCACCAAAGCAGCCGTAAGTTAGCAAAAACCTAGGAAGACCTGCCAGGGAGACCCAGACCTCTGTGGGTTTGCACGGTTCCTTATGGCAGACTTCAACCCTGCTGAGATGGGTGCATCAGGCTGGTCTTCCGGTAAGGATAGAGAGGAACCCTAGGGGACCTATCCTCAGCAGTTAGAGCATTGCTCTGTATGAAGGATCTCCTGAGAGACTGCACACAGAATAATAAAGGTAAAGTGGAGGGACTATCCCAGGAGACCAACATGGCAGGGTCAAGAAGCTGCTGATTATGTAAGAGTTAGCTGAGATGACAGCAGCGTGCAAATAGTTTTATGAATTGAAATATTCCTTCCAACTATAATTAAGCAGCGGCAACAGTCCTGAATGTTTAATCACTTGCTTAACTGTTGAATGTACTTCCAACCCAGGCAATAGCAGCCAGTCTATTTCTTATTCTGACAGCACGTCACAACCAGAATCCAAACTTGGTTGGAAATGCATTATTTAAATGAAAATAAATTGACTATTGATACAATTCAGTTGGGCTTGAGAAGATTGTATCTCACAGACACAAATATCGACTGTTCTTCTTTTGTCATTGATCATTGTGGCAAAAAATAGATAATCATCGCTGATTAAATGCCAGGGTTGCCTAATGAATCTTTTTCTGTAGAACTTTCAGGGAGATATCTTGAGAGAATGTGTATTAAGAGGCCTCCAATCCATACCCTGCCAAGTGGGAAGACTTCACCATCATCGGGAGAGTGTCAGAGATAGTCCTGGTTTTTTATATTCAATTACCAGCCAAAGCTCCCTCTGGCAAGTCAAGACTTCTAATTCCATGTGTTGGAGAAGACAACTGAGCAAGCATTGGACGGCTTGCCGTATTAACTTGAACAACCCGTTCACAATTGTCCCTGAAGTTTATAATATTGATCTTGGAAATCTTGTTGGCTCTCTAGAGAAAAGAATAATACATTTAAATAGACTTTTAACCACTTAAGTGGCCAAGGAAAATAAAATCAGTAAAATAAATAATTAAATAAAGGAAAGAAAAAGAAAAACAAAGCCCACCTTGCGTAGCCTTGAAATTGGAGACTGAAGACCACGGCAAGACACAAACAGCAACTGCTTTTCCTTGTCAGGAGTGTGCACGGGGCTGAGAGGCCACCTCGCAGTGTCCATTTCCAAACAACGAGCGCCGTGTTGCAAGGCCTGAGAAAGACGCGCCGGCAGCCCCCCCTGCGGCCCCGAGTGCCTCCGTCTCAGGGCTGTTCTTACAGCCGTGGCCTTGAGCGTGAGTGAACAGGACTTCTCAAGGCCATGGCTGTAGGAGCCAGCGTGCCAACAGACAGCCTGGGAGCAGACCGGCTCGCCTTCCTCATCCTCTCTCCACAGTGGCCTCGGCTCACGTGGGCTGCTTCAGGATGCTTTAGGAAGAGAAAGTCGCCTCATCTTGAGAAGGAATCGTGAGCAGCAAGCACGGGAAGTAAGTCCACGGAGACGGGGGGCCACCTCCTCAGACCAGAGACACTTGGGAGTGCTGTGAGCTTGAGGTGCCCGGGGGGTGTGGTCTGTTCAGCATCCGACTCTTGGTTTCAGCTCAGGCTGGGATCTCAGGGTCCTGAGATCGAGTCCCGCGCCGGGCTCTGCGCTCAACATGGGTCTGACTGAGATTCTCTCTCTCTCCCTCTGCCCCTCCTGCTCATTCTCTCTCTCTCTCTCTCTCTCTAATAAATGAATCTTCAGGAAAAGAAAAAAAAAAAAAAAAAAAGAGTGGTGGGAGCTGGAGACCACTAAGGGCAGTCACCTGTGTGATTGGACCTTACTTGTGTCTGAGTGCTCACTGATGTGACCCATCTACCAGAACCCAGGAAAACACTTTCCCAGGGAAGTGAATCAGCAGTACTGATTTCTATATGAAAGTAACAGGAGTAACAGTGGAATGCAGCCTGGAGGAAATTGTACAGCTCCTCGGGGTGAGGGAATAGGACAGTGGAGAATGTCAGTTCGTGCATGACAGACATAACTGTAACACAGGGTTTGAAAAGTCATACTCCGTGAGATTACCATCGTTCCAAATGCACTTCAAGACATCTATGCATTTTACATTTTACTCCTTAAATCTTTTGCTCCCTCTCCAGTGCACTCATAAGATGATCACAAGGTCTTAAAAAATAAAATGGGCTACAGATGATTGATTAATGTAGGATGCCATTTTCATAAAAAGTTATGTGTATCCTATGCCGTGAGAATTGGAAAGGGCGCACATGAGGTTACCCAGATGTTGGGATTTCAGGTAAGTTACATTTTGCTTCAGTGACTTGTGGTCTGGATTTTGTCATTTTTTGCTAAGATAATTATGTATTAATTGCAACGAAAGAAAGTTAAAAAAAAGAAAAAGAAGGAAAGATAAAAGATCGTAGCTGATACAGTTTTGCCATTCTGGCCCCTGTAAGCTTGCCCCTTTTTCTTGTATGGAATATAATTCTCTTCTTCTACACGAGGGGTCATTGGTATTTCCATGACCTTTTAGACCAGCTTTCACATTTATGGGACAGAGCAAGAGTCTGGCAAATCCAGGTTTCAGGGTAATATAATCAGAACTAATAAAATCATGCAAGTATAAAATGCAGCTTACTCTTTTTCATTTCCAGGTGTTTGTGTATGGTTTTCCTTCTGCTTACATTTCCCTAGACCCTTAGACGCTTGGCTTTTCCCCTGTACTTTTGTATATGTCTCTGGGTATGTGGATGGACATCTTTGATCTCAGCTTATATATTACTTCTTGCCTCAATTAGATGACTCTCGTCTATGCTCCATTGGACCCTGTGAAATTCTTAGTTTGGTACGTGGTGCTATTTTGTTGGGCAACTGTATTTATTGAGAGCACACTCTGAGGAGGTCCTGAGTTAGTCACTTGGATAAACCTACCTTAAAAGACAGAAAGGGCACGTCTACTCTTGAAGCTTATAGTGCCGGTGAAATGACAACTGATAATTACAGTTGTCACAAGTGGTAGAAAAGGGGAAAAAAAGATCCAATGCCAGTGAACACAAAGAAGACTTCTCCTAGCCTAAGACAGGACCTACAAGAGGATTTCCTGGGAAGGAGACACTAAATTGGGAACCAGGGGATGAAAAAGTTTGTGTGAGTCCTTCAGTAGAAGGAAGTAGGGTATTGAAGAGACTCTGGGTAGAAAGCAAAGAGAAAAACCTCAAGAGACTGAGTCAGTAGACAACGAACCCAGTGCGGTGTTCACATGTATTCTTGTGAAAGCTGCATAGTTCTCTCCTTCTGCCAGGAAAGCAAAAGACAGAAAACTTCTTGAGGTCAGAAATGTCAAATTCGCCAAGGGATGATACTCAGTATATGCATTTGATTAAAGTGACAGTTAGCGTTATTTTTGTGGAAGACAAAATGAGATGCTATTTTAAGACTCAAACACAATAATATGGGTTTTTTTTTTTTTTTTTTACTTTTAAAAAAAAATTTCTTTTCAGCATAACAGCATTGTTTTTGCACCACACCCAGTGCTCCGTGCAATCTATGCCCTCCTTAATACCCACCACCTGGCTCCCCCAACCTCCCACCGCCCCTCCCTGCCCCTTCAAAAACCTCAGGTTGTTTTTCAGATTCCTCAGTCTCTCATGGTTCATTTCCCCTTCCAATTTTCCCCAACTCCCTTCTCCTCTCCATCTCCCCTTGTCCTCCATGCTATTTGTTATGCTCCACAAATAAGTGAAACCATATGATAATTGACTCTCTCTGCTTGACTTATTTCACTCAGCAGAATCTCTTCCAGTCCCGTCCATGTTGCTACAAAAGTTGGGTATTCATCCTTGCTGATGGAGGCATCATACTCCATCGTGTATATGGACCACATCTTCCTTATCCATTCATCCGTTGAAGGGCATCTTGGTTCTTTCCACAGTTTGGCGACCGTGGTCATTGTTGCTATAAATATTGGAGTACAGATGGCCCTTCTTTTCACTACATCTATATCTTTGGGGTAAATACCCAGGTGTGCAATTGCAGGGTCATAGGGAAGCTCTATTTTTAATTTCTTGAGGAATCTCCACACTGTTTTCCAAAGTGGCTGTATCAGCTTGCATTCCCACCAACAGTGTAAGTAGGTTCCCCTTTCTCCACATCCCCTCCAACACATGTTGTTTCCTGTCTTGCTAATTTTGGTCATTCTAACTGGTATAAGGTAGTATCTCAATGTGGTTTGAATTTGAATCTCCCTGATGGCTAGTGATGATGAACATTTTTTCATGTGTCTGTTAGCCATTTGTAGGTCTTCATTGGAGAAGTGTCTGTTCATATCTTCTGCCCATTTTTTGATATGATTGTCTGTTTTGTGTGTGTTGAGTTTGAGGAGTTCTTTATAGATCCTGGATATCAACCTTTTGTCTGTACTGTCATTTGCAAATATCTTCTCCCATTCCGTGGGTTGCCTCCTTGTTTTGGTGACTGTTTCCTGTGCTGTGCAGAAGCTTTTGATCTTGATAAAGTCACAGAAGTCCATTTTCACTTTTGTTTCCTTTGCTTTTGGAGACATATCTTGAAAGAAGTTGCTGTGGCTGATATCAAAGAGGTTACTGCCTATGTTCTCCTCTAGGATTCTGATGGATTCCTGTCTCACATTGAGGTCTTTTATCCATTTCGAGTTTATCTTTGTTTTAACAAAAATGGAGCAAAGGAAGAACAAGAAGAAAATATCTTATTTAAGAGAAAATGCCCTTTTGTACATGTGATCTTTAACCTGGCTCTTTCTCTACGAAATCCCTAATGGTCTTACCACACGGAGCTTTGTATAGGTGTCTAGACCTTGAGATAGTCTTTAGAAATGGCAGAAATCGCTATTTGCTTTTAAGAGTAGAAAGATAAATTAGTGAAAACCTCTGGAAACTGAAGTGCAGAATGTTAAAATCTTGTGAAATCCTGAGAGAATGAAGTATTTTGAAAAATTACAATGGAAAATCATACTAGTTGGACTGATTTAAAAGTTGGCTAGTGCTGGCTCTGTCATAGAGTGCTGTGAGATTGTTTTCTCCCAGAAAAAGAGTTTTGGTCTTTTAGTTTTGATCTTTTAGGAGGTGATTTGGAGACTGCATCCACCAATGTTCACAGTTTTAGATATTATTAGGAAAACCCCAATTTCCTTCCTGAAAGTATCTTATTCAAAATGAATGAAATGATAGCATAAATACCCTCTTTTGTCTTGAAACATATTCATAGCTGAAGAGTTACACCATTAGACCTTTCTCATCCAGGAACCTTAATATGAGTCAGTGGAAATCAAGTCCCTTATATTAGACCCAAATGGGAAGGTGAGTCACCCAATTGCTTGTCTCTCCTTCCTTGTTCTCAGAGTGGCTGTGGCAGGAGGAGGTCTTGGGAGAAGCATGTATCATCGTCCTCCCTTGATGGCACCTCCTGGGTAGAGGAAGGTCTGCTCTGAACTCCTTGAGGTTTCAGTAATGTGTGACACATTCTCCTAATTATTAACAGCTGGCATTCCTGGAAACTAACAGAGGCACAGCACCAAGAACATGTGAACCCTCCTGGAATATTTATAAATGTCTTTTTCAGTGGATGCCTTCTTGACTATGCCTAGGATCCATTACTTCAGTGATTGAATTTTATTATTAGCCTTGCTTTTCTCAATTACACACAGAAAACACAAGTGAGTAATGAGCTTCATATGACCACAACAATAAAGCTTTCATATTCCCAAAGAGCACTGAGCTTGTGAGAGGGCGGAGGCTCTGATAAACACTTTACTTCTCTGTCAGGGATAAGGAATGCACTTTGGTGAACTGTAAGCCAAGAAGTCAAGTGAACGGAACCCACTGGGAGTGGGTATTGTAGTAAGCTGTTATCTGGGCTACAGGGATCAGGTCACAACTGGAAATAGGGTCCCCACATGACAGCTAATCACAGAGATTGCAGTCATCTGAAGGAAGAAATGGATTGTGTTAATTCAGGCTCATGACATGGAAGAGAAGACGAAGTAGTATTTGCAAAATGTTTTACTTTACTAGAGTGTGGATAAGTCAGCAGAAATCAAGGGCGATCGGCATGAGTCCTACAAAAATCTGTGGGTTTTCATGATTCTTTATCACAGACTTTAGTATTCCTTATGAGGATGCACTGGGCCAGTCGTAAGAGTAGAGAGGAATAGGGCTATCTGGTAGCTCAGTGCGTTAAGCGTCTGACCCTTGATTTGAGCTCAGGTTATGATCTCAGGGTCATGATATTGAGCCCTGAATAAGGCTCCAAAGTCAGTGAGGGGTCTGCTCGAGATTCTCTCTCCATCTCCACCTGCCTCTCTGCACTGCTCCCCCACACCCGTTTTCTCTCCAAAACATACAGATCTTTAAAAAAAAAAAAGTAGAGTAGAGAGGAACATTAAGGACCTCAGAAAGGGTCCAGTGGAAAGACCTATTCAGTCAGGTTGAGGCTTGGTTTCAGTCTTGGCAGGATGGGTCTGGAGCTGTCCACTCTGCTGCTTACCCCTAATGTGCAGCCTCCTTGTCTGGTCAGTTGGTTGCCCAGATTGGAAAGATAAGTCTTACTGGGGTAACACTCACCAGCCAGCACTGTGTCATCCTTCTGCTCTGGGCTCAACCCCACAGCAGCTGCTGGGCCTCCCCTGATCCCAGCCCCAGTGAGGGCAACCAGGGCTCAGCCAGTCAGTGAGGCCCCCTATGCGGAGCTCTCGTCTCTCCGGATGCCAGCTGTGTAGGTGCCACGCAAAGTGATGTTTACCGAGTGGCCGGCGTGGCTCCCAGGCTCAGCTCGGACACCTGCTCCCTGGCTGCGGTCAGGAACCCCTCCCAGGTAAGCCCCGCCCCCCCGGGGCCTCTGGGGTACTTACCTGAGTCTGCTTTCTCTCACCCCATCCCAGGATAGAGTCACGCTGTTGCTTCTGGGGGGTAGGCTTCTCGGCAATCCCCTGAACCCGAGTCAACTGCGTACTTATTATATATGGATTTTAGGAATTTAATTTCTTTAGGTGATATGTGCCGGCACTTCGAGTAGATGCCTGTCACTATTTTATAACTTTTTGTTCTTTTCATGTCCCTCCTTGGGTCACATGGTCTGGAATCCACACACCTAAAATGTGAGAATTAAGAAACCACCACTGAAGGGAGATAGCGTGGTGTGTCCCCAGAGCGGGGGGGGGGGGGGGGGGGGGGGGGGGGGGGGGGGGGGGGGGGGGGGGGGGGGGGGGGGACCCGGCACGTCACCGCGGCTGGAGAGGGGGAAGCGTCTTGAAAATATTGGCCTCTCTGTGTAAAACAGCGATCATGCTTCTTCCAGAGAAACCAGCGACACAGATGCTCCCCTTCAGAGAGCATAAGTGCAGAAAGGAGTTATTTTTTGTGGGGGGAGGAAACAGACTAAACTTTTCTCCAGGGCCCAGGATTCACTGATCTTCAGATAGGCTGTGGGACCAACCTGCGCCACCTGAGGTGACCCCAGTGAGGGCCTCGCCCTCTGGAAGCCACCGTCTGCACGCAGACCCCATGTTGGTGAGGTCCAGAGCCACCCCGCTACCCCCAGTGGCTCACAGCACACAGACCCACCACCGTCACACAGCTCACTGCTGGTTTAGAGAGACTTCGGCAGACGATGCCCTTTGTAAAAGGAAGTTTTATTTTTTTTTACACTATAACTGTGTTAGATACGAAATGTAATATTCTTAGAAAATACAGAAAAATATAAGTAAATTTTATGAAAATAAAGAAATATAATCTACAACGCAGATATAAAAAGCCCTTAATGTGCTGGGCTACTCCTGCTGCATCTCTCTTTAATAGAAATCCTCAGTCTTGACCAGACCACTGTTAAAACCCATGAACTGATCCAGAGGCGAGTTCATCATATCAAATTCCACCTTTACACCAAAATTGACTGGATCCTTCTTGCTTTTCTTAGCCTTGACGACCTTAGAGGAGAGAGGAGAAAGACGTGGTGAGACCCTAGGGGCTGCTGCAAAGGTGTGCAGCTCTTCCTCCCACAGGCACTGGGTCTCCGGCTCTGTCAATGGCTCCGTCCATCCCCCATCCCCTTGGAGGCTCCTTCTCTCTCTCTCCTGAGTCCTGCACTGTACCAAGGAGGGCTGTTGTCTTCCTTTCAATGATAATGACATCTGTCAGGGTCTCTATCAATGAAACGGTTAGTACGGCTGTGTCTTCGTCACTGTCTCAGTTCCCAGCACACAGTGAGCCCTCAGCCAGGTGGTTTCTTATTCATATGAATATATACTTATTCATATGAATATACACTTATCATAGTATTATTTCTCTTGTGCAATAAGTCGCACCCATGACTTTAAGAATTATCCTTAAACTGGCAAGTGCTGCTGCTGCTTGCTGTCCCTGCCGCCAAACCCGGCCTCTCCCTAATGCATCTCTCCAGAGAATTACTAGAGTACTTTGTGCTACAATGTCAAAGTCATCAGGCATTCTTCTGCATGAAATTTTTCAAGTGGTTACTTACTTTCACAATGAATGTTCCATTTCCGTTTATTTCTCAAAAAAGAAAGACCCCATCTGCTTCCTGACCCGTTCTCCCCCCCCTGGCCTCATCTTGCCACTGTCTCCACATCATGCATGGCATTTCTGTTGTACGGAAACTGTGTTGTCTCTCAGTTTGGAGGATATGCGTCCATCATGGCCTTTGCCTAGAACTCTTTCCAGTGCCTACTTTGCTGGGGAAAACTACCTGGTGCAGACGGATTTCCATTTTTGTGTAGGGCAGTCAGATGTGTATGGTCTCCCCTAACCATGTACGGTCTTACATCAACCCTATGACGCAGAAACTGTGACCCTTGCAGAGAACCCCAAGCTCCTTCTCCAGCGTCGGGCAAGTGGTGACTCCTGAAGCCAGGACGCTAATCACGTCCATCCTGTTCAAAGCTCTGCTCTCAACCATTATGAGAAGTTGCCTCCCTGCCTTCCTAACGTCTTCAAATATTTCCTTGTTTAGCTTAAGCGTCCTATCTTTTTGAACTCTATGTGAATGTCATTTCCTCGCAGCCTTTTAAAAATCCTCCACTTAAAATGAATGCAAGGTATGGCTGTGTTCTCCCCCCCACCTGCTGGACCCTACGTGTCTGAAAACAGGAACCTGGCGCCCTCAAAACCTGAACAAAATTATTTGCCTCTTTTGGCAAACTAACATTCCTCTGTCCCGATCCCACCTGGATGAAGCTGTGAGTCCCACACGTGAGTTTCAGCTTCTGATCCATCATCTTCAGCTGGAAGCAGAAGAGTCGAAGCTTGTCTCCTCTCTCACACTTGATGTCGTGCCACCTCTCGGTCCCCACGACCTCCATCGTTCCTGTGTTATCCTGGATCTCGTACACTGTCGTCTTCCGATTCACTTTTTTCTGTAACAGAAACGCAGTGTTCAGAGTCTGAGGTCATTGCAGTGATTTCCACGTGGACGAGGCGGCACCTGGTGGCTCAGGAAATGCTGGACCTGAGGAAGCAATCACAGACGCGACGCACACACCGCTGCGGCAAGGGCTTCTCGGGGGAACTTGCCTTTGATTATCCTGCTTTTGTCTGTTCTTCCCCTTTCTCATTCTAGCTATTTTCTTTCTGCAATTCTAGAACAATGAGGTTTCTTCCTATTTTCTGCTGCTTCACCACAAGGGAAGCGTTGATTGCTTAAGGTAACTGGAATCAGAGGAGCTGAACTCTGGCGGGCTCCTTTAGCTCCTGTCCTTAGGCAGAAAGGAACCGACACGACCATGACTATTCGTTCAGTCGGTTATAAGAAACTGATATAACAAGTAAGTTTCCAGTACCTCACTCTCTTTTTGAACCTTCTTCCTGTACCCACTCTTCTCCAAATCTTATCTCCACTGACCAGGATCCTACACAGTTCACGGTCTATGGCTTCTCACTTTCTTAAGTTATAACTTCTCAATTCTCTAAATGCATTTCTCTGGTCTCTTAAAGACAGTGTAAGACAGGAATGGGAGTAAACTAAGGGGCCATCTCGGAAGAGAGGCATTTAGGATCATGAAGCATGTAAGATCGTATGAGATCCTCTGGGATACCAGGGGAGTTCGGAACAGTTTGGGGATTACTGAATGCATCACATCAACTAGTCCTCAGGGACATGCCATAGCAGTAAAACTCTCCAGCCATCCCTCCGCCTTTTGGGGAAATAATGGAATTAGACTGCCACGTCTTCCAAATATCATGCAATATGAACGCTTCGTCTTCAACTCTTTATAAATAATGTATTATAATAAACAGGCTAGGGGGCACAGCCTTGAATGATTATATTATCTGCCTACATGTTGAAAGTATCCCCGTTCAGGAGAATAGAAGCCAATAATATTTATCGCTCTGAATGTGTGTTACAGCCAGAATTAATCTTGGTTAGGGCAGTCTGTTATTCAAAGTAAAAAGAAAAAGAAAAAAAAAAGATTTATACAGTCATGGAGGAGCTCAGCGATATAATTATGATTTATACCCTGTGCTGTCCTTGCTCATGGAGGGTTAAAATAATTACTACTGGTAAAATGACAAGGTTTCTAGGGACTCCTTTTCAAAGAATTTGCATGAAGGTATCTCGGTTAGCAGACGAGCAGGCTCCTCGTCCTGTTTCCTGTCATGGGGCACACTCGACCTCCTATCTGCAGTCGGGTCACAGGCCGGAGCCAGGCTCCATCCCCGGGTCCATGGGCAGAACCTGGCCAGTGAAAACACTCAATTTCAGGTACGGATGGAGAGGAAAAAAAACATTTTAAGGGATTTACCTCATGCAGCAGAAATAATCCATACACAAATGTTCCTGATGCTTGCTTATAAAGATTATCGATCTTGGGGGTTTCACTTGCTCTTTTGATGATGCTGTTTGGGACCACGATCAACTGGGAAGGGTCCGCTTGGTACACGGATGAGGTTTTGTTGATCTCCAGGATTCCTCTGCACTCGTAGTAATCTAATATAGTAATGATATTCTCTTTTGTGAATTTCTCCTTCAGGCTGCTGTTCAAAACCTTCACATGGAAAAACTGAGTGGGAGTGGCCACCGTAGCATGAAACATTCTGGTTTTGCCCTCTTCCGGGGACTCGTATTCGAATGGCTCCATTGCCTTCAGTACCAGGACCGTCAGAGGGCCCTGCTGAAGGACACGTCCTCTAGGAGCAGCCTGATGTGGGGCCTTCACCGTCTGGCTCTGTGTTGGAGAGAAACAGGGAAACAGACTTATATGTCTGGGCAGGGAATTCCAAGCAGGTCACTTTCTCACATGCAAAGCCTTCATGGTAGCCGGGGGACCGCAGCGACCCTCAAAGGTATTTGGAGCTGGAGCCAAGCTAGAAGGGAACTGCCTGACAGAAAGGAAAAGCTGACAAGCCGGTGGCTTCTCTAACAGATGTACGAGGTAGCAGACAGCAGCCCAGGAGCCCGAACACCCGCATTTCGACAGAATCTTTCTGAATGAAAGCCTGATCCTCATGGAATCGGGGAGCCTCGCCCAGAAGGAAGATTCAAGTATTTTATTCAAATCTATCCCCCACCCATTTAGTGTTCAACGACTCAAGAAAACAAAGTGTGAAGAACAGACAACAGGGACAGCCCTGGAGGGGGGAACTGACGTCCACAGAAGCCATGGAGATTCCAGGTTCTCGGTGTATCTGGGGCCCTGCTGAGGGTCCAGCTCATGTCATCCCCGCTCGAGAAACAGGGCTGTTAGGGGCTCCCAGGTCCCCATTCTCCATGGCTCCGGGGGGGATATGGGCTGGAACCATGAGTCCACAGCAGTCCTGGGTGACAACAGGAAGACAGCCGTGTTCCCCTCTAGACCCCTTGCTCCCTGTGTCCTGGTCTGCATGAGGAGCCGGCGAATCAGGTCATGAAGAGGAAACCACCTGTCTGGCCGTGAGTACGGCGGGCTAGGCTGGGTCTTGGGTTCGTGGCACACGGAGCCCAACCATTCACCCCCACAGCCGCGACGTACTTAGACTGGTCTGGCCCGGGGTAGGCCCCGCGGCGACTGCCACCATCCTTTCTGCGGCTGTGGCTTCTCCTCCTGTGACCCACCCACCCACAGCACGGGGAGCCCCTTGGCCCAAGCGAGCTGGGATGCCTGCGGCGGCCGCGGCGGCGGCTCCCGGGTGCGGGAAGACTTGGCAAGGAGAAGCGGGGAGCGGTACCTGGGGAAGCGCGGGGAAGACCGGAGCGGCCGCGGGGGCCGGGGGCGGTGGAAGCCAGGCGGCCGCTGCGGACGTGCTGCCCCCCAGACCGCAGGCCGGCCCAGTCTGCGGCGGGGCCACCTTATTCTTTTTGCTCGCGGCCGTCCCTCTGGCGGCAGTTTTTCTTTTCTGAAAGTAGTTTAATGCTCCTGTTAGCGGTTTTCAGGATTAAAAGAAGCACAACACAGTTTCGTTACTTTGCTGCAGATTCTTCTCACAGGGAGCGTGGCGTCCGGAGAAACGCCAGGCGTCCCCGGCTGTCACCTAGAGTGACAGGCCACAGGTGAGGGCGGGTGAGGGCGGGCAGAGCGGACAGCCCGGGAGGGCGATGCTCACGGATGCAGACGGGTCGCTCCTGGGGCCGCCCCCGAGTCGGGATGGGGAGAGCTCCAGACTCCAGAACATCTGCACAGACGAGGCGACGCCATCACATTTATGTGCCTCCCTTGGCCGGGCACGAGGCACTAAGCACGTGGCCCACAAGGCCTCCACTGGGCAAATCGGCGCTGCTAGGAAACTGGGGAGTCCTGTGGCAGAGCCCCCGCCTGGGCCCGGAGGCCCCTGGTCCTCCTCCCGCTTACCTGGGCCGCAGCGGTCGCCTCCTGGGTCCCGCCCATCAGAGCGCTGCTGCTCCTGCTGCTCGTGGTGGCGGCGGCTGGCGCGGCGCCCGCTCCGCCCTGCTGCTGCTGCTTCTTCTTGGGAGTTTCTTCTGTTTTCGTTTTCTTTGCGACTGATTTACAAAAACAAGGAGGACGCGCTGAACCGGGAGCGGGGGCAGTTTCAAAGCCAAGTCCTCTCAGCTCCCGCTTGGGATCTAGGTACCCTGGAGTGTGCGCCTGCCCTGCCGGAGCCAGCCTGGCCCTGGGGGACCGACGGCCCCACCGCAGGCCGGGGACTGTGTCCTGCTCCGTGGTGGCTTCCGAACTCCGAACTCGCTCCCCATGCGCTGAGCACGTCCTCCCCATCCTCCGGCTTCCCAGGTGCCTCCAGCCCACCCGTTCCCAGGCCCCTTCTCCCATCATTTCCTTAAAAATCCAAGGTCTTCACACACTCACTGCTTGGTCCTGTTCTTCAAAGGATCTATTACAATAGCAGAAACCAATGAAAGGACATAAGGTACAGGTTGGTGAGGTGACAAAATGGTGACATCGGCCTTTGGATTTTTTTTTTTTTTTTAATTTTGTTTCACTGTGTTGCCTACCAGAGGCAAGTAGTCCATCTCCCTGAGAAGTAGGTTTTATGTTAAGAACACTGCACCCTTGTTACCAGAGGGGAGATGATCACGTGGCAAACAGTGTTAGTAGAAGAGGCACATTCAGGGGCATCTGGGTGGCTCAGTGGGTTAAAACCTCTGCCTTTGGCTCAGATCATGATCTCAAGGTCCTGGGATCGAGCCCCACATCAGCTCTCTGCTTGGCAGGGAGCCTGCTCCCCCCCCCTCTCTCTGCCTGCCTCTCTGCCTACTTGTGATCTCTGTCAAATAAATAAAAATCTTTAAAAAAAAAAAAAAGGCACATTCATTGGTCGAATGTAATTATTTTAAAATTAGTGATTATTTTGTGATTTGCTAACATTTCCAAGGCACGGGAAGCCTCGCGCTCTCATGCACTCCCTCTATCTTTCATTCTTGTCCCAACACACCCTCCAGGGCAGATCCCAGGAAAGGGGACACCCAGGGCTGTCAGCATGTTGGTCCCTGCGCCCTGTGTGGTCCCAGCCGTGAGTCATGCCCTAGGAAAGGGTATGCCAGCCCCAACCAAGTACTCTTCTACTCAGTTTGGGGAAGGGGGCCCGGGGGGAGCAGTCGGTGTGCACTCTTCCTTATTACCTTTCATCTTCTCATTTCTGAGTTGCTTAACAATGTCCTTAAGTGGTGGCATGTCCTTGAATAGGTCTATTAGCTTGTCCACGCAGGCAGGTCCTGGGAACTTCTTTTCCATCAGGTCAGCAATCCTGACCTTATTATACTCTTCTTGCATGTTGGCGGTGAGTCCCAGATCGCGGGCCAGCAGGGACTTGACGATGCTGAACTGGTACTCGTTGATGGCCTCCAGCCCCTTCAGCAGAATAATCCTCTTGTAGTCACTCCCCATCGCTCCGGGTGCGGCTGAGCCTGAAAGAGACAAGTACCATCCGGTGTTATACCTTCATCCGGATGGTTTAAAAGTTCGGTTGTGTCTGTGTGAGGGAGGCACCCATGCCAAGGTGTTGTCCTTCAGTGTGTGTGACAAAGAGGAACTTAATTTCCAGGTGTGTCACTGTGGGAACTGGGTTGAGAACTGCTACATTCGGGACTTCTAAGAAATTCTTTCCTTTTAGTAATGATAGTTGAGTTGGGTGGGGTTGGGGGTGGGTGTGGTGGCAGGAGGTCTGGAAAGAGGCAGTTGATGCCCTGTGTGGAGTGTGAGCTGTCGGGGGTCGGAGTCCCCACGGCCTCCTGCCATCCCCTGTTGGGGCTGCAGTGGGCCCCTGGATGTGGGCCTGCTGGCTCCTGACTCTGCAGCCTCTCACTCCCAGTGACCGTCTCCCCGCCCCCCCACTCCCCACTGGGTGCCTGCCCAGCGCACCTGGCTCTCCCTTAGTCATACCTTCTCACATCCTCTCTCCCTGAGGCTCGGGCCATGTGCCCCATGTTTTCTGTGCCCTGGCCCCCGGCTCTCTTGTGCAGAATCACAGCCCTGATTGGCCAGAATTACGTAAGAGTTGCTTGAATTTCTTCCTTTCGGGCTACTTTGTCTATTCAGTTATCTCTCCATACCCTACACTTCTAGCCATCTTGAAATCCTTCAGTAGTTCTCTGTTTTCTTTGGGAAGTACTCCTTGATCTTTAGCACGGGTTGGAGGCCTTGAATACTGTGTCTTCCTGACTTCTCCCCTTTCCATTTTTCATATTTAAGCTCAAGAAATTTGCATGGCATTTTCATTGTCAGGCTGTCTGCATGAAATGTACTTCTTACCTTTTCTTGGTTTCTTCTTCTTCTTTTTTTTCCTGAAAAGTAAATCTAGAGAATATATGGTCTTCACGAAACTAGTATAATGCATCTTCAAATTCTGCCAAGTTATGTGCATGTGCAGACATGTTCAGCCTGAATCCAATTGTATTCTTATGTTGGATATTTTTACATCGTGTCCTAAACTCAGAATCTAACTCAGCTTATGAAAATCACTACGTGTGAAAAATGCCGCTTTTGTCATTATTTTTTCCTCTCATATCTTCCCTCAACACATGGCTCTGATTGTTAACAGCTTAGACTTAGGAGTTCAGAAGACTTAGCTCCTAGATCATAATCATGCGACCACATACCTCAACAGACAGACTCGGATGTGAGTGAGCGACCTGTACGATGAGACTGAAGCCTGTCCCACAAGCAGACAGAATGGATTCAGAAACAGAAGATAGAAAATGCATGTGGGACCTCTCAGGGTACAAGGTCGAAGTGTCCACACCCACATGCTGTTACTTGTTAAAAGAATAAAATATAAAATGAAAAGGAGAAAATATTTAAAGAAATAATGAGATATACTTCTTGGGATTAAAATAACATGAACATCCTTGAGGAACTGACCAGCAGAGAGCCAAATAGGAAAGGACAGGAAAAACCCACATCAGGACATAATGTAGGGAAACTGAAAAATATCCAAAATATCAAGAAATATTTGACATCCAGAGAAAAAGAGTGGATCATTTACAAAGTTTCAGAATCACATTTTCAACAGCAAACTGGCATGGAGTACCTACATATCGTATTTCACCCAAATTCTAAATCCACACTTTTGAAATTTCCCCAAATTGTGAAGACAAAAAGTTGTGTGGGTACATGTCGATTTGATGACAAAATTTGTTAGAAAAATATCTGATGTGAGATCTCAGGAGCCTATGTAGATTTTTTTTTTTTCTTTTTAAAAAATTCCACCTTAAAGCAGGTGCTCACATGTCCAGCTGATGTGGTTTTGAGCAGCATTGTTGGGGCCTGCAGCCGAGGGCCAAGAAAGAATTTTTGAGACATCTTTGGTGCAAAAAGGCGGTTTTATTAAAGCCTGGGGCCAGGAGGACTCAGGGGCAGAAAGAGCTGCTGCTGCACTGGGGTTGAGGGGTGACTGAAGGCAGACTTGGGGTTTGTGGGAAGTAAAGATAAGGGAAGTTTGAAAAGGACTTTCATATGCTAAAGAAGAGGCACAGGCTACTGAAGGCTTAGCTTCAGCCTAACTAAGGTTGTTTTTCCCTCTGGCAAAGCATTACCACTGAGACAGCAAGGAGCTTAAACAACAAAAGCAAAAACAAAAACCCAGACAGCTAGGAGCTTCCTGGAGGAAGGTTATCTTCTGCTGGCCTCAAGTCCTGCTCAACGGGCTGCAGGCTACAAGCACATTTAATCGTATCTACATACATTTCTTTTTGTCCCTGTTTCCCGCAGCATTGCCCTACAACTGGCGGCGCCTGTGGGCTGAGAGCCAGGACTCAGGTCTTACTACAAAATCCCTGAGATGTGGTATGGGCCCCAGACGCCCTTCCTAGGCCACTCAAATTCCAAATTTCAAAACATATGTGAACCCAGATGTTTCAGAGAGGTGTTGCCAACATACACTGAAGAAAAAAATAATTTTGAAACCAGAATTCTGTGTCTGGGTCCAATGGCACTGAAATGCAACACAACAAGATGAATCTGTGATACTGACCCACACAATAGATAGAAGACTTGGAACAAGAAGACGCCAAGCAAGCAGTGTTTTGGAAAGTGTTCCCCCAAGAAAATACATGAGGTCAGGGGGAAAAAAAAAAAAAAAGCTACCAACTAAAAAGAGAGAACAAGACCTTGGTAGGCTCTTCCAATATTTTAAAAATAAATAAGGCCCCAACCGAAGAGAAACAAAACAGGAAGTAGATCAGCATGGTGGGGTAGATAGGAACAGGATGTGTGCCCACACCGCTATGGCCTGTTAGGCGAGGTCGAAGATACAAATTTTAAAGTATTGCGAAGAAGCAGCAAGCACAGGATGAACAGTACAGATGCGTGTTACAAGTTAGTCAACACACAGCAATTCACCTGATGCACATCAAGTGATAAGACCACTAAAAGGCAACATGTCTAAACGGGTTTAAAAAAAATCTACGTGTGTGTCATGGACAAAAACTAACTAAAAGTTTATTAAAAAGTTGCTGCTAGAAGCTGTAGGTGGAAACATTCAAGACAGCAATCAGTCTGTCAGTACAGCCTTCAACAGACCTTACGACGAAGATTTCAATCAGAACCGGAGTTCTAGGGCCCAACAAAGGCTCTACCTTTCAGAAAGACAGAGCAGTTTTAACTGCGTATTGGTCCAACAGTCATAATATACATTTTTTATTATGAGCTTCTATTGTTCATATTATAAATAGTGTCACAGAGCATATTTCTCACCATATATCCATATACACGTGTTAACAATTGAGAGAACTACAAGGAAGAAATGGACAAAATCTTGATTCTAGTTTGATTCTAGCATATGTTAGTGACTGAACAAAGCAAGAAAAAAAATCAGAAAATACTTAGAGAAGTTGACCAACACTGCTCAGCTTAAAAAAAAAGCTGATCTAACACTTAGGAAATTCCGAAACTTGTATTTAAGATGTTACATTTGTCTCCAATGTACATGAAATGTCTGTGTACTGAGCCCTACAGAACGACCAAAGCATCTTCCGAAATGTGGCTACAGATTTGTCTCCAACCTCCTGTTTTCAAAAAACTCCACCATTTCCACAAACTTGACCATTTGCCTCTGCATCAGAGGAGCCCCGGGAGCCTGCCTGTCCGCCACCCCTGGAAGAGCAGACCCACAGCACAGGCTAGGGCGCCATGTGCTTGAGTGAGCGTGCCCATGAACTTGAGAAACGTTCTGTGCTCTGTGTGTGTGTGTGTGTGTGTGTGTGTGTGTGTTTTCTCTTTTGTGAAACTGGGATAATACCACAGAATATAGTTTGTGTCCAGACGTGTTTTCTTGCTTCATATCATTGCCTAATACTTTTTTCATACCACACCCATGTGCCCTACCCCAGCGCCCACCATAGCCAGCAAGTTCCCTGGGCCCCCTCCAGGCAAGAAAGCCCAAGCCCGCTTCCCCACATCAGCGCACGCTGTGAACACCCGCAGGACGGATTCTAAAATCCGCAACAGCCCAGATACCTATTGTCCCAGGTAGTGGGAGGATTAGGATGAAGGCTCTGAGATTTTCACTTTGCAGAATACACTTGATGCCGGTCCCTCCCCGCTCCCCAAAGTTTCAAACATTCGCTGGCCTCGGGTGATCCTGAGCTGGAGGGACGACCCACAGGTCCTCTACACAAAGCCTGACCGGACTCACCTCACTGAGGATTCTCCTGTATTCCAGATCCCGAGATCTTCCTCAGAGATGTAGCAATCACTATTTGTTCGGCTCGAGGAAGAAGATAAATCGGCCAAGCTCTCAGAATCTGCACTTGAGGGTGCTGCAAACTCCTGAAAGCGGAGAAAATAATTTCTGGGATGAGACAATGGCAGCGGGGAGCGTCACAGAGGAGCCCGCCTCGGCTGCCTCCCCGGAGCTCGCCCCCCCCCCCCCAGGCAGATTACGAAACGCAGCGGAGTCGGAGACTCCTCCCAGCCAGGCCTTCAGTCCCATGTGGCCCTGTCAGAGGGGCTGGGCGGCTTTCTCAACAACGTCCTCATCTGAGGGAAATTATCACTTATTTTGTTTTATTGTATTTTTTTTTTTTTTTACAAATATCTAAAAGGAATTGCAACATTATAACTTTTTTAACAGGCAGGCTTCGGTGTGGGTCAGAAGACACCAGAGCCCGTTCTGTGAGACTGAGACCGTGAAGGAAGAGTGAGTCACCAACCCAACTTCCTCTCCGCTCACATAGCAACCCGGGCAGGAGGAGACCGGGGGGGATTTTTCGTGGGTAAACAAGAGTGACTAACCGGCTCATATCGCAGCAATAACTGCTTTGATATTTCGCAGGGCTAGAAGCTTCTAGAAGAGTTGAGGGCTCAATAAAGACTGTTGTCTACAGTGTTTTTTTTCTGTATCTGACAACGGATTCCGTGTGGACAGTTGTCATCCTGAGACGTCGGATAAGAGGAGCCGTCAGCACGTGGGGCGCTGGTGACCTACCGTCTGACTTCCAAGGAGGAAGGGGCCGGGAAACGAAAGGGGTCCCAAAGACCAGGGCACATGAAGGGAGAAGAAAACCGATTGAGTTCATTGGAACCAAGTTTGCGAAGGAGGAGTGTTGCCGTCTGGGTTTGAAAACCTTTGAATGTGCAGGAGTGAGTCAGGCGGAATCAGGGGGTTCTGGCTGGTGCCCAGAATATCGTTGGCGTGTTGTCAGGACTCTTGATGACAGACTTGGGTTCTGCGTACGTGGGCGCACTGGGTGCTCTTAATGATGAAGTTCTAGAACCTAGGTGAGGTTCGGTGGGCTGAGGTCTGGAGCCGATGATCAAGAAAGAATTCTTGAGAGCAAAATGGTGGTTTATTAAAGCTCGGGGAAGGACCGGTGGGCCGGAAGAGCTGCTGCCCCGGGTAGGGGTAGTGAGAGGTGGCGGTTGGGGGAAGGTGAGCGGAAGGGAGGCTTCAATGGAGCTTTCATACGCTAAAGAGGCCCTACCGGGTGCGGGGATACCGGCCTCGGGCTTGACGGTTGTTGTCTTTTGGCCGGCCATTAACATCCAGATCCTTGGGAGATTCCTGGTGGGCTGTCACAATCCTGCTATCAAGCGTCTTTGTTAGTGAGATTTAGGTTTAGAAGAGATTTAACTGTATTTACGTTCCCTTCTACTTCAGCCTCCTTCAGTTTTGTTTATGGTGGGGAGCATGACATTAGGGTTTGAGGAACTGAGTTATTTGCCTCTGGAAATTGTGCTATTGATAAGGTAACTTCTTTGTTTGTAGATCTCTAGGACATTTGTAAGCCAAGGGAGACTCAGGTCTTGCAGGACTGTGCTCTCAGCAAGTTAACTCTTTGTTTTTCTTTTAGGGCCGTCAGGGGTGCCTGAGGAATGTCACCTGTATTACCGAGGGGAGGAGGGGAGGGCAGCACGTGGAGAGGGGGTGCCAGGTGCCAGCCTTTGCTCCCTCATCATTAACATGAGGAGTGGAGGGATGCTGGGGAGGTCAGAGGGCCCCAAACCAGAGGCCAGGAGGCAGAGGACAGGAATATCCATAATTCAGGATGTTTTCTTTTCCCTGTACTAGAAACTAACTTCCGTGGGGGTGATGCCGTCCATTGTTTCTCCAGTGAAAACACACAGGCTACTGGCCCAAAGGGAAGGCAGAACAAGACTCCTACATCCTTATGATGTAGGTTCACAATCTTCATAAAAGCTCTGGAAGCCGCAGCCAGCAAAGGATTCTTGAGACATCTTTGGAGCAAAAAGGTGATTTTTATTAAAGCACAGGGACCAGACCCCTGGGCAGAAAGAGCCCTGCGCTGGGGTTGTGAGGAATGGTGGATTATATACTAGGGAGTTGGGGGAGGTAAGGAAAAAGGGAGGCGTCCAAAAGGACTTTGAAATGTTCAAGACCCTCAGGATACTGGAGGCCTGGCTGTTGGCAAGCTAAAGCAGTTTTCCCGTCTAGCAAAGCAATCACGTGGGGATGGTTGGGAGTTTCCCAGTGGAAGCATTCTATCCTCTCCCGTCTCTAGTCCTTGTCTGCAGGCTACAGGTCAGGAAGAAATTTAACTTTGTTTACTTTTCCTTCTGCCTCAGTTTCCCACATCACTTGTGGAAGGGAGGGTGATGTTAGGGCTCTAGGAAATGGAGTTAAGGGTCTCTGAAACTTAGCCTATTGATGTGTAAATGAGTAAGACATCAGGAAGACGGAGGGAGCCTCCTGTCTTGCTAGACTGTGATCTCCATTAGTGAATCAGTTCCCCCCCCCTTCCCTGAGCTTTAGGGCAGCTGGGAGTGTCTGAGGAATGGCACACGTGTCCAAGGGTGGGGACATGCCACACATATCCAAAGGTGGGGCTGGGTGGTCGCGGGGTGTAGCTAGTGCTCTGTCCTCCGCTTGCTTTCTGCTCCCTCATCACGTCGGTGCACTTAGAAGGATAAAAGGCAAACCAAAGAGTGAAAAACAGATGCACCTTTGCCCTGACTCCTAGTCAGTGGTCCAGCAGTTGGTGACTTGGGTCATTCTAGAATTCCACGTTGATTTATCAGGCCCTCAACCCAGTGAAAGATCAGTGTTCCAGAATTTGCAAGGCTTCCTTGTAATGATACCAGCCCACTGGGAGATGGAAGAACTCTTAATATTGGGGGTGGGAATGTCTGGGAAATGTGCGTGACCTCCTGTCATCTCAAGTCCTCTTCCCAAGTGCTGACTGAGAAGACCCCTTAAAATCCTCAGGCAAGAGTCACCACCAGGTTGATGCCCTTTGTCTGTGTTGCTGACAGAGAGGTCTCCTAAGGGGAGGAGCTAGAGCAGGGAGAGGGCATCCGCACCGAGAAATAACGGGCAGGTCCTTAAATTCCGTCTTAGACCTGAGGCTCCAGATGAAGGTCTAGCGAGACCTGGGGCTCCAGATGAAGGTCTAGCGAGCTGGAGTTTCAGAGAAGAAAACTGGAGGGTGGGTGGCGGGCATCGGGCCGAGCACCGTCCAATCGGAACTCCCCACCTCTGGTACTTCAGGGCCCGAACAAAACCTGTTCCTGAGCCAACCAAGCTATTTACATGTTTACCAAGTTATCCGGCACAGGAATTAGTATCTTGTAAGAACCAACACTTGGCTGTATTAATTTTCGTTGTGTTTTGTGTCTATTTTACTGTTTGTTTGCTGTTTACTCCTTTGTTTTGTCTGTTTACCTCTGTTTCACAATATACAAAATCAGATTTGTGCATCGACTTCTGTTTATAGCTTTGTTACTTCTATATACTACTTCTCATTTGCTTTGCTCCTTTTTTCCCCTAATGTTGGAAGACGTCAATTTCTATCAATTAGATTAGTACTCTCTTCTTTTAAATTAAAACACTTGAAAAGTAATGTTTTTTTCTCTTAGCACTACTTTTGCCTGGCTCCCTAGGTCTTAAGGGGTGTGATTTTATCATCCCCGATCATCTTTGGCATTAAGTAATGGCTTATTATGAAATGTGCTACATGATCTCAAGCAAGTTGAAAATGTTCTAGATATTGTAATATTGATTTCTAATTTAGTCTTGTTGCGGTCATGAAATACGCTCTTAAGATTTCAGAGGTGAGTTTTAGTGAGACTCACTTTAAGTCCCTGCCTATGTCTTACTTTGGTGAGCAGAAAGGTGTTTTTCTTCTTGTTCTATCAGTTACTGTGTCAGAGTTTTTAAGTATCCATGATTGTTGATTTATCTTATACTGTATTAATGCTATTAAGTTTTGCTTTCTAATTGGAAGCTTTAATTAGATGCATTTTGTGAGTGGCTATAAATTTCTGATAAATTGGCCAAGGTAATTCTCAAGCTTCTCTTTTTGTCCTGTCTCTAACCTGCTTTTTCTGACTCATGTCAGAGCTTGGCTTAGCCTTAGTTAAAGTGGATTTGTGTAACTCCCACGCTGTTTTCCTGCTCCTGCTTATTTGTCATGACTCAAACTCAGACTCATGTCAGGGATTGGTCTGGGTTTTCTTGGGGTGTGTTTCATAACAGCCCCTGCTCTGGTGCTTGGGCCTTCTTCCCAGGATTCAGGCTCTTGGGTGTCAAGCTGGGTGACAAGAGTTTCTGTCTCCGCTTCAGCCATCTGATATGTTCCCCAGCACTGTTTGCCGTCTTGTGCCTCGACTGCTTTTCAGCTTTATTGACATGTCACAGACACATAACGCTGTGTACCTTTAAGGCATATGTGTTGATTTGATACACTTACATGTTGCAAAAGGATTGACCTGAGCCTTATCTAATACCTCCTTCATATCACTTAATTGCCATCCTCGCTTGTGCTGAGAACATTCGAGGTTTGCTCCCTCAAATATGTGATCTGCGTTGTTGACTGCAATCATGATGCTGTGTATCACACCCCCAGAACCCGCTCAGTTTATACCTGCCAGTTTGAGACTTTGACCAATATCTCCTCATTTCTCTGCACCTACCCAGCTCCTGGTAAGCTACACTCTACTCTTTCAGTGAGTTCAGCTTTCTTTCTTTCTTTTTTTTTTTTTGGATTCTACATAGAAGTGAGATCATCCAGCATTTGTCTTCCTCTGTCTGAATTATTTCGCTTAGCTTAATGCTTTCTAAATCCATCCATCCATGTGGTCACAGATAGCAAGATTTCCTTCTTCATGGCTGACTAATATTCTACTGTGCATAGACATCGCATTTTCTTTATCCATACACCACTGATGGACACGTACGTTGTTTCCATATTTTACCTATTGTGAATAATGCTCCAATAAACATGGAGGTGACGTATATCTCTTTGATATCCTGTAGTCCCCTTTGGATATATACCCAGAAGTCGGATTGCTGGGTCATATAGTAGTTCCATTTTCAGTTTTTTGAGGAACCTCTATCCTGTTTCTGACCATGGCTACACCAGTTTGCATTCTACTGACAGTGCACGAAGGTTCCCTTTTCTACAACTTTGCCAGCATGATTATCTCTCATATCTTTGATAATGGCCATTCTAACAGGCATGAGGGGACAGCTCATTGTAGTTTTTGGTTTGCATTCCCTGATGACTGATGTTGAGCATTTTCTCATGTACCTGTTGGTTATTAATATGTCTCCCTTGGAAAAATGTCTGTTTAGTTCAACTGCCCATCTTTGAATGGGCACATCTGGGGATGGAACTCAGTATTTCCCTGCAGCTGGAGATGGGGAAGCATCTTCAAAATATTGGCCTCTCTGTATAAAACAGCGATCGTGCTTCTTCCAGAGAAACCAGTGACACAAATGCTCCCCTTCAGAGAGCATAAGTGCAGAAAGGAGTTATTTTTTGCGGGGGGAGGAAACTGAATAAAACTTTCTCCAGGGCCCAGGATTCACTGATCTTCAGATAGGCTGTGGTATACACAGTGTACCGGGAACAGAAGAGAGAGGTGACTTGGAGCCCATCAAAATGAGAAACTTGAGTGCATCAAACTACGAGAGCAACAGAGTGAAAAGGAAACCTTTTCCTTTGGAAAGACAGAAACTGTTTGTGAATTGTGTATCTGCCTGTGAGGAATTAATGCAGAAACACCACTACTAATCAGTGAAACACAGATTGTAAGGACCTATTTTATATTTTTATTTTAGCCAGAGGCTTCCCCTGAGGTTCAACAATAACTTTGTGGTTTAACCCCTAGACTGTCCCTGCTCCCCTTCCCCCGGGGGACTTAAAAACGAGTCCTGGAAACCAGCTCCAGGTGTGGAGGCCAAGAAAAGCAAGGCTGTACCCACCTCGGGTCTGGCCCTGACATAAGCACAGCCATCCTGGCAAAGCAAAGCCGGCACCTTGCGCTGTAAGAGTGGGTTAGCATCAGAATGGCCACCCTGAGGACCGGGAAGCCATTTGACTGAGCGTCCCTAACCAGCCCACAGGGTGCCCATAACTTGAGATAAGAGAAAGTAGCTAAAACCTAAGAAACAAGTTAACCATATACCACCACAGGGACCAAATGTTGAAGAAAAACAAATAGTTCACTTGCAGAGGTCACAATCCTGCTAGACCGGAGTCTCCCTTGGTTTGCAAATGTCCCGGTGATTTACAACAAAAAGGGCCATCTCTTGAATGGCCCAATTTCCAGAGACAGATGGCTCAGTTCCTCAAGGCCTACGGTCGCCCTCCCCACCATAAAACTGAAGGAGGCTGAGGCAGAAGGAAATGTAAATAAAGTTAAATTTCTTCTAAACCTAAATCTCACTTATTCTAAACCTAAGTCTCACTTAACCGCCAGGAGGGCGCCAGGGTGACGCTGGGGTGGCAAAAGGTTAAACAAAGTTAAACTGTCAAAGGGGGGCACAAGAGATGTATGTAGCTGTGAAGAAGTGCCTTGAAAATGCTACATCAACCCTTGGCTTGGAGTGCTCGGGGTCCTTGTTGAAACCCGCTGCGCTGGGCGGATACTTGGACCCCAGCGAGCTGGAAATAAACCTCACTGTGTGACTTGCATTGTCGAGAGTGTTCTCTGTCTAACTGAGGGTGGTCAACTCCATACCCTAACAAGGTGACCGACCTGGTTTAAAAATGGGCAAAGACTTTGAATAGACTTTTTTTCAAAAACGCTCTACGAATGGACAATGATCATAGGAGAAAATGGGCCCTAATACTTGATACTCATTGAATAGTCCTTATGGAAATGAAAGTCAACACAGTGAGCTACCACAACAGGCCCGCCAGGACCACTGCTCCCAAACAGAAAACAGCAAGAACCATCAGGATTCAGACAAGTCACAACAACCCTTGTGCACTGTGGCTGGACATGTAGAACAAGGCAGCCATTATGCAGAGAATATGAAGCCTCGTAGAAATTAGAAATAGAATCATTGCGATCCAGGAATTCCAGTGCTAGGCTCAGAGCCACAAAGAAGTGAGAGCAGAATCCGAAAGGAACAGCGACAGACCTTGGATATCCCAGCAGCCTTCGCAGGAACCCAGACATTGGAGCAACGCAAGTGTCCGTGAACGGGTGAGTGGGTTAATAAAGCGCGGTGTGTGATGCAATGGAATATCAATAATTCCACCTTAAAAAGGAAGGAAATTCTCATTACGGTCAGTGCATTCCTCATCCCACCCCCAACCTCCCCCACGCCCTTCCCATCTCCCCTCTGACAACCACCACTTTGTTCTTTGTATCTAAGAGTCTCCTTTTTCTTGTACATCTGAAACTGCTGTACCACCGTATACTATGATACTTGAATGAAAATAAATAAATACATAAATGTGATCATTTATAGGAGAAAGGAAAAAAAAAAAAAAGAAAGAAAGAAAATTCTGGCACCTGATCAACCTGGATAAACTTTGAGGACATTATGCTCAGTGAAGTATGACAGTCACAAAAAGACGAATACTGTATGATTGCGGTTGTATGAGGTACGTAGAGCATTCCCATTCACAGAGACAGAAAGCAGTGTTTCTGGTGTTTGCTGGGAGCTGCGGGAGGGAGACTGGGGACCTTGCGGCTTGTCAGGGACAGAGTTTCCGTTTTGCAAGGTGCAAAGAGGTCTGGGAGTGGTCACACAACCCTATCAATGCCCTCCACACTACTGAGCAGTAGACTCAACAGTGGTGAAGATGGTGAATTTTATGTGAGATGCGTTTTTCCACAATGAAAATTAATCTCGGATTAATTTGCAATTAATTAATTGCAAGTGGGCAGTGCAAAGAGCCACATGGACAACCCTTTGGCAACAGCTATTCAGTAGAAAAGAGTAAGTCTAAGAAGCGCTGGGGGCCCCGAGGGAAGTAAGTGAACATGTGCCTGCACCGGCAGTCTTACAAAAATACACCCCAGGCAGAACCACAGAGAAGAAAACAGAAAGTCTGTCACATAGTAACAGGAGGTTAGGAGCCGGAGGCTATGAGAGTTTGCTTAAGGCATTTGTCTTTAAGGAGAAGAGACATAAAAAATTGTTAAAAGAAACTTGGTAAGAAGGGAGAAAAAGAAAGCAAACTGAAATGAACAAAGATGGTAGAATCAAATTAAAACATATTCACAGAATAGGTGCATAAACAGACCAAATTCCCCAGCTCAGAGACAAGGGTTTTCAATTTGGATTAAATACACATCCACCTATATGTCCGCGACCAAATCCACATAAAGCGTTAAGTTGCTTAACAAAAACTTAGAAAAAGTGATATTATTCAAAGCTTAACTTGAAGAAAGCCAGTTTAGTAGTGTAGCTTATAATAAGGTTTTAGGGAAAAAAAATGTCAGTACAGATGGAATTCACTACATATAGATGAAATATTCAATCCCCAAGAAAGCAAAAGTTTAATTATGTATTTATATAATAATAAAAATGTATATAATTTGTTATCATTTTACTCAATACAGAACCATACAGTAATTTTTTCTTTATTTTCACATGTGCACACGTAGTACATATACTTGCACAGATGGGCAAGCTATCTGTAAAATACACCACTGAAATCAAGAGAATGACAATGAGAAATGGACACACTCACCCTCAGAAGGGGTGGTTTCACCGTCTCCACTGCTGAAAGAACAAGGTAAAAAATAGTGAAGATTTAGGCTTAGATTCGATCAACACAAGTCACAAGCTTAAGAACCTTTATCTGAATTTACAGGATGTGGAATCCCAGGCTGGTAAACTCTTCGCAAGCACACATGGAATAGTAACAGAATGTTCTCCACGTGCCAGGCCACACAAAGTCAACGTGTACCCCCAAGCCGGGTCATGTGTTTAAAACTCTCTCTTCCTTACCCCTTGGCACCAGGGCAAGTTGTCTGTGACGCAGTGAAGGAGGAACCATCCAAAAAGGGTTGAGAATGCCTCTGTCCCTTGTAGTAGAATGAAACTCAAAACAAAATTAAACAGACTCGAGAAAAAGTAAAGAAGCTACATTTTGGTGCAACTGTGTTTGTGGAGGTGAGAGGTTGTCTCCTGAGGGGCACTCTAAAATTGGGCTAGCCCCTTAGTATTAATGCCCACAATACGGCGTTGTATCATGATTCCTGGATATTAGCTCATGATGATTTTCCCACGCTACTGTCTTGTCTTTTAGCCAGGCCCAACAGCAGTCACCAGATTTCCTTCTCAACCTCCAGGGGACAAAAACAAAGCTTTCCTCTAAATGCCCACTTATGCCAGCAGACGTGTGACAATTAATGTTACATTTCCACGAGTCCGAACGCATTTCCCGTCGCTCAGGCCCCAGGGTGGCAGAATGAAAGATGTCTGTTTGCCATCTAGAGAGGGAAGGACTAGAATCAGTTTTGACTTTTCTGAACACGGCTGATACATCCCTTTGCCTCCCAGACAATCCCATAATTCGTTCTCCACGGTGATGGTGTAGTTGCCCACTGGGTACCCTGGGGCTTTCCTAGAGAGATTCGCACAGGTCTCACCTCCCCGGCTACGTCCTCCACTTGGATCCTCGGATATGCAGGTATCACCGTCTTGTCTGAATGGGAAAACAAAATAAAACAAAACAGAAAAGCTCTGCCAAGGCTACTTTACGAGGTTACAATCTCATGAAGGACAGAGCAGATGACGCTTTCTGAAACATAACAAGGAAAAATGTCAGTGGTGAGAGTCCCTCAAAGAGGTGGTCGTTGACATCCATCTCACACTGTGCTAACATTAAGGGGGAAAGAGGTATGTATTTAGGGAGCAATTTTGAGGCCCCACCTCTCAAACTTGTAGGTTTCTATTCAGCAGCCCGAGAGACTGAAGTTTCCTGTCTGTAAATAGTAATCTTGCACAAGAGAAACGAAAGTTAAGTAATCCCTCTTTGCTTTTTTTGACTTAAAAGTATCAGTGGCTCGGGCGCCTGGGCGGCTCAGGGGGTTAAGGCCTCTGCCTTCAGCTTGGGTCATGCTCCCAGGGTCCTGGGATCGAGCCCCACGTTGGGCTCTTTGCTCAGCAGGGAGCCTGCTTCCTCCTCTCTCTCTGCCTGCCTCTCTGCCTGCTTGTGATCTCTGTCAAATAAATAAATAAAATCTTAAAAAAAATACCAGTGGCTGAAGTGAGTTTGAACATTAGAATTTTCTTTTTCGGCTCACTTACAGGTCGGTCATTAGAAACCTATAGGCCCTTGAATGAAGCTCAGCATATCACATGGGAACGGTGTGCCCCCTAGCTACGTTCCCCTAGGCTCCTGTCCACGGACCAGCTATGGCAGGAGAGCTTGGTAAAAGCTTCTCTTTTTGCTAGTGCCCAACGGGATCTTCTAGAATCGGGGTGGGCCTTCTGGGACACTGTTTTGGTTTAAACGGTTCCTAAGCGTTCACCCAGTTTTTAATAATTGGCAAACCTGAAGCTTCACAGAGATAGAAGTTCATTATAAATATACGTCCTGACTCAAATTTATGAAAGGGGCTGGACACTACTGCCTTTGGACTAGGCTGCATTACCCCAGTGATTAAACTCATGGTATGCGTGCTTTCTGCCCTAGCCAGTACAAATGGGTGATGGGCTTATTAAAGCCTCAGAAAGTCTGGAAGAGCACAGAGCTTCTGGAAAGTTAGGGGGCCCGACAGACCCTTTGCTCTGCAGTGCTTTCCAGAGTGGGTACACTCTGGAGTTCCATACCCCTGAGATGTCAAGTAAATGACAGCAGTCAGCCGACGGATTGTGGTAACCCACCATCTGGTCTGCTAGAAGGAGAAGGCTTTCCCAAAGCTAATGCAGGAGAATGTTCTGAGACCATCTACAGAAACGAAGGAAGCCCACTTGTCTTAATCCAAACCCACATCACACAGACATTTGGACCATTATTCAATGCTGCAGAGAAACAAGCTTCAAGCCATGAAGAGACATGGAGGTCCCTTAACTGCACATTATTAAGTAAGAGAAGCCAATCTGAAAAGACCGCAAATGGAGTAATTCCAACTATGCGGCATTCTGGAAAAGGCGAACGGGTGGCCACAGGAACAAGAGTGGTTGTCAGGGAGTAGGGGAGAAAGCGGTGGAAATCAGGGCTCCGAGGGCAGGGAAACTAGACAGGGTGACACCAAAAAGGACGCGTGCCATCACACCTTTGTGCAAACCCATGGAACGTGCAGCCCCCAGACCGAAGCCCCACGCAGCTGCGGATGTTGGGTGGTAACGGTGCGTCAGTCAGTGTGGGCTCATCCGTGGTTGTGAACAGACCCTTTGGTACTGCATGTTGAGGGCAGGGGGAGCCGGGCACGTGTGGGGGCAGGAGGGAGAGGGAAGCCCTGTAATTTTTGCTCAGTTTTGTTGTGAATCTAAAAAGACCATAAAAAATAAAGTCTATTTAAAAAATGAAAAAGGGTGTGTTATGGTGCTTAAAGGCAGCGGAAGCAGTCTCTGCACCAGAACACACAGGAGGACCGAAGCTGGTAGAAAGCCCCGTGGGCAAAAGGATGAGTGACCCCATGTTGGGGGGGTTTCAGCAGCCGGGGCACTTCTAAAAGGGAAGAAGACAGGGACTTTCATTAACTAAACGTCTCCCTGTACCAGGCGTTGGTCAGGTTCCTTTCCCAGGTCCCTCGATTCCTGCCGGTAACTCGTGAAGGCTGGTTCGGCTCAGCTGAGAACTCCCTCCCTTCTAGACGGGATCTCTGGTGTGCTTTGCCCCTTGTCAGAAGGAGTTCAGATCCTTGAAGGGAACGGTCTGGCTCGGCGTCCTAAGTGACCACTTCTAATTAGTGCGGACGTGGTCACAGGGCTTCTGAAGGGACCTGGGGACTCCACAGACCTACAGCTTGATCGGGGTTATGCCCTTTCTTGAGCCTTTCCATGGACTGGGGTCATCGCTCTGGTTCTGTTTGGAATTAGGGGCGTCCCTGTAACGGATCACAACAGCCATCCGCAGAGGTAGATTTTATTCTTGAACCACTCACTCCGTGCCAGCAGAAATTAGCTCAATTCTTGCAGTCACCTGAGAAGTCGATACGATTCGCATTCTCAGTTCTGAAAACAGGGCAGGAAGGGCTTAGCTAAACTGCACTACGTCCCCTAACTGCCGATTTGTGGAAGGGAATTCAGATGCCAGGTTTTCTGACTGATGCGCCAGCTCGCCGCTGACAGCCCTGGCGGCCAGGAGACACAGCGCCCTGTACGTGTGGATAGACAGACGCAGAGAAACGGATGTGCGGACAGGCAGGTGATCAGCACCCACTTTATTATTTTTTTTCTAGAAGGAAATGATCTTTTTTTTTTTTTTCTTAAAAAGGAAATGAGAGTTTAAAAAAATAATCTGAAAGAACAATGTGGCAGCACCTTCCCTTGTTGGAACTCAGATGGTGTACGCCCCTCTTTGTGGGGGCTGGGCACACCGTGGTCTGTCGAGCTGTTCCTATTTCCTTCTCACTTCCTTCAGTCTCAAGAATTTTTTTTTTTCAAGGCATAAGTTAGTCTACTACTCTAGATCCTTGATGCTGTTTTCCTGAGTACCAGAATGAAAAATGCATTATTTATCATAGTTCAAAAAATTAGAGTTCAAAGAAATCATGGAATTCACAAAATCCAATCTCTGTATTTCAGTACTACAAAAATAGGGGTCAGGGAAAGTGTTAGACTGACTCTGAGTCTGTTAGTTGGTGGCAGAGCCTAGATTCATACTAGGGCTATTGGCCCCCAGCCCTGCACACCCACAGCTCCTCCCGTGAGCACAGGGAACAGATAGTGGCTCCGAGGACACTGGGACCCTGCTGTCTCCTGACAGGGCCTGGGGAAGGGACTCTAAGAAGTTGGGTGTACTACAGCTGCTTCCTTGACATCCTGGTCTGCATCCCCATGTTCCCAATTAGTACAAAATGAGGGAGGCAAGCAGAGGAGACAGGGGCCTCCCCAAAGTGCCCGCTCCCCAACTCTGGCAGGGGGAGGTCTCTGCAGGCGTCATGCTGATAATTACCGAAGTCGAGACTGTGCCTCATTAAGCAGGCAGAGCCCCTGGGAGCACTACCCTTGCCTCACTCTCTCGCTTGCCCAGCTTAATTAAGCAGCTTGTTTGCCTTCTCATTAGCAAACTTGTTAGTGCCTTTCTCTGTCCCCTGAGCTGCTCAGAAGAAAAGTGTTGCAGGAGGGATTCCTTGGCTGCATGGGTCTGGCCGTCCTGCTTCCCTACGGGAAATCTGTGTGTGGCATGAAGGTTCAGTGTTAGGTCCAAGGTGCCTTTGTTTGACCCATGTGGAGTGGAAGCAAAGCCTGATCTGGTTAAGGATATGACAGTTCAGTCCTACTGTCTGAGATCCACTGAGGACCAGGGTACCAGCTAAGGCTTGTTTTGGACATGCTGTTCAGAGACTGGCAGCCCCGTCTCTGCTAGGTGTGAGCTGGGAGTCTCTCCATGCACCCAGGCTCTGTGTTACACACGACAGAAACAGAAGACTCGGTGTATCCGAGGTCTCGGACCCTGCCCTGCCCCCCCATCCTCTCCGTCCCCCACCATTCGTAGGGATTTTTTACTAAGTTAGATCATCACTCCATCCTTGGATGTTTTCTAGGCTCCCCACCCCCACCCAGAAGGACTCTCTCAGCTCTGTACCGTCCACCACACATTCCCCCGTCTCAGGAGTGCCTCTGCACCAAGCAAGGCAGGACAGGACACGCGCTGACTCCCCATGTAGCAAGCAGAGGTCCAGGCCTCTGGGACTTTACCCAGAAGGGACACTGACTATGCAAGATGGGGGGGGGGGGTTGTAGCCCTTGTGAAGGAAGGTCACGTGAAATGACACTCAAAGTTGCCGGATCTTTCATCCCCTTCAGACCGGCCATCAGTAATTTTATTCAATACCTCTATGTCTATCACCAACACATTAGTAGGGTCAGCAGAAATATGATTTGAGAGTCCACTGAAGTGGTATGTACACTTACACTAGGGAAACTGAGGCTCAGAATGTTCCACGACTAGTCTAGGAAAAGGATGGATCTGGTACTCATGCCCAGGTCGGGGGGCGCGGAGCAGATTTCAGGTGAAGGACGGATACAGGTAGGAAGGAGGTGGGTTCCACGATGAGGGACAGCCCAGAATGGATGGACAGGAAAGCACACAAGCAGGGGGTAACTTGGAGACACAATTAAAGACAATAGATTCAGAAAATACTGGAGCTCTGAGTTACTGCGGTTCCACCTGCCCTGACCTGTGGCTCCGGAGCGGCTGAAAAAACTCATCCTTGGCCTCTTAATACACCCAGGTTCCGTGCCAGGCATGGCAGAAATGAAAGAGTCACTACTGTGTCAGGGTCTCAGACCTGCCTGCCCCCCTGCCAGTAGGAGTTTGAATCCAGTTAGACTATCATCCAGCCCTTGGTTCCTGGACCCCAATGCCTGAGGCATCTGGATTTGTTCTGATGGGGACGCTGCATTGTCTCACCGTTCAGGACGCACCCTGGCCAGAGTCCCCCACAGGTGGGCAGGCACCGGGCCCGGGGATGCTCGCTCCTTCTTTGTGTCCATTCAGCAATTGTAGCCTCGCCTAGCAAGAAGCAGACCCTCTTGGAGAGTCAGCCAGGACACCCAGGAAATCATCTGGTCCCATATTTTCAAACAAACAAACAATATTAGAACCATAATATATGAAGCAGAAATGCACAAAGTAGAAAACAGACTCAGGAGAAAGTAGAAGTGGGGACCGGAAGGCCCGGCCACTCCTGACCTCCCGCTCTTCTCTCCGACCCCTCACTCGTTTCCCCTCCTCTGAGGTCATAGAGTCCTGCCTTCTCGCTCTTCAGACCAGTGAACTGAGGGCCCAGGAGGTGACCGGCCTTCCTGAGGATGTATGTCTTGTTGGTGACTAAGACAGGACTGCGGCACGGCAGAGACAGTCCTCATAAAATTGTTTTTAATTGTTTTTCTGTAAAGATTAAAAAAATTAACAAAGAGTCCTAGAGCTGGAGAGACATGGACCCAACCCCAGGTCCTGGTCCACTGCAGCAGGTTTGACCTTGGCGACACCTGGGGCCTCGTCAGCGCGAGGCTGCTCATTCCCTCCTGCCCAGGGAGCTTTGATTCTGTGATTGTGATACTTCCTAGAGAAAGCAGGGCCTGAGATCTGCATGTCCAGGACAGAGGCGGGGAGGTACTGGTCTAAACCCCAGTTTGCCACCTCTATGCCCGTAAAACACTTAACCCCTCGCAAACACCCGTTCTCTCATGTTATACGTCTGTATAATGATCTCCACACAGTTCTACAAGGATTAAAGGAAACAACACATAGAAGGGGCCTAACCCTGAGCTCTCCCAACAGTGCACAGGTGTTTCATAAATAACAAAGCACCTTACTATCCGGGAGGCAGGGCAATGGGGTGGTTCCGGAAGGGCCTTTGAAGCCCGGATTCCTGATTCAATATCATGATCTCTACCAGTTTCTTGTTCCATGACCTTGCACGAGGCACTCAATCCCATCTGGAAAATGAAAATTCCACCACAGTGGAATCTTACTTAAGTAAACCCTGTGAGGGCTCCATTATTTTATACCTGGAAAGCATATAGACTAATAAACCCTACATGCGAGATGGTCAATATTATTTCAGATTGGCCACATAGGTTTCTGCTGTGGGAATTCCTCTCCCCGAGTGAGCCCCGTTTTATAACCTCTCATGGCCATCACGTGTGGGTCAGTGAATTGGTAAGACTCCAAATCAAGCATCTTCTGTGGGTCTAGGTTTCCAAAATCGCCCTGGAGCCTCTTGTGGGTTCTCCCTACCCTTACAAAATTAACCTTTTGCTCTAATGCATGGCTCTGGGGTCCTTATCTTTGCCTGCACTGTGCTCTCGCAGAATCTCTTACTGAGGGGAGCTCGCGGGTCAGGGCACTCCTCGGTGGCAGGCCAAAAACACCCCCGATGAATGTTCGGGTCCTACTCTTCAGTACTGCACGGTGAGCCGCAGAGATTGTCCCGCCGTGGGGACAGACGTGCTGACCTAACAACTCGGGCAAGTCCACATCCACCCGACTCGTCATATGCAGCCTATGTGTGTGTCCATTGACAGTAAATGAAAAAGGAATGAATGAGTGATTAGACTTCCTGAAGCCCTAGTGAGGAGGACGGGGAGGAGGTCCCCTTCCCAACCCCACCAGCAATCATTCCTCCCTTGGACCTCAGTGCAGTGTGCTGGATTCACCCTCCCACGTAATTCATAGACTTTTCAAGGTCTTTCCATTCTGGTCGTCCCTAGAGCAGGGCTTCGTGCCAGATGCAGACACGAGGGGAGAGGCTGCCTCCTCTCCCTGCACCTCTCCCTTTGAGCGGGAAGCGAGAGCCCCAGGAAATCAGCCCCCTGGGCCAGGTGCATGGGTCAGCAGGCAGCCTTTCTGTGCACCTCATTGCATCTTACAAATACTGCTTTTTTTCTTCCGCTATGAGGCAGAAAGAAGTCAGAAGCCACACATCCATGCGACTCATTGGGGGGATAGAAGAGAGGATGTGCAGTGAGCCTGAGGATTGCTAGATTTTCCTCCAAATGAATCAAGCTTTTCCGTCCTCCTATGATCAAAGCACCAGAATGTTTGCCCGCAGCCCAGCCGGCAAAGGGTGTGTTTAAACTTCTGAATCTTTGTCAATCTGAAGGTGAGGAAAGCACCTCAATGTATTTAAATTTGTATGAATCTTACTATGAGTCAGGTTGAATATCTCTTCATACATTTAAGTGCCCCTGTTGTTTTATAAATGCCTATTCTGGGGTGTGTCTTACTCACTCCAAATTAAGCATCTTGGGGAAAGAGATTGTATTTTATACATCTCATACTTTTCTTAATAGTGTGGAAAATTTAAAAAAAAACACTTAATAAAAACATTTAATTCATGAAGAACAGAATCACTGTGGTTTTCCCTCTCCTCGTACCATTTAAGCTACTTTTATAACACCTTTTTTTAACCTTTGGATTCCTTTTTTCCTCCCCATGCAGAACAATATTATATATAAATAATGTCCATAATACAGGATATTTAGTTGAATAAAAATGAAAACTCACTTATACAATTGTTTTTAAACAATTACTCATCTCTTATTTCGGACTGCTTCCCATACATAGGCTTTTTTTCTCTTCAAATATTAACAGTCATATTGTAAAATGTTGACACTTTGGAAATCTTACTTTCTTCACTTAACACCCTGGCCCAGTCCTCAGTTGCTACATTGTTCTCTTTTGCTACACTGTAAATGCTTGATGGAGGCATCGGAAGGTACCTCCTGGTCTTGCTCTGCTGCTAATACAGAACAAATGTTAGGTGAGCACAGCCGGCTCGGGGAGGATGACCTGGAGAAAACAAGTGTCTTCCTTAGCCAAGAAAAGCGTACACTTGAACACTCCAACTTTCATATCTTTCTTCTTGCTACTTTAAACTTAATCACTGCCAAATCTTTAGCACAAATCATTGCATCGATCTGGGTTTGTGTATAAGCTTCTTATAAACGCATGTGCGTGGCTCATGGATTGCTTTCTGAAGGCAAATGCAGTCAATATAATATACTCCATTGCCCAGCCAGTAGCTTTAGAATCAGGCACTACAGAGCATGGGGAAGTCCGTCTGAGAATCTCACAGATCCATAAATGAGGCTGCAAATTCAGGGTGTTGGTGTTTGGGACTGTGGGGGATACAGCAACATTGCCAAACGTCGATTCTGGAGGAAGGGCAGGTGTTCCGGTGACAGGGAGCATAGGGTCAGGCCTAGAAATGACTGAATGAGAACCTCTAACTGTCCAACCATCTGAGAAATATTTACTCTGGTAGAGATTCATCTGATCTCGAGGTTACATAGTTTTCTAAAGTAAATTTGTCAAAACCAAGTAAACTACTGTAGCTCTCGCAGGAAGATTTTCTCGGTTGACCCGAAGACATACGATGGTTGGTTCTAAGTCTATGTAGTCTATGTGCAAATCTCTCATGGTTAATGTCTTGAGGGCCCATTCAGTTTTGCTACGATCTTATCCCGTGTCTCTGATTCCTCAATGTTAAGCCACACTTGCATCTACAAGTGAGAATCTGTTATTCTCCAATGGGTTAATGATTTCTGTCTGTTATTTATATGGACTTTATATCCACCCAGGGCACATACATGTATGGTATCCCGTTGAGGTCAGGGTTCAGATGCTGACTGCAGGACGTTTATGAAGGTGATACTGACGGCCATAACCTGAGAGGGATGACCGGAAGCTGGATCAGGAGTGCATAGGTATCCCGCCTAGTAGTAATGGTGGTGGTGGGCTAAGGGGGGTGACAGGGGTGGGGGAGGTGGTGGTGGTGGTCTGGGACAGCACTTGGCACATGATGATGAGTGCATCGGTGAATGGGTGATAGCGGACGTGGACAGCCATTGCTGGTGGTCATCATGGTCATCACGGACAGGAAGGGAGCCAAAGAAGAATGTTGAGGCTATTGACCTTTCTCAAACCATGGCAAGACTAATTGAGGACAAACTGAAGTCTTCCTGGGTCATCCAGCTCTTGTCTTTGGTGGCAATGAAGCTGATCAAGAAGTCTTACAAAGCAATATTTAGAAAGATGACACTCACTTCTCATACCGTCCCCAAGTGCACAGGATTATGTGAGGCGGGCTGTCTCTCCTCAGAGGAAGCTACAGGGAACTCGCACAGACTTGTAGTGGCCCACCGAGGCAACGTCCCTGAGACTGGATTCTGAGCCCTACATCCAAGGGTGCAGGGTTGAGAAAAATTGCTTGAGAAATGGAGAAGATCTGCCTCATCTCCCTGCACCCAACTTCCTGCCTCAGAGGGACCCCGGGGGGGATCCAGTCACACCCAGCAACCCCGGGGAGCACACAGCAAGGAGCCGAGGGAGACTCGTGTGTCTGGGTACATGAGCTATAAGTAGGGGAGAGTCTTGGGGAAGAAAGGATGCTGAGGAGGACGCTGTGAGTGTTAATGTCATCCCAACAGACAGGTAATGGCGGGGGGGGGGCAGCAGACGTGAACGTCGGGAAGCGGAGGACGAAGGAAGGGCACTGACCTTTCCTAGGAGAGACCATTAGGGTGTCGGGGGTGGAGAAGTCTGGGACCTTAGTGTAGGTCACTTACCTCAACCCTCACCCCCAAAACTTTTTTCGGTGACTTTAGGGAACCATACAGTTTCTGTGTTGTAAGAGTCTTAGAAAACATCTGCTCAAACTTTTTTTTTTTTTAATTTTATTTTAGAGAAGAAGTGGAGCATATGTGAGAAGTTGCTCAGCTCTGTGTGCGTCGCCGTCAGTGACAGAGCACGCACCAAAGCCAAATCCCCGATTCAGAGATGCCTCTTCTTTTTATACCACAAGACTTCTTGCTTGCGACTTTTGACCTCACGGTTTTCCTCCATGAGAATTCCTGTTGCATTTCTCCTGCGGAGATCATCTTTCAAAAGACACAGCGTGTCTGCTGAAGGAGCCACCTCCGGGCACCACGGACCCGAGATGTCAGGGCCTGTTCCCGGAGCCCCCGCAGCTCTGTCCTACCGCACCTCTCCCTCCAGAGCTTGTGGGCACAGTCCATAAGCACCAGCGGGGCTTCCAGAATCTCTGACAGTCACATTTGGGGGATGGCTCCTTTCTTTCCCACACCCCAGTTCTGCTGGTCTTTTCATCATTGGAAAGTGTAGGAAGGATACAGGTAGGAATTTTCCCATATGTCCTATTTCCTGATGGTGGAATGGATACAAAATCCAGGTGCCTGGCTCTCTAGAACCCAATCTTATAAATTAGGAAAGGATCGGGCTGGGACTGGGGGCCTTGGCTTCTAGTTCCTAGGAGTCATGGACCCGCTGAACCGCACCTGGACCATGAGTTTCCTTCTTGCTGGTTTCGCGGCCCCCAGGACGCTGCGGCCCCTGGCGTTCCTGGGCACCCTGTGCATCTACGTCCTCACGCTGGCCGGGAACTTGTTCGTCATCGTGCTGGTGCGGGCAGACGCGGCACTGTCCACACCCATGTACTTCTTCCTCAGCGTCCTCTCCTTCCTGGAGCTCTGGTACGTCAGCACCACGGCGCCCACGCTGCTGCACACGTGGCTCCACGGGCGCTCACCCGTCCCGGCCGCCGCGTGTTTCATCCAGCTGTACGTCTTCCACTCCCTAGGCATGACCGAGTGCTACCTGCTGGGGGTCATGGCGCTGGACCGCTACCTGGCCATCTGCCGCCCGCTGCACTACCACGCTCTCATGAGCAGAAAGGTGCGGTTTTGGCTGGCGGGGGCCTCGTGGGGGGCCGGCTTCTCCGCGGCACTGGTGCCGGCCGGCCTCACGGCTAGTCTGCCCTTCTGCTGGAAAGAGGTGGCCCACTACTTTTGTGACCTGGCCCCGCTGATGCGGCTGGCATGTGTGGACACAGGCTGGCACACTCGAGTCCACGGAGCAGTGATTGGTGTGGCCACTGGCTGCAACTTTGTGCTCATTTTAGGACTCTATGGCGGTATCCTGAGGGCTGTGCTGAAGCTGCCATCGGCGGCCAGCCGGGCCAAGGCCTTCTCCACCTGCTCCTCCCACATGACCGTGGTGGCTCTCTTTTATGCCTCTGCTTTCACGGTGTATGTGGGGCCGCCTGAGAGCCGCTCCAAGGGCACCGACTCGCATATAGCCCTGGTGTATGCCCTTCTCACCCCTTTCCTCAACCCCATTATCTACACACTCCGCAACAAGGAGGTGCAGGAGGCCGTCAGAAGGGTCACCCAGAGGATCAGGGCTCTGTTGGAGGGACCCTGAGGATCTCTATTGTCACAGCCCCACTGCCTGGCCACAGCCGGAAGCAGCTGATCACTTAGTCATCTGGTCAGAGTGACAGTCAACACCGGGGAACAAATCCATCTGTCTATTTGTCAAACATGCAGCCACGGCCAACTCAGGAGGACGTAGTCCGGGATGATCAGACCTGGAAGATGTTGAGGGAAAGGAGATGGGTCTGATTCCGTTCCAGTCTCCCGGGGGGAAACGCCACGAAAGAGAAGCGGGGGAAGAACAGGGTCTCAATGTAAATGGTTTTGCTGAACCCCTGAGCTGGGGAGAGAGCACAGCCCGGTGGGGGGGAGACAATCTGAAGCCAAGGGGGAGCGTGTCCCAGAGCGTGTCCCAGAGGATTCACGGCAGAAAGCAGCGGCCCGAAGCTCTGACCCCGATGTGAGGCGGTGAGCACGGGCAGAGCGGGCGGCCCGTGGGCGAGGCTGGGAGCCGACGCCAGGGCTTGCTGTCCCCTGGGGCACGAGCGCGGTGGGGACGGTGAGGGTGTTGTTTGCCTTCTCACCGAGCATCGTGTTTCTAAGCAGAAAGAGAAACCAAGCAGCAAAGAGCCTTGCCTGTCTGGTACGCTGGGCACACACGTGCCAAGTAGAAAACCGGTCGAAATAGAAAGTCGGTTCCATTCTGCGCCCTCTTCCCAGCCCTGCCCTCCCACCTCCACCCACGTCTTCTGCTGAGCCAAGTTGGAGAACGAACACACTGGGCTCAGCTGCGGGACTTGGCTGATGGTGAATTGTTGGTCCAGTGGCAAATGGTGTCAGAGGCCTGGGGAGAGAGACGGGCCCGGTGGAGACCAGGCCACTGAATGGGTCTTGAATACCCTCTCTCCTTTTCAGTTTCATACAAATTACTGCTGAAAAAGTCAAGCCAGTGACTTTTTGTTACGGCTGCCCTGGGCCGGAGAACAGTGACAGCTGCTTTCAGATGTTTTCTTTCCTCTTTGTGAGATCCCCCTGAAGAAGGAAGAATCACCCCAACATTTATGCCAGGAAGATAGAAACGTTCCTGGAGCGGCTGTGAGGAGTCAGAGACCCTGCCCAGGTCTGCGGGTCTGACAGTTGATGGGTCCCCTCTGGTGGGCACGACCTTGGCGAGACCGGTGGTCTCTTCCTCTCTGACCAATGAGAGCCACAGCATCGGCTGCTCACATGCCGTCCTGCCCAGGGAGCTTTGATCCTGTGATTGTGACACTTCCTACAGACAGGAGGGCCTGAGATTTGCATATCCAAATGGGGGGGCGGGGTATTGGCCCAAACCCCAGTTTTGCTGGCTTTTTGACTAAGATCCTAAAATTAAAAACAAAACAAACAAACAAAAAAAGTAACTGCTCTTGGACTTCTTTTGTTTTCTTTAAAAAAAGAAAAGAAATCCTATAACAAAGAGTTCCGGGGCACCTGAGTGGCTCAGTGGGTTAAAGCCTCTGCCTTCAGCTCAGGTCATGATCCCAGGGTCCTGGGATCGAGCCCCACATCGGGCTCTCTGCTCAGCGGGGAGCCTGCTACCTCCTCTCTCTCTGCCTGCCTCTCTGCCTACTTGTGATCTCTGTCTGTCAAATAAATAAATAAAATCTTTAAAACAAAACAAAACAAAGAGTTCCTTTACGAGCCGTCTGCCTGGGCTTGAACATTAATTCTACCATTTGCTTCCTGTGGCCTTCGACGATGCACTTAACTTCCCTATGCCTCCGTTTCCTGATCTGTAATACGAGGACAGTCATAGAACTCTGAGCACTGTATAAACATTGTCACCACTTCAGAGATCTCCCAGTCCATTCTGCAGTGGAAATTTCTTCTTGTGAAAATGCTTCGTTTCCCAAGTAGCTCCCATTTTTTTGTGTGTGAAGCCAGTAGAACAGGTCACATTCCAAAGGAAGCATCTTCTTTTGATCCGTGTCCAGCGCCCACCGGGCACAACCTGAGGAGTCGCCCTGCCTGCGTGAAGTCCACGTGGCCTCCCACATGGAAGGGGCAGCACCCCGCTCTGCGGACGGGCTCTGCTCTTTCCTCTCTCCTCACCCGGACAACCGTGTGCGGGGTGGTGGCAGGTGCAATGGAAACGACTTTGTTCTCTGTGGGGGCAGCACCAAGGAATGGTGCGGGGCTGCGTGTCCTTGCCATGGCTCGAGTCATACTAAGTCAAAGCCCCGTGGATCCCGTCTCTGTGGGTTAAGTGCGTGGCGCACCTCGGGACTCACCATTGCATTTTGGAGACACAAGTTGTTAACGAACAACTCAATGCAGCCCCATTGGTTTCTAGTACTTGGTATTCCAGCAGACTTAGGAACAAAGACACGAGCAAGGAATGAACTCTTGAGACTCAGATGCGTGTCACAGAGATCGGCGCCCGCTTCTAACCCCGGGAGACAGGATCTTACGTAGGTCTCGTCACTGCTCCAATCCCCCTCACCTTCACTGTACAACCTTTCCCTCTCCCGCTCTCCTAAACTAGACAGTTTAGGTCTCCCTCCGTGTAGTTTCCCAACGGATACAAATGACTGGGGTGCTGAGGGGCTGCCTCCCACCCAGACACCTGCCCAGCAGAAGCAGCCTTTCTGTTCTCCGAAGGGCTTTCTCCAGATGTTGCCAATCTTTCTGTGTGCCGCCATGTGAGAAACATGGTTGAGAGGCAATGTCTTGCTGGGGTGAGGTTCAAGGCAAGGCCTGGCTTTGTCTGTCTCTCCCCTGCTGACATACTAGCCACCAGGAGAGACTAGTGGGTGACAACGAGCCAGCACTCCCACCGTAACCGGGCTGTCGGCTCTGTACGGGCATCAGGGCTGACATTCTATCCCGCAGATGGTTTTTCCTACCGGCTAAATGCACCATAAGGAAAAGGACTGTGTTCCATGCATCTCGTTTTGCCGACTTCCTACGTGAGGCCCAGGAATCAAGGATGTCTGAAAGACGCATTAAATAAAGGAATATAATGAATGACTATGATTTCCCAAATTTCTCACATTATTTTTGTGATACTTGACACCATTTTCCAACTTTTAAATCATGCTTTTTAAGAAGGCCTTATACAGGGGCGCCTGGGTGGCTCAGCGGGTTAAAGCCTCTGCCTTCGGCTCAGGTCATGATCCCAGGGTCCTGGGATCGAGCCCCACATCGGGGTGTCTGCTAGATGAGGAGCCTGCTTCCTCCTCTCTCTCTCTCTTTCTCTCTCTCTGCCTACTTGTGATCTCTGTCTGTGAAATAAATAAATAAAATCTTTAAAAAAAAAAAAAGAAGAAGGCCTTATACAGGAATACGGCACATAAAAATGTTTAGACGAATGAAATTTTTAAATCACTTCCAATGCCATCACCTTAAAATGATTAGTCACGGTTCACTATCAGTTTCTAATAAGCAGACACTTTTTCCAAATATTAACATGACACTGGGAGTTTTTCACACATTGAGTCCTACTTTCTTCACTTGTGTTTTAAGCATAAGTAACTTTGGATGTCATCTCCCTGCCTGAGTCATGAATGACTTAAGGGGGTCAGGAGTTCTTGTGTCTTTCTGTCCTTCTGTCCCTGATGCACAGTAGGTGCAGAAGAGGCGTTCTCGACTCGGAGAGGACAGACAAGAGCAGGAACAGCGTTCTTGGCTTGGCAAGGCCACGTGGAAGCCTTTGGCCCTTTCATAGGTATTTTTATTTCTTTGCTACTGATTCCAGGTAATGTCTGCAAGTCCTATACCTGGGTCCTTACTTCCCACAGACCGCCTTCTAATCCTGAGTTAATGCCAAGACATCCCGGCGTACAACTGGGCTCTGCGAGTGAACATGCACGTCGGTTTCAGAGTCGGGCTCCTGAAAGCGGAGGTAGAGATGCCATCGTGATGTGATACAGAGACAGCAAAGAAACGAGCATTAATAGGACCGCTCGGGTACAGCAGGATCATTCATTTGGAGAGACTAGAGAGATGCTGGTCGATATGGACCCAAGAAATGAGGATAACAGTGAAGAGCGTTTTCGTATCTGGGGCTGCAGAGGAAGCAAAACCTTAGTAAAAGGCCAGTTGCAAAACTCTGTACCCAGAGAAAGTTCAGTCCTTCTCCGAAGTGGGATGCACGTTCTGTGCTGGCTGATTTACTTTTTATTCATCAGAGATTAGGTTTCTCGTGTTGGCTTGTTGTTTGTCGGTTTATTAAACCACGATACGGGGAGATATCAGGTTCACCTTTTTTTTTTTTTTTAAAGATTTTATTTATTTATTTGTCAGAGACAGAGAGAGCAAGAGAGAGCGAGCGCACAGGCAGACAGACTGGAAGAGGGAGAAGCAGGTTCCCTGCGGAACAGGGAGCCCGATGTGGGACTCGATCCCAGGACGCTAGGATCGTGACCTGAGCTGAAGGCAGCTGCTTAACCAACTGGGCCACCCAGGCGTCCCTCAGGTTCACCTTTTCAGTAATGCTTCAATGCTCCCTTGTTGGCTTTTAAGCCTATCACCAAACCAGTGATTGGGAAGTGATCGGCATTTATTAAATATTATAAACGAATGAATGAATGATAAATAAAGTAATTAAATGCGTATTTACTGCAATTCATGTATAATTTCTTTGTACTTGTTTCTGGATGTGATTTAGTGGACAAAACAAAAAATAATTATGTTAAAATGAGTTTGAATTTATTTTCCAAACGATGTGGATTCACGGAGAAGTTGTTTGTGCTCAAGGTGTTACCGTCCATGTGTGCACGGGATTATGGTTTGTTTGCTTTCTCAGAACCTTTATGCAAAGATACTCCCTCTTGTGTTATATGCTGTACTTTGATAGTCAGAAGTGGTTGTATTTCACTTATTTTATTAATTAATTAATATCACACATTCTATTTATTAATGTGATGCATGTATTAATGTCATTTTTTTTGTGGTCCAAGAGACCCTATGTCACTTGATAAGCTCAAGGAGTTACCGTCCATGTGTGCACAGGTTTATGTGAAAGGGGCTGTCTTTCCTCAGAGAAAGCTTCCAGGAACTCGCACAGACTTGTGGTGGCCCACCGAAGACAACGTCCCTGACTGGATTCCAAGCCCAGCAGCCAGGGGTGCAGAGTTGAGAAAAATCGTTTGAGAATCAGAGAAGATCTGCCTCATCTCCCTGCACCCAACTTCCTGCCCCAGAGGAACCCCGGGGGGGGGGGATCCAGTCACACCCAGCAACCCTGGGGAGCACACAGCAAGTGCCCAGGGACACTTAGTGTGTCTGGGTACATGAGCTATAAGTAGGGGAGAGGATGAGGAGAACGCTGTGAGTGTTAATGTCATCCCAACAGACAGGTAACGGGCAGGGGTGGGGCAGCAGACGTGAACGTCGGGACGCGGAGGACGAAGGGAAGGCACTGGTCTTTGCCAGGGGAGACTCATTAGGAGGCGGGGTGTGGGAGGAGAAGTCCGGGGACCTAAGTGTAGGTCACCTAGCTCTACCCTCACCCCCAAAATATTTTTCAGTAGCTTTATGGGATCACAGATACCAGGGCTGTAAGGTCCTTATAAGACATCTCTTTAAACCTTTTCATTTTAGAGAAGAGGACGTTGAGGAGAATTGGCCAGACTCAATGTTCATTTTGAGTTGGTGGCAACACGAGTTTAGAAAGCCAATTCCCAAAAAAAAAGAACGAGTTCTATCTTACACCACAGCTCTTCTAGACTGATACCATAAATCCCCGACTTCATCTGCTCACAGGCACCCTCCTTAGGGACCTCCTGGTACAGAATTCTCTGTGGCAGCCCTTCCTCAGAACGCACGGAGTCTACTCACTGATTCCCCTTCTGGCCTTACATTCTGAGCTCTGAGGGTGCTCTCAGAGAACACTTCTCTCACTGCTTCCTCCTCCAGCCTCTGCTGAGGGCATCCCCGAACTCCAGAGAGGTCCCCCCAGCAGACCCAGCAGGCACTTTCAAGAAGGTGTGTTCTCTTCTTGCACAGGTTAGCACGACTGACTGCTGGGTACGGGGGGGGGGGGGGCAGGTGTGGATGCTTTAAAGGATCGAGGGACGTTTCATCTGGACCATAAGGGGATGACCGTGAGGATTTCTTGTCTCCACTGTTTCCTGGCAGGGAGTGTGGGAGGAAGCCCTGGGTCCTGACTCTAGGGTCACATTCTGTCCATCTGAAAAGAACGGATGGCCGCAGGACGGGGACTCCACTCCGGCTGTCAGCAAGCCTGTGACTTGCAGACTTCTATTGCCTTCCAGCCTTTAGTTCCGCTTTTGAAGAATGAGGGGTTGAAAAGTGTTCTTGATGACATTTCATTTATTGTCAGGTTGATTCATTCCATACTTTTGGCTTGGGGAAATTTTTCAAAAGAAGAATTCCGAAGTTAGTGAATCTTCTGTCTTTGTCCCTTATTCTTAGGAGTCATGGACCCGCTGAACCGCACCTGGACCCCGAGTTTCCTTCTTGCTGGTTTCGCGGCCCCCAGGACGCTGCGGCCCCTGGCGTTCCTGGGCACCCTGTGCATCTACGTCCTCACGCTGGCCGGGAACTTGTTCGTCATCGTGCTGGTGCGGGCAGATGCGGCGCTGTCCACACCCATGTACTTCTTCCTCAGCGTCCTCTCCTTCCTGGAGCTCTGGTACGTCAGCACCACGGCGCCCACGCTGCTGCACACGTGGCTCCACGGGCGCTCACCCGTCCCGGCCGCCGCGTGTTTCATCCAGCTGTACGTCTTCCACTCCCTAGGCATGACCGAGTGCTACCTGCTGGGGGTCATGGCGCTGGACCGCTACCTGGCCATCTGCCGCCCGCTGCACTACCACGCTCTCATGAGCAGAAAGGTGCGGTTTTGGCTGGTGGGGGCCTCGTGGGGGGCCGGCTTCTCTGCGGCACTGGTGCCAGCTGGCCTCACGGCCAGTCTGCCCTTCTGCTGGAAAGAGGTGGCCCACTACTTTTGTGACCTGGCCCCGCTGATGCGGCTGGCATGTGTGGACACAGGCTGGCACACTCAAGTGTATATTGTAGTGATTGGAATGATCAACATATGCAACCTTGTGCTCATTTTAGGACTCTATGGCGGTATCCTGAGGGCTGTGCTGAAGCTGCCGTCGGCGGCCAGCCGGGCCAAGGCCTTCTCCACCTGCTCCTCCCACATGACCGTGGTGGCCCTCTTCTTTGGTTCTGCCTTTGTTGTCTATGTCGGGTCAGCTGGGAGTCATGCTGAAGGCACAGATAAGCGTATTGCCCTGCTGTATACCATTCTCACCCCTTTCCTCAACCCCATCATCTATACCCTCCGCAACAAGGAGGTGCAGGAGGCCGTCAGAAGGGTCACTCAGAGGATCAGGGCTCTGTTGGAGGGACCCTGAGGATCTATAGCATCATTTGGTGTCTGTAGAATTTAGTTGCTCAGTTGATCAAAAAATCAATTGAATAATTTTTTCAAACACACTCCATATTCCAATTCAAGTGGACTGATTCTTGGATTGAGAAAAGCTGGGAAAGTTGTGGAGATCGGAGAGACACGGCCTCTAAATCCATATCTACCTAACATGGGTGAAAGGATGCAGATGAGAAAAACAAACACAAAAACAAAAAAAGTAAGGATGCAGGTGCAGATATTTGGGCAAACTCAGAGCAATGGAACTATGTTTGAAAGAATTTGGAAGAACCAAAGCTTGCTGTGGAATTATGCTCAGGACGGGATTCCTGGGGAAGCTCTGAGAAAGGAGGGACATGTCATTAGCAAACAAAAAAACAAAAGGACTCTCTGATGAATGTTCAGATGTGGATTGGAAAACCATGGGGAAATGACTTGTAGAAGCGCGTCTCCATGTTCCCAGAATCCTACAGTACAAGAGAGTTTGAAGCTGGAGCTGGGAATTTCTTCTTTAAAGGGGAAGATTGGGGGTTAGAGATGAGGGTGCTGGGGCTGCTGATGGGTAGAAGTGAGTCATAGAAATATGCCTGGCACTGTAAGCTTGAGATTGCGAGTTAGTCGTCAGGGTGACATCATGGCAGGAGTCCTGTGAGTTTGGTGCTAGCTCTGGGAAGCAAGAGGAGATAATAAAAAGAAGGCATGATTTCTGTTTTCAGAGAATTTTTAGTTTTGTTTTGAAGGTTTGGTCTTCCATCCCTCTTTCACTCTCCCACCCTCCCCTTCCCTTTCCTGTCATACCACCACCATCACCACCACCATCGCCATCATCATCATCACCATCATCATCATCATCACCACTGTCACCACCACTATCACCACGGTCACCACCACCATCACCACCACCATCACCACAATTACCATCACCATCATTACCATCACCATCATCATCACCATCATCACCATCATCACCACCACCATCACCATCATCACCATCACCATCATCATCACCATCACCCCTGTCACCACCACCATCACCACGGTCACCACCACCATCACCACCTCCATCACTAACAGTGACATACGGACTAATATCAAGAAATAAACATTTGTGTTTTGCTTTATGTGTCTCTGTGGTGGTGGGAGGCCATGAAAGGGAGAGAAGTAGTGCCTGTGTTGGCAGACAGGGACTGAGAAAATGTAAAGTAGCTTCATAGACGTTGATTCTGATAGTTCCCCAACCCTCAGACCTCAGAATCCTAATCCCCTCAGGATCTAGATGGGACTTCAGACCAGATGTGGAACTGTAGGATCTTCTAGGAGATGTCTTGTCTCAGGATAACATGGCAGCAGCTCTACTGAAAATACAAAAAGAAAATTTGTTTTTAAAGTAATTCTGGGGAGCATTTTAAAAAAACAATAAGAGTAAATGAGTTTTGGATTTCCTATTTTGTTGATGTGGATGTTGAGATACTTTATCTCTAATGCAAGGATGACTTGGTTTTTATTTTAACTTATTTTCCTGGAAGGAAAATGTGTGTGGGGTGACATAGCATAGCACTGACCTCATTCCCTAATCAGTAATCCTCACTAGAGCTATAGAACGTTTAAGAACACCCACTTAGTAAAGGAAGATGGATGGTCCAATTTGAGGTTTTTCTAAGGACAATTTAGCCTTGGTCTCAGGTCAATTTTCCATGACCATCCAGCCCACATATGGACTACATTTTCTGCTCTGAGCTTTGGATGTGGGGTCTCCTAAGTAAGAAGAAACTAATTTTAATATTATTAAACCATGAAGGTTAATCCTATAGGAGCTACAACATCAGAAATTGAACCTGTGACCCTATCCCATCCCCAGTCAAAGTGATTGTTGCTTTCTTGTGGGAGTGGATGGGGTAGTGGAGGGGTCTATCCTGCTGAGATAGGGGACAAAGTTCAAGTCCAGGTTAAGCCAACATAGGATGTTTGAAGACTTACTTGGAACGGATATTGCCTGCAAGTAGGTGAGCTTCTAGGTTAGGCAGGGCCTACCCTCCCTCTGTCAAAATCCCTCTATCTTTACAGAAGATAAGAATGAAGTCAGTAGGTGGGAAATAACCTGACCAGGTTACATGGGAATTTAGAAACAGGCTGGGAATGGACAGTACCAAGGGCTTCTAACCCTTCCCACCGTATCACCAGGGCACAGTCTCTACATTGCCATATTGACCTGAAGCAGAAGGTCTGTGGCCTTGACTGAGCACCACATGGCAGAAGTGGTTGGTGGCATGTGAATTTGGTGGGTCGTGGTGGTCAGTGGAGGACTACTTGTCTGTCCCACCGAGTGAATGTCCTACTTATAGAGAACGTGGCCTGCCATGGGGCACATACGAAGATTTCTCTGGCCAGATTTCGGCCTCAGGCTTCCTGCCATTTTTACTTTCCCTTGAAGAGGTAGAAGTGGGTTCCCTTCTCCGTAGAACTATCCTGGGTTCCTGTCTAACCCCACAGTCTCTTACACAGACATGCCATTTTTACTGGCGTATTTTGTCTCCGTTTTCTCATTACATTTCCTATAGCAGGAAAATGAATCCATTTTCTTTCCAAGATCAATTAGTAGATGAAGAGTCTGAACTCATTTCAAACGTGTTACCTCTCCCAAGCAAGAGGAAAGAACAGCATTGCCACGGATTGGAAGGGGACTGTCCCTATGGAGGAAGTCCTACCATCAGGTGGGAGAACCATCAACAAAATGATCACGCTCACCGCCAAAGTAAGATATCCACCCCCCCAAGTAAATAATACTCCAGAGAGATAAAATCATAATTAAGGAAATAAAACATTTAAGGATACTACTTGTCACGACCCACGCACTGAAGGCACGTAAAATACGGATCGACTGGAAGCACGCATGGCATCAAACACACGCTAGGTTGTAAAATAAGGTTCACTGGAGCTGTGCGTCCCTTGTCCCAAAGACCTAACATAGAGTTTGGTGGCCAAAGTGAAGATACTGTATTGTCTATTTGACGTTTGCAGAGAGGGTAAATCTTCCTAGTTCTCTTAAAAAAAAAAAAAGAAAGAAAGAACGAAAAAGAAAATGAAGTATGTGAGATGGTGGATAGTTTATCAGCTTGATGGTGGCAATCATTTCACAGTGAGCCGTTCTCCCCAGAAATCCACGGTTACCCCGGGCTGCAAGCAGAGGCGCCTCCTTCTGACGCATCTCCATGAGGTCAGGGTAGCCCCACGCTCCGCCTCTTGCCTCCTTCCCCCGCCGCTGGGCAGGAGTTTTACCATCTCACACCAGCACAAGGAGAGTGAGTGCAGGACAACCAGGTACGCTGGAAGCAGGAGAGCGAGCACACTCATGCAGCTTTTACCACAGTATCTCCTCATCTTTGTCTCATTTTAGTATTAGTACTGTTATTTATTTTTTTCAAAGATTTTACTTAAATGCGAATCAGTCAACATACAGTGTATTATTAGTTTCAGGGGTGGAATTTTGTAATTGGTCCCTTGCATAGAACGCCAGTGCTCATTAGCTCCCGTGCCCTCCTTAATGTCCAGCCCCAGTTACCGCATCCCCCGCACACCTCCCCTCCAGCCACCCTCAGTTTGTTCCCTGTAGTTAAGTCTCTTACTGTAATTTGTGAATCGAACTTGTTCATAGGTATGTATGTACTGGAAAAAATATAATATGTATGTATTTCCACAGTTTGGGGCATCCACGGGAGGGCTTGGAACACATTGCCTACACACAGGAAGGGACTACTGCATACGTAAATCAAAGCCTCAAATTGTACACCTTGAATACATACAATTTCTTTTTGTCAATCATTACTCAAAATAAAACAAGCCTCAACACGTTAAGAGAATTAATCTTGTATAGACTGGCTTTTAACTCATCATATAATTACATTTATAATAAATAACTAAATGATAAATTTAAAATGTCCATATTTTGATATTAAAAGAGCATTTCTAAACAATTTATGGATTTAAGAAGAAATTGGAAACGAAAGTAGAAAATATTTAGATCTGAACAATAATAAAAAATCGCAATTTTGAACTTCTGGGTAAGGCAAAAGTGGTTCTTAGAGAGAAATTCATAACCTTAAATGTTTGCATCATTAGAGAAGGAATGTGCAAAATTAATTTAAAGTAAGAACTTAGAAAAATAATATCAGAGAAAAAATGAAGAAGTTTGAAGAAAAGAAAGTATGCACAGGGGAGCAGAAATTAATATAATAAAAATACAACAAAGAAGATATAGAAATTAAAAAGTTCATTCTACAGAAAAAAAAGAACAAACTCCTTACAAGAGTAATAAACAAGAGGAAGAGAGAGGTAAGAAATACAAAGAATGAAAAATAAACTATCAGTTTAAGTCACAAAGTTTAAAATGATAAGATGATAACTATAAACAGCATTACCCATTAATTAAAATTTAGCTAGCCAGATTCATTCCCAGGAAATTTAAAATTACCAATGTCAAGTTCGGAAGCAGTGGAAAATATTAATAGCAGATTAGTTCAAAATTTTCCTGTAAATAAAACTGAGAACCCCAATAGCTTAGCAAGTGAGTTCTTGAGTTCTACCAAGATTTTTTCAATTTAATTTTATTTTTTCAGTGTTCCAAAATTCATTGTTTATATACCACACCCAGTGCTCCATGCAAAATGTCCCCCGTTAATACCTACCACCAGGCTCTACCAGGTATTAAAGAAAAAGGTAAGTCCTGTGTTTAGCCCCTCCAGAGAGCAGAATTCCTGGAAATACCACTCAATGATGCATTTTAAGAAGCTCTCCTGACGCTGATCCCAAAATAAATAAAACCAGTGTAAGAAGAAAGACTTGGAGGCCCGTCTCACTCGTCAACATCAAGGCGAACTTTGCCCTCCACTTCGCCCTGAGCCCAGTTCAGTCATCTGTACTAAGTGGCTGTGACTGAGATTGGTTTATCTCAGGAATGCAAGATTGACCTAGCATTTGAAAAGTGAATAAAACAAGTTATCATATTAATGGATTAAAAAATAAAAAATCCCTGATGAGAATCTCTTTTGATGCAGGAATAAAAATGCATTCAATAATCATTCATAATTTAAAAATGAGAAACTATAACAAAACTCCAAAAAGGCTTCCTGATAAGGCATTTTTTAAAAAAAGATTTTATTTATTTGAGAGAGAGAGAGACAGAAATAGAGAGAACAGGAGGAAGGAGAGGAAGGAGCACGGAGGAAGGGAGAAGCAGGCTCCCCACTGAGCAGGGGCCAGACAGGGGCTCCCAGGACCCCGGGATCATGATCTGAGCTGAAGGCAGATACATAACTAACTGAGCCATCCAGGCGCTCCTGATAAGGCACTTTTAAAAATCGGGACGCCTGGGTGGCTCAGTTGGTTGAGCCACTGCCTTCGGCTCGGGTCGTGATCCCAGGGTCCTGGGATCGAGTCCCACATCGGGCTCCTTGCTCGGCAGGGAGCCTGCTTCTCTCGCTGCTTCTGCCTGCCTCTCTGCCTGCTTGAGTGTTCTCTCTCTCTCTCTCTTCTCTCTCTCTCTCTCGCAAATAAATAAAATCTTAAAAAAAAAAAATCATGCAGCCGACCTCATAGTGAATTATGAAAAGCCTTTCCTTTAAGATCGAGAGTGAACCGAGATTAATGGCTAACACAGTTCCTGTTCAATGTTGCCAGAGGTACTGGTTATCACAGCGAAAAGCACAAGGAATAAAGAAGTTAAAAGAATCAACAATGGGAAAAGTTGTATTTATTTTTAGATTTATTCTTACTTATGTTGAAGTACAGACAAATTATTAAAATTGACATGGAGGGTTGACCAGCCTGCTGGTCACAGTTCAATGGGGGGTGGGGGGGGGAATGCCAATTGCATAATTATATAACAACAGCTATCATAAAATATAATTAAAGAGAAATTGTGTGTATGTTAGGCATTGTATATTTTCTTTCACGTACATGAATTTAAATAAAATCTTAAGAAAAGAGAATTCATTATAGCAACAAAAATATATATAAAGTACTTAACAAAAGATGTTCAGGGCTTTTGGAGCCTCTCTTACAAATTTGTATTCAAGGTCATTATCTAACACTTATAAATTATAATAAGATAGAACACATTCGTGCTTCAGGAAATCGATATGAGGAAAACATCTCTGCACCCTGAATTGGCTTTTTGATAAAAACAATGTCATACAGTTTCCAAATGTGGTATTCATGGGATTTGACAATCTCCCCCAAAGTTAAGAATAGTCACAACGTTCAAGAAGAAAAGGGGCACGGGGGGTAGAGTGGGGAGCGGCGGCTGGTGGCAGGGTTTCCACGACATCAGGTGGGTCAGATTATAAAATAGTTCAGGTACACTCAGTGGCCTCTGAAACTGACAGCATTAGAAGAAATTATCACTGAGACTTTGGTTTATACAACAAAGTACATCTTTTCTCTAATGGCTTTTTAAAAGCAGAACTAAAATGTGCCACGTGGGGGAGTATTAAATCCACACGAGAAGCCAAACAACATTCAGCATTTGGAACCCTCAACAGGAGGCTGTAGGGCGCCTGCCACCATTTATAAAAAGATGCATATAATTTTAGCTTCAAAATTGCCAAAAGGACTTTTATTTTTATTTTTTATTCTTTTTTAGATTCGTACACAGGCAAACCGAAGGGGGGGAAGAAAGTGATTGTGATTATCACTTTAGAAATCGAGAGCTGTTCTGCATTTCCATAATTTTTTGTCTCAGGAAACAAAGGCCTTTTTTGGGGGGCTGTGGTGGAGAACTGACACTTCCCGATCTAGCAGAGATGATTAATGGCAAGTCCAAGTCAGGAACCATTTGTCGTCTCTCGCCGTAGACACGTCTATGACGCCCTTGGGGTCGACGAGGTAATTTGCATAGTGAAAATTAAGGTGGAAACCAAACAGATGTGCTCTGTGCCTGCGGCAGACTGCGGGCAGCGTCAGGTGCAGCTCAGCTCGGCTTGCTTCCGCGCGATTCCTGCGCACGACCGTCTAGTTTCCAGGGGCTTATAGAATTATATTTTTATGCTACTCATATTAATAATAATCAAGAGATTTATTTAAATTCTAAACAAACTTTGAGGCCCCAGTGATGGCTTGATAGTCCGTTTAATTATAGCTTATTTCCTTCCTCGTGGGCTGGCTCTTCTGAAATTTTCATTTGTCTTCTTCAGAGGGGGTTTATATGACACTCCCGCTGGCACCGCTGCTCTCCTGGGGGCCTGTGGGTGTCATCTCTGCCTTCCACCTGTCACACGAAGGGCTCCATCTACGAGTTCTGAGTGACAGGGTGTGGGGTGGATGTGTGCTCCCCAAGGTGTGACAAGTGACAGGAAATGTCAGGGTTGACGGTGGAGTTGGGGGGCCATTAGAGAGGTGGGTCTCAGGCATGTCCTCACTGATGGGACCATCAACTCTGAACTGGGCCAGACCTCAAGTGTCTGCACTTGATGTCTGCACAAATGTCTGCAGCTCGCTGGGTCACAGACTTTGCTTGGTGAGGACCCTCGCCACCAAGGATGTTCAGCCAAGATTAGTTTTCTACCTCCAACGCCGATCAAAGTTCTTTGTAAGTCACACACACACACACACACACACACACACGTGCACACTTACCCTCTGCCTTTAAAAATTTCGATGTTTGTCCCCTAGGAGGACACAGTTTGGGTGACCACCTCAATCTCTGTTCTCTGAATTATAAGACCCCAGATCTATGCTTCTGTTTGCTTCATTTCGATTCTGCCTCTTTTCTTGGTGAACAGGGTTTGTATGTATAGATTGATTTGAAGCTCAAATAATAGAAAACTTTTCAAAGAATATCTATTTGCTTGACACACAAATTTTAGGCTGGATGGAGGCTTTTGGGGATGAGGAGAGACATCTTCTAGGGTTCATGACACGTGGAAGCCGTGTCGAAACACTAGAGGTAGAAAAACGTTAATCAAAGCAAAGTGTGTATGCCTGTGTATGTGAGTGCGTGTGTGTGCATGCGCACATGGAAGGGGGTTCTGAACTAAATCCCAATCCAGCTATGGTCCATGGTCATAATCAAATCTGTAGCCTGTTTTGGAAATAGACTTCGGCTGGAGCCCAGCCCCGCCGGGACCCTTCAGCTGCTGTCTGTGGCCGCTTGCCCTCCACGACAGCAGAGTGAATAGTTGTGACACAGCCTAAGGGCTTGCAAAGCCTGAAGTGTTCACCCTGTGGCTCTCATAAACAGTTGGCCCGCTCCTTCCTCCATATTTACATGTCACCTACAAAGTAGAGACTGGGACACTCTAACAGAGGAACTCGTCACCCCAGGACAAACTCTGTGCTCAGGACAAGTTAATAAAGCAGCGACTCCTGTTCTCTGCTTGTCTGTAATTTGGCACCTCCCCGCCGACGGCTCTGGCTCGGAGACAGCATCCTTAGGAGCTTTTGCAGAACACTTTCCTCTTTTCAGCTTCTCCTCAAGGCTTCTTACCCTCTGTCTCTCTCTGCCTGCGTGGCCCCATCCCATGAACATGTCCTGGACACAAGGGAAGGTGTGGGTTGGGTGACAGCGTTGTTGGGAGGGCTTCTTGTTGGAGGAACAACTTTTCTCAAAGTACATGCGTTTTATAATAACTTTGAAGAAAAAGATCTAGGGGTCTTCCCCGGGCGTCTCAGTCAGCGGTGACACTCGAATGTTGCAGGAATAACCTCACAGGAGACCTAGAGTATACTCATCAACAGTATAGGTGACCTGAAGTTGGCAGATGGTAGAGCCAGACTCTACCTGGTGATGAGAACCAGACTCAAGCAGCCTCCGAAAGCTCATCGGAAATAGACTGAATGTCACAAGAGGAGCCACCGAGGGGATAAGGAAGGGTCTTGGGTCCGGGCAGAGGAACAAAGTGAGCAAGTATGACAACACACGAAGCTGTCCAGGCACGTAAGGACAGGGAGGCGCGTGTCTCTCTATCGGTTAACGCATGGCTAGGGGCTTCTTGATGCTGGCACTGGGTAGACAAGAGGCGTCTGTGTGGAACACAGACACCGAATAGAGAGCCCCAATCCCTGCCATTATGAAGCCTACAGTTCAGTATGGGAACGGACATGGCTCACAAGTTATTAGAAATGAGACTAATTCGTAAGTACAGAGCTCTCTATTCTCACAGAATAGCAGCGTCAGCCTAGGCCCCTCGGTGATTGTGGTGATGTGAGGAAGAGAAAGGCCACCTCATCATCATGTAGAAGCACGCACAAAAATGGCATCACCACATAGACGATAAAGAAAGGATCTCCCTCTCCCAGTGAATGTGAGTGACTGCTTCTTCATCACTGACCGCTCTCACCGACCTTCTGGGTAAGATTCATTAAGACGCCCCATCATAGTTCACACCAAGCCCGGCTCCCCGGCGCCGTCCGCAGACCGCCTTCACGAATCCTTTAGGAATTCCGCTCGAACACGCCCTTACTCAACCCTGCACGGTGCCCGTGATGTGCGACCCCGCATGGCCGGGAGTCAGTGGGACGGACGCCATGAAACAACAGGTGTGGTCCCGTCCTTCGGCTGGAAGAGAAGTGACTTCGATGTGGTTGCGGAGTTATTTGGGGGAGTTTAATTAACACGCATTTACCTCTACAACAGGAAGCCGGGAGGTACACAGACACGTTCTGGAATGAAGGGGTGACTTTGTGTGTTCATCGCACTTAACCTCACGGCATACACCTACGCAGGGACGACACGGACTGGAAGACGCGCAGGAATGTCTGAGGCAGCGTGGCCGTGAGCGGGGCTCAGCAGGACCGGCGTTTCTGAGCTTGGTGTTGAGCACGGTTCTGCGGTCAGAGCAGGGGCACTTTCAGTGCATGACCTGGGACACATTACACTCTCTGTGCCTTGGTTTCCCCACATGGGAAATGGAAATCACCCTGGCACCCACCTCACAGAGTAACTGCAAAAATCGTATCCATGCGTGTGCTGTGCTCAGAAAGACACACGTGACCTAGTAGAGCCTTCGTAATTGGGTATTTTGGTAGAGCTGGGGTTGAAATAAAGGTTTCTGAGGCTCTACGACCCATACTTCTCCCCACCCCCAGAGCTGCCTGCTCCTATCAGGGAGGCTTCCCGAAGGAAGAGAGAAGTAGGGCTGGGTCAGGCACACGATCAGGTGGAGTATCTGGCTGGAAAGATGCAGGGAAATACAAAGTCTTTGGATTTGTGAGGCCAGACAGGAAATGGGAGGGAGCATGTGATTTTGGGAAGAGGAGTAGGACAGTGGGGCCCTGTTTCAGAGCCGGAGTCCAGGAGTCTGTGTTAAGAAGCTGGTGGTGATAGGGGAGGGGTAGGTGTGAAGGAAGGGATGGTGAGACAGGAGCATTTGGGAGAGCTTCTCGGAGCCCGGGTGGGGAAGGTGACATGGCATCCGTCCAAGTGCCCTCCCAGGAGGAGGGCCCTGATCCCCACTGCCTCTGGGGTTGGAGGTCTCTTCCTTGCCTGTGCCCCTTGTGGCCTGAAACAGGGCTGGCTCAGGGGACCCTGCCCCATGGGGATGGCCTCTCTACAGAGAGAAAAGTCTCCTAGATCCAGTCTCAGTCTCCCACATACGTCTGAGCCCAGCAAGACAGAAACAGATGCAGGAGACGCGCAGCTGCTGGTAGGTGATCCGAGGGCCACACTAGTGATGCAGACTGGGGGTCTGGAAGGTGGGACCGGTACTGAGGGATTTGAAAACAGCTGATATTCTGACATTGGAGAGGTGGCTCAGTGGAAAGATGACTCCCGTGAGGACTTGGAATGTCTGGCTCTGAGAGTCATAGACAACCAGACGAGAAAGACCCTCTCCATGGTCCTGAGCCCCCGTTCAATACGTGAATTCAGTCCACAACTGAGAGTGGCTAACGGGGCTCACACCTGCTCCGAAAATGTGGAGAGACAGGAAGCTGCCGCATGTGCGGCCACAGACTGGCCATGTGCCGTCAGGAGGGTCGAGAGTGGGGTCTTCAGAGACGATCCCTCATGACCCAGGAGCCGTGAATACAAAGATCTCGTGAGATGGGTCATCCCGGGAGCAGCTGCAGTGGGAAGGAGTCACCTAGAGAGGCCGGGACGCAGGCTCTCCAGCTGCGGGGTGAAGGACACTTGTTGAGGCTAGAATCGGAGATCCAGAGGGTGGGCCCTTCTGGAATCATTCCCTGTTTGTCTTGACCTACACTTGCAGCTGGCTTCAGGACAGCTAACTGGTGAGAAGAGCAAATGTTGTCAGTCACAGTTACTACACACCGAAGGTGATCAGAAAAACCTGTGGAATTTAATTCCCGTGGAAGAGCAAGGAATGGGCTCTTGAACAGGACTAGGGGAAGGGAAGCAAGCCCAGATCTTCCAGGCTAAGTTCCTGTAGGTACACTGAGCTTGAGATGCCACGGGGACGGCAGGAAGGAAGTGTTCAGGTGCAACTAAAAATATAACTTAAATTCAGGCTACAGGAAGGTTGAGGTACATTCACAAAGCCTTCACTGAGCTCACAGCTCTGAGCTTGTCGCTCTGGGTGCTGGCGGGATGCACAGTCGTTAATGAAGCTCTGCCTCTCCGAGATCTTGCCAGGTCCCGGGGAAGACAGACTTCTCACGAAGGTGATGCTGTGTGCTAAGTGGGCACTGCACGTGGAAGAAGGAATCAGTCACGTTTTCCAACGGAGCCAGGAAAGGCTTCACCAGAGAGCTCCTGTTTGGTCTAATTTTGAAGGATGAGAAGCGGTTGTCGGACGGGGGGAAAAGAAAGAGGGTAGAAGCAAGAGGTTAAGGGGGCACAGATGACAGAATGCAGTGAAGCCAAGATTTCTGTTCTATCCTCATTTGTCTCCTGTACTTGGAGTGGAGAGTGCACAGTTCCTATAGATACAAGAGGTTCACAAGGACCTCCTTACACACAAAGTGCTCTGAGTCCATCCAGCATTTTAAAACATCAAACTCGAAATTTTTCAGTACTGCAGGGTGCTCGGGTTTGGGAGCCACGTTGGGGTTTGGGTGGGTGGTATGAGCCGAGGGGAAAGTGTGGGGAGCCCTACCAGTTATTAAATTAACTAGTTTTATTAAAACATTGGAATACTTTGAATGTGAAAGCCGTTGTATCAAGTATTAGAATTGCAAAATAAGTAAGAGACGGCAGATGGTCAGCATGGAATCTAGAATTTGGACAGCCCTCTCCAGATGCACCAAGACCTCTACAGGGTGTGGTGTCGCTGTCTCCAGCTGCCGTGTTCGTATTCATACTCTCTGTGATGTTTTGTGTCTGTGGTTCAGTGGTTTCTCTCTCTCCCTTTTTGCATTTGCTTCTCACAGTGCTTGAAAATAATTAGAATATGCAACACTTTTTTTTTTTTTTTTTTTTGGTGTGAAATTTTGCCAAGCCAGCTATGATTTCCCCACCTCTACTGATAACCATCGATTTTCTGACATGCAGAATGTGTGCTTCTTGACTCTTGGTGGGGTTGTTGTGTGAACCACCCACTTGGCTTTCCACCAGAAACAGCCACAAGGCAAATTCACACCTTTGTGTCTGAGCTGGAGGTCAGGATAGTTAACTATCAGTGATGTTTTAAAAACTGATCACGCCGTCCCTCTGGCTAACATTCCTCCTAAGGGGCTAAGGTCCCAGCTGTCTCACCACAGAGGTGAACGTGCATTTCTCGAGGTCCCGCTCTTCCTGTCCTGCACCTACTTGTGTGCTTTTTGTCTGAAGTGTTTGTTTTCTTCTTTTAGCTAACTAACTGCCACTGTTTCTGGAAAATTCAGTCCGAGAGGTTCTCCCTCTGAGAAGCTTCTCAGTCAGCCTGGGCTGAGGAACCAGCCCCTTCCTCAGCGCTCCGTGGCTCCGCACTTCTCAGGCGATAGCAGGAGGACTGACTGCTGTGCTGCTTTCCCTTTGAGGCCGTCAGCTGTCTGGGGGCAGGGACTGCACCTTGCTGAGGTCGGATTCTGGATGCCGGACACCCGTGCATTCGAGAAGTGTTTGTGTTAGTCAACGGGAACAACAGACTTGCCTCTGCCTTCATCTCATTCACAAATCTCACCTTTTGAATTTGACTGAAGGAAACATTAAGACCCGAGGAAGTGGATAGAATGTTTGGGGAAGGGCACACAGTGTGGAGAGCATGAAGGGCAGGGGTTCAAGTCCTGTTTTTGTCACATGGTGTCTCTAAGAAATGAGTTTTATCATCTCACCCTTCTATCTGTTCTCGAACTTTCCCAGCTGTAAAATGTGTATAACAAGGATATTCATCACTTGTGTGAAAATGAAGTAAAATACAAACCACGTGTAAAAATGCTTGTTGCGTCATAAGCGTTAGCGGTTGTTAACTTTAGAGTAGTATCCCCAGAAGTGGCAGTTGGAGTAATGAAATGCTGCCTTTAAATTAAAAAAAAAAAAAAAAAAAACAATAAATACAAATGAAGTTTTGAGTTGGGTTTGGCAGTCACCTGTCCCCATGTTTGTCTCCCTTCCTCCCTCCCCCACCTCAGCCTTCCATGGAATCTCACAACCACTCGAGCTTGGCTGAGTTCGTGCTCCTTGGTTTCCCCAAAGTGGGCCACATCAAGGGCTGGCTTTTTGTCCTGCTGCTGTCGGCATACCTGTTCACTATCTGTGGGAACACACTCATCTTCTTAGTCATACGACTGGACGCAGCCCTACACACCCCCATGTACCACTTCATCAGTATACTTTCCTTCCTGGAACTTTGGTATACAGCCACCACCATCCCCAAGATGCTGGCCAATCTGCTCAGTGAGAAGAAGACCATTTCCTTTGCAGGGTGTCTCCTTCAGACCTACTTCTTCCACTCCCTAGGGGCCTCTGAATGCTACCTTCTAACAGCCATGGCCTACGACCGATACCTGGCCATCTGCCGGCCCCTCCACTACCCTGCAATCATGACCCCGGCACTCTGTGGCAAGATGGCTGCTGCTTGTTGGACTTGTGGCTTCCTGTGTCCCATTTCTGAAGTCATCCTGGTGTCCCAGCTCCCCTTCTGTGGCTATAATGAAATTCAACACATCTTCTGTGACTTTCCACCTCTGCTGAGCCTGGCCTGCAAGGACACAGCCACTAATGTCCTCGTGGACTTTGCCATCAACGCCTTCATCATCCTTATAACCTTCCTCTTCATTATGGTTTCCTACGGAAGAATCATTGGTGCTGTCCTGAAAATAAAAACAGCTGCAGGGAGAAAGAAGGCCTTCTCCACGTGTGCCTCACATCTCACTGTGGTTCTCATCTTCTTTGGCTGCATCATCTTCATGTATGTGCGCCTAAGGAAGAGCTATTCTCTGACCCTTGACCGGACACTTGCTGTGGTCTACTCTGTACTGACACCACTGGTCAACCCAATCATCTACAGTCTTCGTAACAAGGAACTCATTAAGGCCATCAGGAGGACCATCTTCCGGAAAGGCGGGGGAGCCAGTCCCACTCACCACTGACCCTTTACCAAGGTCTGTCTTCCACTTCAATGTTGGCTCATTCAAGCTCTATGGGCCTTTGTCTTGACCTTGAGTAATCTTCCCACTATCACACATGCTATGGACCTCATCCCCTTTTGTCTTCTCAAAGGCATAGTTTACGTTTTTCTTTAATTTCCTGTATCTTTACTGTTTTCCATTTTTTACTTGATCAGTGCTTTGAACATTTAAGAATACTTTAGAATTTCCCTTCTTAACAAGCACACATATTTCCTTGGCCTACATTCTCAGCCCGCTAGAGGTCTATGTCTCTCTGCTCCCATTTCCAGTTAAACTTCTCCATGTGATTATTGCAATCTACCTCCCCTTCTTCACTTCCTACCCACTTTACAACCCGTTGCCATCTGGAATTGGCTCAGACCTTTCCCAAAAACACTTTGCCAAGATCATGATGATCCCCAGGCTGAATCCATGAGACCCTTTTTGTCTTTCCTCTTTCTTGACCTCTCGACACACATGACCAGTTCTTCCTTCTCAAAAAGGTTGGTCTCTCAGCTTCAACTGCATCATTATCTCTTCATTTTCTCCTTATTCCTCGAATCCATCTTTTTATCTTTTTGGTCCTATCTTATTAGATGCTTGAGTTATTCTTGGCTCCAAGAATGTCACACTGTTTCCCCCCAGTGTTTCATTTGGTTCCCTTCTCATCGTGTGAGTGATGTTCCGATGTCACATTCCAGTGACATTATCGTGGAGAGGATAATGTACATGGTCACCTAGTGCATGTTATCTAATGTATGGGACTCCTTTTTCTCTTTGAAGTTATGTTTGTTTCCTTCTAAATATGTATCACAATTTGTATGCATATATGCAGATAGAGAGATCAAAATAATATATAATTTGTTGTTCTTTCTTACAATCTATAAATTGCATTTGGTTTGAAATCATGCCAGTTTTGTTACTTGCTATATGTCCAGAATCTAACAAGTGTCTAAACTTGCTGAGTATCAGTAAAAATGTCAAGAGTGAAAAATATAATGAATCTGACCCACTCCTCTCACTAACACATTCTGGTCCCCACTCTAATCACTACTGGAACCCACTCTTTTTTACAGTCCTTTGATCCACTCCGGGTGAACTCACCCACTGTCTCCTGCGCAGCCAGCCTCAGCTTGCTGACCTCCGCCTTTAAATCCCTTTGGATAATACTGACAATTAATCATTAATTACTGCATCCCTTGGTTATCCTCTCTGGATCTCTATTTCTTATTCACAAACTGTGGTGGGCAGGTAAGCTTTCTTTAGGTGATGTTCACTGTTAACATTATGTGGTTCTAAGACCCCATTTAACCCTTTATTTTCTCTTATATCAAAAGATTCTTGAATTCCAAGTCTAGCTATTTGTCACAAAATGATAGGTTTGTTTTTTTTTTCCTGAGTCACACATTTTCCAGACTCTTTTAAGATTAAGATTTTTATCTTGAAAATTAAGATTTTTATCTTAAAATATATTTTTTAAATTTTCTAAGTATTCAAGCATTTCCTTCAAACATAAGACTTTTTTTTTTTTAAGATTTTATTTACTTATTTGACAGACAGAGATCACAAGTAGCTAGAGAGGCAGGCAGAGAGAGAGGAAAGGAAGCAGGCTCCCCGCTGAGCAGAGAGCCCAATGTGGGACTCAATCCCAGGACCCTGGAATCATGACCTGAGCTGAATGCAGAGGCTTAACCCACTGAGCCACCCAGGCACCCCAAACATAGACTTTTTTTTAGCCATGCAGATTAATTAGATGCTGAAACTATTTTTCTTGTGTACAGCATATGCTTATGAAGTTATGAAAGTTCCATATTTGTGTGGACATATGTATACGTGTGTATACGCATATATACACGTACATACATACAATATGCAAACATATAAACAAAGAAACCGACAACTTCTGCAGAACAAAGAGGGGAGAAACCATGGTCGTTCTTTATGGATGAGACGGCCCTACTCTTTCTTCACCTATTTTGATTTCTCTCCTTTCTGTTTCTGCATCCATTTTTCTCTCTATATTATTGTACATTACAACTCTTTCTTCTCCATATGGTCCTTAGACGTATGGAGAGCAGAAGGCATTCTCACGATCCCTTGCTACTCCCTACTCTGAGAAAGGCAGCACATTCCTCCTCGCCCATCCGTCTTCTCCGTGCTCACCTGAAATGCAGCAGAACAGGAATCTCTGTGGAAAACAGAGAGCAAAGCATCCCGAGACTACAGAAGGGTGCCCTCGCCTGTCTCTTGGCTTGTCCCCTAGTTTGTTTTACACCCCCCACCTGATTTGTCTTATTCTCCTTCACTCAAATGATGCTCTTTGTGCAGCTGCTGTGTTTGGAACCACAACCTTTTATTACACAGAGCCTACAATTTGGCAGAGAAATGAAAAGGTGCAAGATAGATATCCATAGAGAACTCAGTGATGTGCAGCTCAGTGAACTTCCACAGATTAGACCTTCATGTAAGGAGTGTTCAGAATAGGACAGTGGAAACATCTCCAAAACCTCCCCCAGGCTCCCTGGCAGCCAACACAACTTCTCTCCTGCCCCTCGTGATCAGTACCTGGCATCTGATGCTGGTGGGGGATTTGACATGTTTTGGTAATTCGTTTAAGTTGATTTGTACAGCTTACACTTTTGTTTCTGCTGCTATCACTCAAAATTGCGTTCCTGAGATGCCCCTCTACCGTCTTGTCTTGTTGTATTGCGTTCCTGAGACGCCCCTCTACCGTCTTGTCTTGTTGTAGTTCTTTCCTTCTCAGGGCTGTTGCAGAATACGCCACTGTTTGATGCTATTTATTTACCTTATGCCATTCCTGTGCTCTTCATTCTTTGTGTAGGTTGAAATTTCTATCTAGTCTGATTTCCTTCTGTCTGAAGAGTTTTCTTTAACATTTCTCGTAATGCGTGTCTACGGACAATAATTTTTTTCACTCTTTTCTTGAAAATGTCTTTATTTCACCTCCTTAAAAAGCATTTATTTTCTTTATTGTGATATAACGCACATGCTATGAAGTTCACCTCCTAAACTGTGCAATTCAATGACTTTTGGTAGATTTACAGAGTTGGGCACCTCTCACCACAATCTACTTTTAGAACATTTGTAGCACCCCATCCTCCCCTAGTCCCTTACTCCTAGGCATCTGCCTATTTTAGCCATTGCATATACATGGAATCATACAATATGTTTTTTTTTTTCAACTAGCGTCGGTCATTTAGCATGAGTTCAAAGTTTATCCATACTGTAGCATAGAGTTTAATACAACCACATCAATACTTATGTTGAATGTTCACATTTAGTACTAAATAATACTCCATTCTATTTATCCATTTGTCCATTGATGGACAATTCGGTCATTTCCACTTTTTGACTATTACGATCAGTGCTTCCATCTACGAGTTCTTCTTCCATTCTCTTGGGTAGACATATGTAGGAGTGGAATTGCCAGGTCGTCTGGTGATGGTAGGTTTAAACTCTTGAGAAACTGTTAAACTGGTTTCCAAAATGACTGCACCATTTTACATTCTCATCAGCAGTACCGGGGTCCTGTATTTTGTATCCTTCCCTCCACTGTCCGTCCTTTGATCCTGGTCATCTCAGTGAGTGTGAGGAGTCCTATGACTCAAGGAGTAGCCTGTCCATAGGAAATCCAGGAAACCTAACAGTCCTTTGGGCATCCAGTGTCCCATAAATGGCTGGGAGAGCAACCCAGACTTAAATCCAAAGTCCTGAGACAGGGCTCTTTTCAAGCCAAGAGAACAGGAGAGGAAAGGGGAGGGTCCTGTGTGTGAGAGAAGATAAAACCATTGTAGGAAGGTGCAACAGGTAGGATCAGGAATCTGTATTAACAGTGTTGTGCGCTGGCCTGTCCCTGTCCTCACTTGGGGTCCAAGAGGCCAGTCACATTTTAGAAAGTTCCTATTATCATTGGAAGGTGTACGCTTTCTCACAACACAGGAACCCATTTGAAACTCAGGCTCCCACCCCAATAACTGTGTTGTGCTGAAAAAAAATCATTGCCCTGAGAGGTGTTCTACCTCAACCTGGGCAGGTCGTTACTATTACTGAGGTGAGCTCACAGGTATGAAGGACCATTGGCTGATGAACTTCCTGTGTCTCAGTCCCCTCCCTGAGAGAGCACTTTGGCAACTCCGGGAGGGCTGCTCCAAAGGCCCAGGGGCTTCTGCCTCTTTGAGGACTTAACAAGGACACAGGCCATGGGAGAGGAGGCTCTCATGGTGTGACTGAACCCCAGGGGCTCCGTCAAAGTGTTGCACTCCCTTCCTGCCCCAGGGGTGCCCCTGTAACTGTAAATGAGGGGAGAAGTGAGCAGGGAGCTCTTGCAGCTCCAGACTCTGAGCAGTGATTGGACTCCCCAGCGTAAGGCCCACTGAGCCCTCCCCACCGTTGAGCTCTGGGTAAGGACATTGTCACTCTGGCATTTTATTCTCCTGTTTTTTCCTGGTTGGAGCACTGGGAAGAAATGGGGTGTTCGGAAATAGGGAGGGGTATAGAATAATCAGGGTCCACAGGCATATCATTCAGAACACACAAAAAATTTTTTTAAATAAAATGCGAAGATATTCTGCTTTCTTGATGCTATCATACAGTCTGGGTGCAGAATCAGCAAATTGGCCGTGTTTTAACCTGCGTGATCCTGAGCAAACCATTTGCCCCGTCTGGGTCCTGGTTTCCTCTTTCGCACAATGAAGACATAGAACGAGATGATCTAAAATTGCATCCCCTCTTAACTCAGGTCTTTGCTTCTATTCCTAAATAATCAGGTGGTATGGATAATGCAGTGGTGAGAACTAGAAAATAAATGAAAAAGATTTGCTCTTAAAGTGTCTTGCAGTAAAGGGGCTTAGTATTGTTGTAAAGGACCCAAGTAAGATGGATGCTAATTTATACATGTGTTAGGTTTTATAAGAGTCCTGATTCCAATATCAGGAGACCCATGGGAGGAGTTGAGCAGCTGGTGAACTAAGGGTCTGAACTACTCATCCTGGTTATCATCAGTTTTTTTATTTTTTGCCACAACTCTGAGGCATCAGACATGTGCCACGCACTCTGGGAGGTGGGCCATAAAGTTGAGATTTTAATTTCAGGAACCTCACAGAAAGTTGCCTTGGAATCACAGGACTTATGAAAGGAAAATATTGCAGCTCATGATGGGTTGAAGGTGGAAGCAAATTGAGGAAGGATGGCTGGGAATTCAGATGTGGGAAAGGTTGGTGTTTGCCGCGGACAGGGAAAGAAAGTGGGGAACTTGAGCCCCCCAGTTAGGAGATGTCTATGTGCGGATTTGGGAGGAATTGTGTTCTCAGGAGGGTAGGCTGCCAACAGAAGGGTCAAGACTAAACACAGGGACCAATTTGGCAAACTGAAATTTCTGTGATGATGGTGAAGACAGTGTTTAAAGCATGAATCTGGACCAGAACAACAGGGATTTTCCACAGAGCAGCGCTGGGGATAGTGGGTGAAAGTCAGATGTCAGGTCAATGAGGGGATTCAGTGTATCACGGAGGTTCTTCAGCGACAGAGAGGATTGTCTTATGGAGCAAGGAGCTTCCCTTCCATTTCTTTTTTCTTCCTTTTTCTTCTTCCATTTCCTTTCCTTCCTTCCTTTCTTTCTTTTTTTCTTTCTTCTTTTTTTTTGGTGGTGGTTTGAAACAATTTTCTATTTTTATGAATTGATGGGACTATCTATTACACTTAAAAGACTTTTAATGATCCAGTGAAACCCAAGATCAGGCGACAGACAAATAAACACGAAGGATCTGGTAGGAGCCGATTATAGTGACAGAGGTGAGAGATGTCCCAGCTGGAACCCAGCGAAAATCCTGGATTTGAGAGAAAGACAGAAACAAGGAACATGGTAAGGATTTGGGTGCGTGAGCCACAAGACCATGACTGTCCAGGCTGGAGAGGGGAGGCCTCCATGGTGGACGCCCACAGGAGTGAGGTTTGAGATGGCTGTTAGTCGTCCCAAGGGAGGTGGGACCAGGGTGTTGAGTCTGGAATTTGGGACACAGTGTTGGCTGAGATTTGATTTGGAAAGTCTTCAACCTATTTGGTGCTTTTGGCCAGGACATTGGATGGCATTGACAAAGCAGGGAGTTCACGAAACAAGAAGGAAGAATCAACACTGGCTCTGTGAATTAGAAAGGTAGGGCAGAGAGAAAGAACTGGCAAGGGCGACTGAGGAGAGACCACTCTGGTAGGAAACCTCTGGAGGATGGCACCCGGAGAACCAACGAGGAGAGCCTACCGAGGGGCAGGACCGAGTCCCTGGCCAAGGCTGGCCGACAGCCCAGGCAACCCAAGGACCGGGAACTGGTGGCTCTTACGTAACTGGTGTGAGTGAGGAGGGGCAGGGGTGAGGGTCTGACTGCAATGCTTTAAGAGAAAGCTAGATCCTTGGGGGAACATTGTTGAGGGAACAGGGGAGGAAACAGACCAGTGGCTGTGGGATAAGTGAGTCAGGAGAAGGAATTTGGGGGGTTTGTTGTTTAATTGTTGAGTAAGTGAGAATAGGAGCGTGTTTCTGTGACGAGGGAATGTCCCAACACACACACAGTTGGTTCGCAATTAGTTGCTTCTCTATTTTCTCTATTAGAATATTCGTTTCCTGACTTCAGGGTCGCCTCTATTACGCATTTATTTAGCTCCTGTTCTAAGAATAATGCTTTCCATACAAAAAACATTCAATAAATTTTTATTACATTGACCTCAGTGTACAATGTAAATATTTACCATCTGTGAAGCAATAAATCTGCAAAGTGTGCCTGAGGTTGGTCAAGGTGGAGAGTAGAGGGAAGAGGCCACAGTTTGGAACAGAAACGCAAAGAGAGAGATTTGCTTCCTTGTTTTCTGTGACTCGCAGATTTACTCTACCCCCTTTTGCATTGGCTGAGATTCACGTCGGTGTCCAGAAGACTGAAACTCTGACCTCCACGCTCCTAGAGGGTGCTGCTAGAGCTGGGTCTCTGTTAGGACGAGGGAGGGGGCCCAGGATGGAAGGGCAGAATCTTTGGTATCCAGAAGTTGAAGAAGAAAATCAGTTGAAATTAAAAATAAATATATGTAATTGAAGTGATGTAATCTTGGTCCATTACACGACCAATATTTTACCGGTGTAAAGGATGGTTTAGACCTAAGACAAGGAATGTAGATAAGTAACAAGATAAACCCTTGATGAGGAATATTTAAGTTTCTAAAACCTATATGGTTTCCATTAAGCAAGATAATTGGGTTACAGAGCAGATTATGGGGACTACAAAATGAGCTGTGAGACCAGAGTGCTTAAAGTCTGATGACCAGAGTGGAAGCTGAAGGAGGCTGCTGGCAGGGATCGATTCTCTGGCCTCTGAAAGCCTTCGCTGGGAGCACCGTACTCTGCAGGGGGTGGGGGCTTCTGCTCACGTCTGCTCATTCTTCCTCATCCTCCCGTGCCTCACATCTAGGGCCATGACTTGAGAGCCATGGACCCCGGCAACTGGAGCCAGGTGACAGAGTTCATCATCCTGGGCTTTCCCCATCTTCAGGGGGTCCAGGCGTACCTCTTTGTCTTGTTGCTTCTAATCTACCTCACCACCGTCCTGGGCAACCTGCTGATATTCCTGGTGGTGCGCCTGGACTCCCGTCTCCACACACCCATGTACCACTTTCTCAGCGCTCTCTCCCTGCTGGAGCTCGGCTACACCGCGGCCACCATCCCCAAGATGCTGTCGAACCTGCTCAGTGTGGAGAAGACCATTTCTTTCTCCGGATGCCTCCTGCAAATCTATTTCTTTCACTCTCTTGGGGCTGCTGAGTGCTACCTCCTCACAGCTATGGCTTATGACAGGTACTTAGCCATCTGCCGGCCCCTCCACTATCCCACACTCATGACCCCAGAACTCTGTGCCAAGATTGCTGTTGGCTGTTGGTTGGGAGGCCTGGCTGGGCCGGTGGTTGAAATTTCCTTAGTGTCCCGTCTCCCTTTCTGTGGCCCCAATCGCATTCAGCACATCTTTTGCGATTTCCCTCCCGTGCTGAGCTTGGCTTGTACGGACACTTCCATCAACGTCCTCGTGGACTTCGTTATCAACTCCTGCAAGATCCTGGCCACCTTCCTGCTGATCCTCAGCTCCTACATCCAGATCATCCACACAGTGCTCAGCATCCCTTCAGCTGCGGGCAAGAGGAAGGCCTTCTCCACCTGCGCCTCCCACCTGACCGTGGTCCTCATCTTCTACGGCAGCATCCTCTTCATGTACGTGCGGCTGAAGAAGAGCTACTCCCTGGACTACGACCGTGCCCTGGCGGTGGTCTACTCGGTGCTCACACCCTTCCTCAACCCCTTCATCTACAGCTTCCGCAACAAGGATATCAAGGAGGCGGTCAGGAGGCGGTTAGCGGGGTCAGGGGCACTGGGATGAAGGTGGGCGGAGCCGGCCGTGTGGGAGGCTGACATGCGGTGATGCTGGGGGTCTTCAGTCACCACCAATGAGCCTTGAGAGCTTTTCTGCACAGGACGCAGAGCTGGGACGAGGACGGTGTGGTTCCCAGTGCCAAGGCAAACATTCTGTCTGCTGGAGCCACGCGCAGCCAGCGGCCCGGCGGGAAGACGGTACAGCGCGGCGATACTCAAATCTCTGATGTTGGTACTGCACGTCCGGGCTTTCGTCAGCTCTGCGCCTTCACTACTATGAATACACACACACTCTCTCTCTCTCTCACACACACACACAGAGTAAATTCGTTGTATATTTAATATACGTGCATTTAGTCATATTCTAAACAATCATATTTGTGAAATAAATTTTAGAACAAATACAACTGGTTTTCCTTGTATCACTTACCCTTAAATGGTATTTCATGTATACTGATTGTTTATGTATTCAAATGGAAAACACCAGCATCGTAGAGGAAAGCATTCTAACAACATACATCTGGGTTTAGATCCTAGTCCATTCAGTTACTTATTGATTACATAATCTTTAGAAAGTAACTCAAAATCTCACTCTTAATTTCACCATCTGTATAAAATATTTTCTTGAAGGTTGTTTTAAGAATTAGTGTTAAGGTCAGGGCACCTGGGTGGCTCAGTGGGTTAAGCCTCTGCCTTCAGCTCAGGTCATGATCTCAGGTCCTGGGATCGAGTCCCGAATTGGGCTCTCTGCTCAGCAGGGAGCCCGCTTCCTCCTCTCTCTCTGCCTGCCTCTCTGCCTACTTGTGATCTCTCTGTCAAATAAATAAGTAAATTAAATATTTTTTAAAAAAGAATTAGCTTAGAGTGTCTGGCATGTAACTGATAGCAAAAAAATTATATTTCTATATCTAGATGTAGATATAGCTATAGATATAGATATAGATTTTATTCTGCCCCAAACCTCTCATCATTACACTGAGCCTTAGAACAACATCCAGGAAAATGTAATTATGCAAAAAAAAAAATGCAAAAATAAATTCCCAGATACTGTTCCCTAGAGGAAAGCGGTAAAGGAGCCAGAGGGCGTGTGCGAGAGCTGAGCCAGCTGGTGGCCCTAGGGTTCTGGCCAGTTGTGCATGTCCGTCTTGGTGGCCTTGACATCCATTCCCAGTGAGAGTGCAGGAGTCAAGCCAGGATAAGATTACTCTTTACATCGGACTACTTCTTTATTCTGTTTCAAGCTAATTATTTCCTTAAACATACGAAAATATGTGAAAAATAATCCTATAGTTTACATATGAGAAATGTGGTGATTTCATTATTAGCTGGCATTAGGGTTTATTATGCATACACTGACTGGAAGAAAACTGCAATTTTATAGAATTTTCTATGGAAATCCTCAAGTGTTTATATTGCAATCCCCTTAAAAACACCCATCCACCCCCCCATCCAGTGCAGTAAGCACATGTTTATTCAGCTCTAACTGTGTCTGGTGCCATATTAAGGCCTACATAAAAGGATGAACACAATAAACTCTGTCCAGTTCCTGGCCTTAAGCTGGTTGGGAAGAATCGAGAATACCGATATTAACATTGTAATTAATTTATACTTAGTTACAACAAGTTAATAAAAATTGTGGTAACTAGTTATAAAACACACACACACACCCCCACCTCTCTTCTGGAGGAAGTTACATTGAAGCTGAAAAATGAAAGGATACATCGGAATCAGCTATTTTATGAAAGCAATGATTGTATCTATTTCATAAAATTGGAGATTTAAACCCAGGGAGGTGGAACAACTTGTCAACACTACAGAACAAGTCAGCCAGGGACTCTGATTAAGAAAACAAAAGCTTTAGCCTCCCAGCTGGGGCCCTCTTGTCTTTAAAAGGGCCAGGAAAGCACAGGAAAAAGGAGAAAAAAGATGGATAGCTAGGCTATGGGTCTGGAAACAAGCAGACCATGGCAGCCAGGGCACTGGAATCTGAACACTTGCAGAGGACAACTCACAGAATAAGACAGATTATTTGCTAACCCTGTATATGGTAAGGGACTTACATCTATCATATATTAAGCACTCTTACAGCTCAATAATAAAAAAGCATATAACACAATTGAAAAATGAGCAAAGGATGTGAGCAGACACTTATTCAAAGAAGATATGCAAGTGGCCAATAAGCACATGTAGAGATGGTCAGCATCATTAGTTGTTGGGAAATGCAAATCAAGCCCATGGTGAGTTTGCACTTCACATGTCATGGGATGGCTAGCATCACAGGGCCCAATACTCACATATGCCGGTGGTGGTGGTGGCAGGGAACCAGGAACCTATGTTTTTGTTGTTGTTGTTGTTGTTTTGTTTGTTTTTGTTTTATTTTTTTTTTCTTTTCAGTGTAACAGTATTCATTGTTTTTGCACACATCACAATCCTAGAGGAGAACATAGGCAGTAACCTCTTCGATATCAGCCACAGCAACTTCTTTCAAGATATGTCTCCAAAGGCAAAGGAAACAAAAGCAAAGATGAACTTTTGGGACTTCATCAAGATCAAAAGCTTCTGCACAGCAAAGGAAACAGTCAACAAAACAAAGAGGCAACCCACGGAATGGGAGAAAATATTTGTAAATGACAGTACAGACAAAAGGTTGATATCCAGGATCTATAAAGAACCCCTCAAACTCAACACACACAAAACAGACAATCATATTAAAAAAATGGGCAGAAGATATGAACAGACACTTCTCTAATGTAGACATACAAATGGCTATCAGACACATGAAAAAATGTTCATCATCAGGACCTTATGTTTAATGCAAAACAACGCAGCCACTTTGGAAGACAGCCTGGCATTTCCTCAAAAGATTAAAAGTAGAGTTGTCACATGACCTGGCAATTGTACTCCTAGGTGTATAGCCAAGAGAAGTGAAAGTATATGTCCATACAAATACTTGTACGTGAATATTGATGGCAGCGTTATTCATCGTAGCTAAAACATAGAGAACATCCAAAGGTCCACTGATGGAAAACCAAATGAACTAAACGCGTACCTATCCAAACACTCAAGTATATTCATGCAGAGTGAGCAATGGGGTCTTCATACCTACCACAGCACGGAGGAACCTTGCAAGTATTGTTCTGCACAAAAGAAGGCAGACACAAAAAAAGCCACGTACCCTATGATGTCATTCATACACAATATCTGGAATAGAAAGATCTATACAACAAAAACTGGATTAGTGGAGGAAGTGTGTCGGGGGCGCACCTGGGTTGGGAGTGGGGGTGGCCAAAGGATACAGTGTTTCTGATGAATCAGTGAATTCTATCCCTGAAAATCATAATGCACTATATGTTAACCAATTTGAATTTAAATAAAATCTAAAAAGAATGCTCTAACCTAAAAAAAAAGATACAGAGTTTCTTTTTGAGTGTTAAAAAAGTTCTGAAGTTGACTGTGGGGGTGGTTGCAGGCATCTGTTAATATATTAAAAGCCATTCTATTGCATACTTTAAATAGGTGAACTGTATGGCTTATAAAGTGCTTCTCAATAAAGCTGTTTTAAAAAGTAGGGTTGAAGTTAGGCTAACTTGATAAATATTTGCTTTAAAATGACTGCAGTGCCCTGGTTGGAGTCTGGTGGGAAGTCAGGGGTTAACAGGGGCACAAACACAGTCTCATGGGGACATGGCCATGCTGACCACTGGCTTGTTGACTGGACTTTGTTCTAGATGTCTCCACAGGGCAGATGCCTTGAGACATGATTTTTAGATTTAGGGAGACAGGAAAGAGAGAGACATGAAGGGAAGGGGTGGGGGGTGGAGGGTGAGTAAGTGCTGTTTTAAATTTAAAAAGACTTAGAAGACACAACAACCAAAGTCACATGCATCTTGATCCAAATAAACCAAATGTGAAAGGACATGGATTATGGGGTGGATGGAGGCACTCGGTCGCGGACCAAGTTTCATGCGCTGTGGAGAAATTATTGAATCTTTAGAATGTGACAGTGTATTGTGGTTAGTGAAGAAAATGTGTTTAGGAGGAAATGTCAACATCTTTGGGATTTATTTTAAGATATTTTGGGGGTACCTGGGTGGCTCAGTTGGTTAAGTGTCTGTCTTTGGTTCAGGTCACAATCCCAGGGTCCTTGGATGGACCCCCCGTGTCAGACTCCGAGCTCAGCAGGGAGCCTGCTTGTCCCTCTCCCTCTGCCTGCCGCTCTCCTGGCTGCACGCTCTCACTCTCTCTCTGCATCAAATCAATAAATAAAATCTTTAAAAAATATGTTTTTAAAAAAGGGATGAGGTAAAAATGACAGAATATTATATATTATTAGTTGAGATCTATGGGCTTAATATATTCTATAGTTTCATGAATATTTGCAAATATTGCATAATAAAACATTAAAAAAAAAAAAAAAAGGCGCCGAGTGGCTCAGCCCATTAAGCGTCTGATTCTTGATTTTTAGGCTCTGGTCATGACCAGGGTCGTGGGGCGGAGTCCCATGGTAGGTTCTATGCTCCACGTGACGTCTGCTTGAGGTTCTCTCCCTCTCTCTCCGTCCCTCTCCCCACTTGCAGGTTCTCTTTCTCTTTCTAAAATAATATTTAAATCTATCTTTAAAATAAATAAATAAGGAAAAAGGATAATCATTAAAAGGAGAATGGTTATCTGCATCTTCAAAGTAGCAGAGAAAAAAGTTTATAGGGAAAAATATAAGAAATTCTATCATTTCAACTAGAAAAAGAAAGGAAACAAACATTCTGAGAGAGATGAATAAAGAAAAGAGGAAACACATATTTTGGTAGAAACAGTTCCAAACCTATTTAGATCATGAAACATGTAAATGGTTAAGCTCACCTACTATAATAGAAAGCTTATCATACTAGATCTTTTTAATCCAGCTGTTTGCCGCTTATAAGAGAATCGATCTAAATGTACAAACAGAGACAAAGTGTGGAAGGAAAGACAGAAAATATGTTTGGTGCAGCAATATTAATGGCAAAATAGAATTTATGACAAAGACATATCAGCAGCGATATCGAGAGGAACTCTTAGGATACGGTAAGGAAAATTCCACCCCAAACATAACATTCTTATCTGGGTTACATCTAGCACCACAGCTTCGAAGCATATAAAAAAATGATAAAAATATGGGAGGGAACTAAAGCTTTTTGACATCTCTCTGAAAGAAGTGAAAATAATTATACCAGGAAATAATAAGTAAGGAGATGGAAAAATTAAACTAAAGCTATATAATTAAGCTTTAGTTATATGTAACATATAAGTTCTATACACAAATATAATATACAAGTTATATATATAGTTATAAAATTCTAAAATTCTATGTGTATGTGTGTATATAAATAAATGGGTCCCACGTATCAAACATTCAGAGGAAATACACACACACGTATGGAGCATCTATAGAGTTGCCATGACTTGTAAAGAAATTCTATTTTGAAATATGGATATCTTAGGGGCACCTGGGGGGTTAGTGGGTTAAGCCTCTGCCTTCAGCTCAGGTCATGGTCTCAGGGTCCTGGGATCGAGCCCCGCATCGGGCTCTCTGCTCAGCGGGGAGCCTGCTTCCTCCTCTCTCTCTGCCTGCCTCTCTGTCTACTTGTGATCTCTGTCTGTCAAATAAATAAATAAATAAGATATTTTAAAAAAAGAAATACAGATGTTTTAGTGACTACTTTCTCTGAACATAATGATTTTGGGTGGATGAAGGGGATGGGTTGGAAAGAGATTTTTTAAAGGAGAAAAATGCATCAAAATCCCTATTATCTTCATGATTATTATACTTTGCCAAACATGGGGGTTGCTTAGTCCAAAGATGTAAGACACACGGAAGGAGATCCAGTGCAGCAAAACAACGAATACAACTTTTTTTTTTTCATAGAAAAAGTATGCCTGCCGCTGAGGGATATCAACTGTTAAACTGACCCAGACCAGGGGTCTGCGTGGGCAGCCCACGTGCCTGAAGCAAGCTTGGTGCTTTGTTCCCTGAGGTTTCAGCTCATGTTGGAGGGGGTGAGACTCTCCTATCCAGTCTCAGGGCAGCAGTGTTTCATCGCACGCTCTACGAATATCCCACTCTTTTGCTAAGGGATTTAGTTTGAAGTCCGATCATTTCCCACTTCCAAAATCAAAAAAACTCTGACTTATGAAAGATAGTACATGTCCAACACGGGGAAACACCTGCATCAAACAGGACTGACTGTTACCTACACATGCAAGGTGCTCTTCCGTTTTGTGCCAAAAATCATACAACAGTGACCATTTTGGGCCCTGTGAAACCTAGGGGATTCAGCATCTGCTCCTAGGATCCCAAAAGCAGAAACACTGAGTGGTGTCCCCTGCAGTTGTACCACACGAGGAAGTAATTTTCAGCTCAGAACAATAATAAAAGTAACAAAAGCATTAAATAATAATTAAATTTTAAAAATACTTTAGGCACACACAGACGACAGATTCTCCCTCCTGTGCTGCTTCTCCTTCTGCTCCCTTGGGCAGATCCAGGAATGGCCTGTCATTGTCACCAAGGCGCTTCTCTCTGTTGCCTCTGCTCTTACAGGCATCCGCCCACCCGTAAGACTAGTTGGTCCCCACGTCAAGAACAAAGCTCGGCGGGTGGGCAGCCCGTCGACAGAAGCCTGTGCCGAAGGCTGTGCTGTTAAGGATGACGGAACCTTCTGCTGCTGTGTGTGTGCCCTTACTCCCAGAGGAGGTCGGCGGAGGGGGGGCGCAAGCAGGAAACCAGAGAGAAGCAGAAAGACAGGATCAGGTCACGTCCAAACAAGGGCCCGGGCTGGTCCTGACACCAGTGGGAGTGACATCGGTGTGAGGAGTCTTTCTTGAAGCTTCAAGTAATTCGAAGTAATGTTGGGACGTAGGGACGGCAGGAGCAAAAATAACCACCGCGAGCTTTAGTCCTCAAGGTTAGGATGTCCTCATGAAAGGAATCAGTGTGCAGAGTTGAGCAAAAATGCACAAGAAGGTGTGCATTCTAAGAGGTGTGTCACACAAATAGCGCCTCTGGGAAGATTCGAAGGAAAGAAAGTCACGTAACGGCTGCCGACAATGAGTGCACACGGACCGTTGCATTTTGTGCCGAGAAAACCAGCAAATTCAACAGACAGTGACATTCTTACTAAGAGCCGCTCATGACTCGCTAGACTCCCAGGTCCCCAAAGGCCTCACCACCGGTGTGACGGTCGCTGAGTGCATCCTTGGCCCCTCGCACAGGACCTGACATAGAATTGCTACTTAAACATTTTTTCATGACTCAATCTTGAAATCTGGAGGAACAAACCCTTTCAGCACTTCCTGTGGAATAGTTAGTGATGACCGCGTTTCCTCTGGAGCTTCTCCTGGGTTTCACGACTGGTCTTAGGATGACAGCTGCACGCAGCGGGCACAGGTCTCGGTGACCAGGTCCCAGCTCTGGGAGCAGACGGGATTGTGTTTCTGCCCTGCATTCCTAATCATGAACCCCGTGCCTTGGGACCAGTTATTGAAATTCTGTGCTTTGCATTTCTCATTTGGAACAGTTGGGGCTAATATTGCTTCCGCAGAAGTGCTGTGAGTATAAATGAGACGGGACAGGTAAGGTACTCGCCCCAAGCTCAGATGTTCTTAAAAAATGTCAACCCTTATAAATATCAAAGGGCCCCAGGGCTGGCGATGATCTTAGCGACCGTCTAGTGCAGCTGCTCTCCATGCTGAGCCGTCCTCGGAAGGTTCGGTCAGCTTTCCAGAAGGGCAGGTTCGTGTCTCGGCTTCCCTTTCAGGTTTTCTAACCCTTACGTTCGAGTGACCAGTTGGTTTGGGGGAGTTGCTGATCTGACCCAGCCGAAGGTTTTACAGCTACAGAAACAGCACAACGTGGCAACGTAGTGGCAAAGCAAGGTATAAACTCTGGTGTGAACGAGACTGTTTCTGGGACGCCACAGACCCCCCGGGAGGGCCGGAAGCTCGTGGAAGACGGAGACAGTGACTCCTACAGCTCATCGGAGACTGGTGGGTTTCATGAAACTTTGGGGGGAAAATGTTGGTATAATTTCATTTGTTTTTTTCTTTTTTTTAAAATGACTTATTTATTTATTTGAGAGAGAAAGAGAGAGCGCATGAGCTTGGGGGAGGGCAGAGGGGAAGAATCCCAAGCCAAGCAGACTCCCTGAGCACAGAGCCTGACGTGGGGCTCGATCCGGGGACCCTGAGATCATGAGCTGAGGAAAAACAAGAGTTGGACGCCTAACTGACCGAGCGACCCAGGCGCCTGGGGTCTGATTTCATTTCTTGAACGCCAAATACATCGAACAAAAGTATGTATTTACTGGGGACAGAGGGTGAAATAGAGCCCTGAGGTGGGGAGCGGCTGTGTCGCTAAGCTCCTGTGTGACCTCAGGGACGTCAGTAAACTTCTCTGGGCGTCAGTTCTAACGTGTCAATAATGGTGATTTCTGACCTAATCACTTTAGGATATTTTAAATTTAAAAAGGACTCATCCAAGTGAGGATATTTCCGACGGCAGATTGCTCAAGTTTCCACTCCTCATTTGTATGTCACTCTACCGGGCTTCAAATGCTATCAGGCCTGGTGTGCGTGACCAGGGCACAGAGGCTGACGTGAGTTTATGGGCTAAATAAGCTAAAGATGGACCTAGTTTCTCCTTAGTGTCAGGAAAATTTTTATTTAGGCAGGGTGATGAGCAGCAGGGGGATTCAGGAAGGGAGAGAGGACTGCGGGCAACGTGACAGTAGCAATTGTCAGAGCTACAATGTTTTTCATGTCCCTTCCGTCCTGCTGTCTGGCCTCACCTGCGTGTGGCATGTGGGGCTGCAGAGGACAAGGGCAGGAGCCCAGCTGGGCGGCACGGAGGAAGCTGTGCCGAGCGGCAGGGTCCGTGCGTGCTGCTTTGGCGACACAAACACAGCGGGGCATCAACACAAACGGGCCAGGGCCTTGCCACCCATGACCTGGACATGGCAGTTTCTGTTCTTGTGTGTAATAATAGGGCCAGCAGTACTCTCTTCCTACGACAGAAATAGACCGCACTCATGAACAGGTCAAGACATGAAATGCTGAGCGTGGGGACGTTTCTCCGAGTCCAGCCTCCGGATCTACCTCGGGACCCCGCCGGCCCTCCTCCCGCGGCCGAGCAGCCTGCCGATGGCGTCTTTCATGTCCTTGTTTCTCAGGCTGTAGATGATGGGGTTGAGGAAGGGAGCGAGGATAACAAAGGTGGCCGCAATCGCCGTGTCCCAAAACACGGAGTAGGAGGCTGAGAATCGTAGGTACATGACAGACACGCTGCCAAAAAACAGCAGAAACACAGCCAGGTGGGCGGCACAGGTGGAGAAGGCCTTGTGGCGGCCCTCGGCCGAGGGCATCCCCAGAATCACCACGATGATCCGCACGTAGGACAGAGCGATGGCCAGGAAGGAGGCCAGGATCTCCACTGCATGGATGGCGTCCACAATGACCACCCGTGACGTGTCTGTGCAGGCCAAGCTCAGCACAGGGGCAAAGTCACAGAAGATCTGCTGGATCTGGTTGGAGCCACAGAAAGGCAGGGTGGCGATCCACGCGATCTCGGGGAGCACGAGGAGGAAGCCACAGAGGCAGGACCCGGCGGTTAACTGGACGCAAAGCTTGGGGGTCATGATGGTCGGGTAACGGAGAGGGCTGCAGATAGCGACGTACCTGTCGATGGCCATTGCGGTCAGGACGCAGCCCTCCGTGATGCCCAGTGAGTGGAAGAAGTACATCTGCAGGAGACAGCCCGCCAGAGAGATGGTCTTCTGCTCACTGACGAGGCTGGAGAGCATCTTGGGGATGGTGGTCGTGGTGTACCAGATCTCCAGGAAAGACAGGACGCTGATGAAGAAGTACATGGGCGTGTGCAGGGTCGCGTCCAGCTGGACGGCGGTGATTATCATCAGGTTCCCGGTTATGATGAATGCGTAGACAAGAAGCAGGGGGATGAAGAACAAGAGGCCGCCTTGATGCAGAGGTGGGAATACAGAGAAAAGGAACTCGGTCACCGTCGTCTGATTCTCAGCGGTCACCAGCCGTGTCATCTGCGAGGGAGAAAGAAGAGAAACTCCTGCAGTGGGAGTGCGGACCCCCCACGGAGGGCCACTGCACTCCTTCCTGCGATCAGTTCCTTAAGCTGACTCTGGGACCCCAGACAGGCCAGTTAGGAACATCTCGAAGCCGTATCTCCACCCCAGAAACACCTGCAATGTTTGCTCTTGGACCCCTTAATGCATCTTTTATAAACATCTCCGACCGATGCCAAGGAAACACAAAGTGACACTGAGATTAATTCACTGGAAATATTTTCTGGAGGCTCAGTCACTTCTTTAAGTTCTTGGTTCTTCCTCTTACCCTCTGCCCTCTGTGTTTAGTTTTAAAATGTGTACTCCCCTCCCCCCTTTTTAAAGATTTTTTTTACTTATGCGAGAGAGAGAGAGAGAGCGAGCATGTGTGCAAGAGAGCACAAGCAGGAGCAGAGCAGAGGGAGAGGGAGAAGCAGGCTCTCCACTGAGCAAGGACCCTGATGCGGGGCTCCATCTCAGCACCCTGAGATCATGACCTGAGCCGAAGGCAGACGCTGAACCCACGGAGCCACCCAGGCGCCCCCCAAATGTGTACCTCTCTTTCTGTTTTTCACTCCTGTTCTTCAGAGAGTGATTAAAAAAAGGGTCACTGAAGGTTGGACAAGCGCATCACGGCACTTTGCATATCCCACCTCTCCTAGGCTGCATCTAAGAGCCGTCAAATAAAAAAATCCCTCCTCACCTCACTATGGCTGCCTAGGGAAGGAATTGTCACAAAATCCAGCTGCAACAGAAATCAGACCCACACCTGCTTGGTAGCGGGTAGGCGACTAGACTTTTTGCGAGGCCAATTAAAGTTCCTGACAGTGATGTGCATTACCCCCCACCTGGACTATTTTAGCATCTTTTACACTGCGGCATCCTTACCCCCAACAAGTCATTCTGCAGATGAATGTGCCTAAGTATGGCTTTTCATGTCCCTGTTCTTTTCAAAATGACTCCGAGATAAGCACCATGGATCTTAGCCCAAAACTCATTATCTTCTTCTCTGATCTGGTTCCCATCAAATTTGAGAGACGGATATTGTTCTACATACTCATCAGCTCAGCCACATTGGATGAATTTCCTGTGCTTCTATTTTTGCTTATGTCCTTCCTTTCTTTCGTTTTCTTGCTGTCTTCCTCTCAGAATCCTGGTTGCCGTGTCGAGTGTCCCGCAGACCCTTCCTTCATCCTGCAATCCTCAGTGGTCTGCACGGCTGGACGGGAGCCCTCTCTCCTCCGACCCGCATGCGTGCTGGGGGTTCTCCGCTTTCATGCCGTGGAACACATGTTTCCTACACTCTAAGTATTTGTATATCAGTGGTGTCCACCTCCGCAGGTGGACAGAAAGCTCCACGGAGGAATCACAAAGAATAAATAGTCTTAGTGAAGAGTTGCCTGGTGACGGTCATGCCACCAGACTTTACGTATTTCATCTCAATTATTTCTACCTGTGACAGGGAGATTATTACTATTTTATAAGTGGAAAAATTGAGAACCTGAGGGGAGAAATAGCTTGCTCAAATCCACATTTCTGGGGGTGTAAAACAAAACTGGAAGCCTGGTCTATAGGCTTTAAAATTCCACTATTATTATTATTATTATTTTGCTTATTTAAGTTCCACCATTGTGTTTTGTATCACGGTGGGATGTTTAGGTCAGGAGTCACCAATCATCCTGTCTGCTTCCTACTCCGAGCACCACTTTATCCTCAGTCTGTCCTGAGTGTGAAATCAGAGCGGAGGTATTTTCTGTTTGGTTTGTTTTTTTCAGGTCCCAAGCAGGCTAAAATAAACGCAGTGCAGATTAGGAAAATGAATTCCTATAAAATAAATGCCTCTTGCCTTACGCCTTCATCCTGCGGGAAGGCTTTGGGGAGGAGGAAGCGTCAGTGCCGGGCAGAAGGGCAGAGCCTGCGCGGGGACAGGAGAGAGACGGGAGTGCTCCGCTGCCAAAGAAGCCACGTCCCCGACCTTTCTCCTCCTGAAGCACAGAGAATGATCGTGCGGAGCGGTCCTTATGGAGGGCGTGGCTGGACAAAGCAGGAGGCTCTGGGTGGTAAGACAAGGCAAGCACGTTCAGCACATAAAAGGCAACAGAGCATCTACTTTGTTGCCCGTGGCGAGGCCCTTCTCCCTGGGAGGACTGAGCCAGGCTCAGGGCACATCTTTGTTCAGTTCACGCGCACGCACTGATGGGTGGGCTCGCTCCCTGTGCCGGTCACTGCTCTAGGTTCCAGGGCTACGTGAAGGTGGATAAGACATTCTTGCCCCTGAAACATGTAAAGAACACTTTTAAGATTCCTTGAATGACAGATAATTAGCTGTGCCCAAAGAGCTCACCTTACAAATATTCGTTGTATAGTACAGTAAAAAGAGACTCGAAATAGATTTTACTCTGGGATGCCTGGGGGCTCAGTTGTCAAGCGTCTGTCTTCGATCAGGTCGTGATGCCAGGGTCCGGGCATTGAGCCCCGCGTTGGGGAGCCTGCTTCTCCTTCTCCCACTTCCCCTGCTTGTGCGCTCTATTTAGCTGTCTCTCTCTCAAATAAATAAATAAGATCTTTAAAAAATATATATATATATTTTACTCCCGGGGAAGGGAAGCAGTAAATTTCTCTGTGACTCCCCAGGAATTCTTAACTCTTTGGGCTTCAACAAAATTTTAGTGCTGGGAAGACCTTCACCAGTTAGCTGCACTATGTTTCTTCTAACGGCTCTTCTAGAGTTCACGTCTCATTATTCTTAAGTTTTTCAGTCATGTAATCAAGTTCTAAAATTCTGAAGTGTTAGCCCATGCATTGAGGAACCTTTACCCAGAAGACGAGGACTGGGTCTGGAGGAGTTAAAGATGCAAGGAAAGCGGAGGGCAGCAGAAGCAGGAGGAGAGATCGGTGTGCCGTACGACGACTTCCTCTCAACAGGCTTTCATACTGACCTTGCCTGAGACCACGGCGACATTCCCCCGAGTCTCTGCGGGAACCAGCTCCTCTGCCGGTTTGCCGACAAGGATATTGATGTCTTAGAAGGCTCTTTGGGGAATTTCTTGAGTGGAAAAGTCCTTTCCTGGGACTTTCTCTTAGGTGATGCAGGATCTCAAGGAAAGGCGTGAATTGCACTCTCCTCTCTGAGGGATAAATTAAGGGAAAAGTGTCACATAGTGATTAAATAGTCCCCAGGGTCAAGTCCCAAAGGCCTCCCTGTGGCCCAAATAACCTTGGTTGTCTGTCACAGGGAGCATAGAGGTGGGCCCTGGGGCGGGGAAGCCATGGGTGTCAGAACAGACCTGTTGGGACCACGCGGCTCCGGAAACACTCAGGGAAGGAACATTCGGGGAGCACTGCCTTGTTCTCCACCGTCCACTCAACTTCCACTTGCCTTCCGTTCCTTCTGCTGCTCTAAAAACGATGATGATGATGATGATGATAGTAAGTCATTTTGAATGTCAGCAAAACAAGCCACTATAAAGGACGCTGACACATAAATGCAGTACTTTATTAACTGGTTGGGAGACATCCAACACCTCAGTGAATGGGCTGATATGATGTCCTATGAATAGAACGTTTCAGTTACAGAAAGATGCCAAATCTACACAAATCTATTACTTCAATGCAAGTTCTATCAAAATTCCTTTTGGGGAGTAGAATGTGTCAAGGTGAGGGACAGGACATATTTTAAAAGAGCAGAGTAAAATGGTAAGGCTTGTCCTACTGTCCATCAGAGGTAATGATAGAGCAGTGGAACAAGCTAACGGAAGTCACGAAGCAGACAGGCCCAGTGTGGAGCTTTGACGACGGCCCCACTGGAACAGCAGAGCATGGGGGACGATGGGCAGAGCAGGCACATTGGGTCTGTGGAGAAAGGGCTGATTGTCCCTTTCTGATGGTCCCAGAACCTCTATTTAAGCATATGAGAAACATAAAATAAAATTTGTCCTGACCTCATTACATTCCCACAATTCCACAGATAGCGTAAAAGTCAACTTCAATACTTTATTTTTTTAAAGATTTTATTTTTAAGTTATCTCTACACCCAGGATGGGGCTCAAACTCACAGCCTGAGACCAAGAGTGCCATGCTCTACCAACCGAGTCAGCCAGGCTCCCCCTATTTTTTCCCAAACAGTTTATTCTTAAAATTCTAACACTTTAAAATAAAATTTTAGAGGGTATTTTTTAATCACTTCAAATAGGTAAGAAATCTTAAACAATAAAGGAAAGACCATTGCATTCGGGTATATTAGTATTTCCATTTACCAAATGGTACAATCAGGAAAGTAAAAAGACAAACCACACACGAGGAGTCTGTATTTATAAATTATATAACTGAAAACAAAGATTACTCAGAATATATAAAGAGCTCCTGCAAATTAAAAAGAAAATGATTTTTAAAATCAGGTGAAAAAAATCCGTACACACATACACATAATATATGCACCAAACACACTTGTGCACCCAGCCTCCCTGATTATCAGCGAGATGCAAATCGAAATAATGTATTACTTACACATACAACCAAATAGCAACAAATGTGACCACATATAATGTTAGAAAAGACGTGCAACAGTAGACATCCATGCTTCGTTGACAGGATACAGACCTTGAAAAGCAAATGTGGCAGTCTCTCCTAGAGCTGAAGATGGGAAAGCTCCATAATACAAAATGTCCGTGCCTAATGAATGATTAATTTGTCACCTTAATACGAGACGAAAGCGATTTTCTTTCAAAGCTGTAGATAGATGCGTTGACATAAATGATTCTCAAAAATATGTTGAGTGAATGAGCAAGTGGTACAATCATACCTAAATTATAATTCAATTTACATAGAGTTAAATAGGCAAAACCAGACACAATGCTATTCTTGGCAGCCAACCTACGTGCTTAACAGAGTAATGAACAGGATGGGCAGGTCAGTGGTGATGTGCCGTATGGGGGACAGGACTGGACTGAGGAGCAGCAGTTAGTGGTCGTCCAAGTTTTTGATCATATTTTATTTCTTCAATGGGGTTATGGGTCCATATCAATGAGAGGTTAAAAAAAAGGAAAAAAAATACAAGCGGAAATAGTCCTAGAAGTGTAAACCATTCTCCAAATAAAATAAGGCAGGGGAGAATAGAGGCATTGTGGTGGCCCCGAAAGCAGCGTGAATACAGGACGAGTATCTATCTTAAGGTGCACACATTCGAGCATATTTATAAGCAGAAGGAGCAGAGGGCAGAGAGGAAGAATTGAACATGTATAGAGACATAGGATGACTGGAAAAGCAACATCCCCGGCAGAGATGACGTCAGGCCAGGGCTTCAGGGTGCGTGGGGAGCCAGGATGTCAGAGCTTCAGGGAGCGTGGGGAGCCATGACATCAGAGCTTCAGGGCGCGTGGGGAGCCATGACATCAGAGCTTCAGGGTGCGTGGGGAGCCATGACGTCAGAGCTTCAGGGCGCGTGGGGAACCACATGTCTTCGCTGGGAAGCTACTCTCAGGGAGACCGGAGTGGAGCAGGGAAGCATGAGAGAGATTGCAGACCAGCCCACCGGCTCACTATTTGATTCTTAAAATTAGTTAATTCACTCTTTCACCCAATTATTTATTTAATCATGTATCCATTTTCTCAAATGCTTTTCAAGGGTCTGTTTTAAAATACCAGCTTTTTACATGCAAGTATTTGGTGAATGAATGAATGATTTTGTTATAATTAATGGGGGACACCTTAATAAGGTGGTTTCTATTGCAAAGAGCATGTGCCACAAGTGCTTAATTAACTCTGCATTGTATAAAAATAAAATAAAGTAAAATAGGGGCGCTTGGGTGCTCAGTCCTTAAGGATCTGCCTTCAGCTCAGGTCATGATCCCATGGTCTTGGGATCAGGCCCCACATGGGGCTCTGTACTCCGCGGGAAGCCTGCTTCTCCCTCTCCCACCCGCCCTGCTTGTGTTTCCTCTCTCCCTCCCTGTCCCTCTCTGTCAAATGAATAAATAAAATCTTTAAAAATAAAATAAAATAAAATAAAGCACCACTTCTTAAAAACTAGTCATTGAGTCAGTGGAGTCTGTGCCACTATGTGTCTCTGTTTCCTATCAGGATTTTGTCTTGTTTTGTTGTTGTTGTTTTTAACCCAAATCCATTTTTAAATTGTTTCCTTTTTATATCCGTTGCTACCAGACCCTTCAATACTTAACATTCCATGCGTGTTTTGTATCTCTTCTTGTACAACGATAAAAACCATCTTGTGATTGCTCACCTGGAAGTTAATTTTAGGATCAAGATTTATTTTAAAAAGGGAGAGAAGGAAAGAAAGAAAGAAAAAAAGAAAGAAAGAAGAAAGAGAGAAAGAAAGAGTGAGTGGGAGGGAGGGAGGCAGGAATAAATCCTCCTGATTGTATCCCCGCTCACTACGTGGGGGGCTTGTTGCACCCCAGGTCTCTCCAAGCCTCGCTTGTATGTGTTCATTCATTGAATGTGCCCCATTTCTGGAGCAAGAAAGCCTGTCCTCAAACCCTTTCCTTTCTAGCTCTTTGGCGAAACCCGCCACGGGGACCACCAAAACATGTGACACATCGTGGATGGGGACCCCTCATTCCTGCCACGACCGCTAATGGCTGTGACCCCTGGAGCCCTCTGGGAAGTTCTGGGGAGCCATGCTGGGAGCTGCTGACAGAGTCTTCAGTGATGCGCCTCAGACTGGCTGTATGTCCCTGAACTGCTCTTTCATTGCGAAGTGGAGGAAACCTTCTGCCTTCAAATCGCATTTTGTTAGCTCGGCTCCTCTTGTTCCTTACCCTTCTTCTGTCTCAGCGGATACTTGATACAGGACCCATTTTCTCACCCCTTGAACAGAAGAGAAAACCAGGTGTCTCTTTCCATCTGAGGTCTAGCCTGCCTCACGGAGCTGGCTTCCTGAAGGTGGGGCCACCTCGCAAAGGCAAGCACGGCAACAAGTGTTCCCTAATTAACCCTTTGGGACGTGGAGCTGCTTTCCCAGGGACTGGGGAGAACCATCCTAAAGAAAGCCTTTCTCCCTTAGGATGAATCCCTGAGACACTCAGCGTCGTGGTTCCTCTTATAACTGTCCTGCTTGTTGGACGGCAGAACAATGGAGAGGAAGATGTTTGGGGAACAGAGGTGGCCCCCTCGGTTCTGAAAGAGGTAGCTATGGGACGAGGGAGGGGTGGGCTCTGTTCTCTGGTGGGAGCATGGGTGGCATTTTTGGTTATATATTGGGGAGGACTGCCACAGGACCCCAATTCTTTTTTGGTTGGTTTTCAATGAAGACCTGTGGAAACGTCATTGAGGTATTGCAGACACGTGAGGTGGGAGAAAGACCATGGCTCAGGGATGAGGCGGTTGGTGGGTTTGTGTCCCAGGACTACTGACGGCTATAACAAACAGCTATTACATTTTGTCAGAGCAATTTGCTCTACGAGTCTTTTCATCTCCACTGATTTCTGGGTTAAATTCTGATGTAGGATGCTTGCATCTGGTTCAGTCTAGTCAGAAAATGCTCTTAAGATAAGGCAATGCTGTGGCAACGGTGGAGCTTGCTAGTTGAGATTCTGGGCTCAATTCTGGATTCTTCCAGAAAATATATGGGTCCAGTTTGATACGGTTCAAGGCCCAAGTATCTACTCCAAATCACCTTCCTATGTGTATGTTCTTTCCTTCTGAGAGACACAAGTTTCTGAAGACCTGCCAATTTTTTCTTTTTCTGGGTTTTGATTTCCTAATTCCTAAAAGTACGGCCACTGACCACAGTGCTAATTTCCCTCTTTATCTCCCGACTGCCTCTGGAAGAAGCAAGAGCGTTAGAACGGTGTTAACTTCCGTCATAGGAGGAAATCAGACAGGCGGTAATAGAACCAAGAGATATTGGGATGTCAACATGATTGAAAAATCTCACATACAGTTATATTATTTATCACGCTACGAAGTTCGGGTTTTGTTTGGAAGCCTGTGCAACCCACTTCTAGGTCTGTTTTCTGACATAGTGCTGACAGCTTTGTATTTAAGAAAGATTATTCCGGAAGTTGGGCGGAGGATAAATCAGGACAAATCAAGTTTAAAAACAGTGAGTTTAGGTAAGAGTAATAAAGGCAAGAAACCATCAGGGCATACATTATGTTTTCTTGTGAATCTCTTTTTTTAGGTAGAAGTTTTTCTAAAGAAAAATAAAGGGAAATTTTGTCTCGTATTTCTGTTTGAACACAGATGTAGTAGTCTAACGTATTGATAAAACGCAAGAACAAAAGAAATTAAAAATATTTGGTTGTCATATACCAAGCTGACTTTCTGTTTGTTTAAATCCTCTGGTATTCTGGTTTCAAAAGAAATTTATCTACTTTTTATATCTTTTGCCAGTTCACAATTGTCTGACTCTTTCGGTTGATATCAGTAGCTTTCTCCATTCATGTATTTTAATTTAAAAAGTTGAGACATAATTGACATTTAACACTGCGTAAGTTTGAGGTGTGCCTCAAACTTGGACCAGCTGGGCTTCTATACTGCAGTGTGGTTCCCGTCACACGGATGTGGAGGTCCGTCTCCAACAACGTCACCCTTAGGTCGTTTCCTACAGTGGAGGCAGGTCTCAGAATTCAGCTTCATGCATAAACCGTCTATGAGTAAGCAGACACAGAGAACATCATCACAGCTGTTTGCAGAAGTTCATGCAAATCTCAAGGTCAGATGCTGGAGATCAGGTGCTGGGCACCAGGTGATGCACACTCTGCTTAGGGGGGGCACAGGAGCAAATGAGTCATGGACCTACTGCGACCACCAAGCATTAGAGGTGGCTTGGCTCACTTTTATTTTATCACTTTAGGGGAGGAATTCGAATGTTCTGTATGCCACTGGTTCTCAAGTGGGGCAACTTTACTCCCTCCTCCCCTGCAGCGACATTTGGCACTTCTATAGACATTCTGGTGATCGTGACTGGGTCTATGCCACTGATCCCTCTGTAGGTAGAGGTCAGCATTGCTGCTAAATATCCTACAATGGACAGGAAAGCTTCTCACTTTCACCCCCACCCCCAGCAAAGAATTACCTGGTCCAAATGTCAGTTTCTGGAGAAGACCTGCTCAGTGCTCCTTGGTGAACCTGATGGCGTGGTTACAGCCGTGGATACCTGAAGCTTTTGCAGAACCTGCTGTTGGGTAGAGGCTGCTGCTGGGTCTTTCAAATGTCGCTGAACCATGCCTAGGGGTTGATTTGTAGATTTGTATACTTCAACTATTAACTACTCCTCTTTGGTACAGGTTAAAATGAATTTGCACACACAGCTCTATCACATGGCTCTAAGCTGTTATATTTTAATGCAGATTAAATATAGTCTAATATTTGGCTTTATCTTTTTGCTCCTTGCTTGATAAGGATTCTGATCAAGGGAAGCCTGTACCAGTATTTCTGTGTGTAAGACACCCACTTCAAATTGTCTTATTCTTACCCACAGAGGGCATCATTTTTTCACAACTCATTTTGTGCCTCTAACATCTCATCTCAAACAGTAAAAATGCCTACCTACCTAAGTTGTTTCTAATTTACTATTATAATAAATATTCCAGTGAACCTTTATACATAATGTTTGAATATTCAAAATATTTTCCTTATGCTATATGGCGAAAGACAGCTTGTAAACAGTCTCAAAAGTTGCAATAAAAATGGCCAAAATGGGAGCGCCTGGGTGGCTCAGTGGGTAAAGCCACTGCCTTCGGCTCAGGTCATGATCCCAGGGTCCTGGGATCGAGCCCCGCATCGGGCTCTCTGCTCAGCAGGGAGCCTGCTTCCTCCTCTCTCTCTCTGCCTGCCTCTCTGCCTACTTGTGATCTCTCTCTGTCAAAAAAAAAAAAAAAAAAAAAAAAAAAAAAATGGCCAAAATGCCACTTGGAAGAATTTGTACCAACTTAAAGGTCCAAATAGCAAAATTATTTGCTTAGCCAACAAAATAGGTGATAATGTAAGATATAGTTATTGATTAGTATTTGCAAGTTAAACAGGATCACTCTATAGTCTGCAAAGCAGCACAGGTACATGTTTTACTTAATGAACCTCATGTCAAGGCAGTTGAGTTGCTTGAAAAGAAAGGTTCTATTTGTTACGTGAATGCAAGCAGGGTTCTGACTGTCTGTATCTGATTCATCAGCAGACAAGCAAACCTGCTGGAAGCATGGGTCAGAAGAACCAGACAGTGGTGGCCGAGTTCTATTTCTCCGATTTCCCTCCATTTGAGAACAGCAGCCTCTTACTTTTTGTTCCCCTGCTGTTTATTTACCTGTTCATTATTGTTGGAAATTTCACGATCTTCTGTGCTATCCGGTTGGATACACGTCTCCACAATCCCATGTACAATTTCATTGGCATGTTCTCCTTCCTGGAGATCTGGTACACCACAGTGACCATCCCCAAGATGCTCTCCAACCTGGTCAGTGAACAGAAGACCATCTCTTTCGTTGGCTGCCTCCTGCAGATGTATTTTTTCCACTCGCTCGGAGTCACAGAAGGCCTGGTCCTCACCGCGATGGCCATCGACAGGTACGTGGCCATCTGCAACCCCCTCCGCTACGCAGTCATCATGACCCCTCGGCTGTGCATCCGGCTCTCCGCCGGCTCTTGCCTCTTTGGCTTCCTTATGCTGCTGCCAGAGACAGTGTGGATTTCCACTCTTCCCTTCTGCGGCCCCGACCAAATCCATCAGCTCTTCTGTGACTTTGAACCCGTGCTGCGCTTAGCCTGTGCAGACACGTCCGTGATTCTTGTTGAAGACGTGATCCATGCTATTTCCATCCTGACGTCTGTGTCTATCATCAGCCTTTCATATCTGAGAATCATCGCCGTGATCCTGAGGATTCCTTCAGGAGACAGCCGTCAGAAGGCGTTCTCCACCTGTGCGGCCCACATTACTATTTTCTTGCTGTTTTTTGGTAGCGTGGGCCTCATGTACCTGCGTTTCTCTGTCACATTCCCACCTCTGCTGGACAAGGCCACCGCCCTAATGTTTGCTGTCCTCGCCCCACTTTTCAACCCAATAATCTACAGTCTGAGGAACAAGGACATGAAAGATGCCATCAGGAGAGTTCTGTGTTTTCAGGAAAGGTCTAATGTCTCCTGTGAGAGTTCACGCACATCTGTTCAAAGAAATATCTCTGCAAGTTTAACACACTAACAGATCGGTTCCTGAAATTACCTTTTGCACTTTGCATGCTTCTGTTTGGGTATTTTTTCCCAACTTTCTAAGCTAAGAATTACCGTTTGATCTGATGGGAGAGCTCTTCTGTGATTCACCCATCTTGGAATCATTTATAGATCATGATACGGACTTTCGCCCTTTGTAGCTCCATGCACGATGGTATCACCTTCTGCAAACCAGTGGAGACTACCAGCCTGAGCAGTAATCACACTTACTTCTCACACACTGCTCTTCCGTTCTATAGTCACAATACTCTTATGTTAGTTTTCTTTTTTCAATTTAAAAAATTAACAAGCTGTGCATCAGTGAGATGGTTTCAGCCTTCACGAGGAGCCCTGATTCCTAAGACTCACCCCAGATTGTGGCCTGATTCATGACAGCAACAAAGCAGCACATGCAGCTACTGGCTTCGTGACATCGGTGTCATCCTGCTGCCACCAACACCCGTGTGGTTATGTTTCATGTTGTCTTAAAAATTCCGGAGCAGACACTCTGGGAAACGTAAAGATTAAATAGATGAGATATACAGGCTTGGGATCAAAGCAGAAACATGTACATTATGTAAAGATATATACATGCCCATTTTAAAAATTAACATCACTATATTAAAATGCTGTGTTGTGTTAGGTTGTATTAAAGTGCCACATCAGTCTCTCCGTGGTGTCTCTCTTCTTCTTGCTTTTTTGCTCCAGATCATTACTCCCCAGCTCCTTCTCTGCCTTGGAGCCTACACTTAAAAAATCACACACATTCTATCCCCTGGACAAAGGTCTCTGCCTTCCTCTCAAACTACATTAGTAGTCTTGGGGGCTGAGTAAAATGTCTGTAGGAAAAGAAATGTTGGCTCAGCTCCCCTGGGAAACAAATCAAGAACACAGGGGAATTGTAGATGCTTCGGAGTAAGAACTCAGCCAGAAGGTGAGGGTAGAAGAGACAGGTGTCCAGAATGGAAATATCAATAGTATAGGACCCAAGAAACCAGTCTCAGTCAGCTCTGGCTGGGCAGCTGGATAAATTCTTGGATCCGTTTGGGATTGTTGCCCCGGAAGAAGGGCCAGCTGGACCCTGGGGTACGGGCAGCATCTTTTATCCCCTCACTCCTGGATACACAAATCCTCTCCTGTATTTTTATGAGCTTTTTGAAACTTAAGAAAGACAATTTCTGTGTGAAGAAAATTATACTGAAGTTTCTTTGGTTATGAAATCAAGCTAAATGTATTTGATGTAAATATTAAGGAATCTAGTTCTTTGATATTTGAATTCATGCTTAAAAATCTTAACATTCCATTTATAAATATATAGATTTTTATCAGTTTCTATTAAAGATGTTTAACAAATATTTGGTCTGATTTATAAAGTTGGCAATTAAATCCTTTTAAACTACATTTGAATATGATATACACTTTTTTAAAAAGCATCTCAATTTTCTGACTTAATAAAGTCCCCACAGGTTTTAAAAACAGCCTCTATAATATAAAGGGAAGAAACAAAAATTATAAATATAACTAATCCCAAGTCCTTTCAAATGTTTCCATACTGTGACAGACATGGTAAAATTTCAGTTTTAAATTACAAACCGAAAATTTTGAATTTTATTAACTATAAATTTTATCTCAGTGAAGTTGATTATTTATTTACATATTTATTTGACAGACAGAGATCACAAGTAGGCAGAGAGGTAGGCAGAGAGAGGAGGAAGCAGGCTCCCTGCTGAGCAGAGAGTCCGATGTGGGGCTTGATCCCAGGACCCTGAGATCATGACCTGAGCCGAAAGCAGAGGCTTTAACCCACTGAGCCACCCAGGCACCCCAATAAAGTTGATTTTTAAAAAGTATAAATTAGGGTGCCTGGGTGGCTCAGTTGGTTAAGCAAATGCCTTCGGCTCAGGTCACGATCCTGGAGACCCAGGATTGAGTCCCGCATTGGGCTCCCAGATCCACAGGGAGTCTGCTTCTCCCTCTGACCTTCTCCTCTCTCATGCTGTCTCTCACTGTCTCTCTCTCAAATAAATAAATAAAATCTTTTTTTTTAAGTATAAATTATTTGCCATATTACAAATTTAAAGTTGGAATTACAAGTTAGATTTGGTGATCTAAAAGGTCAAACGGTCTTAAATAATGGGACTACATAAAATATAAATACATATAAATTCCTTAGAACGAAGTACAAATAATAGTTTTTGATTCTATTACCTATTTCAGTAGTTAGCTCTAAAATCTTGCTGAGTTTAAAAGATGCTAAACCACTGAAGAAGTTATTATGTGACCTATCTCTGGAACAAATACTTTACTGAGGCTACTAAGTCAAGCACTGTTTCTGGTGCTCGGGATACAATTGAGAAAAATTTCCTGCCTTTATGTAGCTAACACTATGTTGAGGGGAGATATTATTTAAAATACATATTCGTGATAAACCAGAAAACTAACAAATTACATGAAACTGTGTTCTGTGGGAAATAGAAGAGAAAACGTTTCAGGAAAAAAGAGGGTCTGGGATGAGTAAGGTGATCACAATTTTAAGTTCAGTGGTCGTCTTGGACCTCACTTCGAAGGTCACATTTGGACAAGGACTTAGTCATACAGATATGTGGAGGGACAACAGTCCCGGCAGCATTATCTTTCGCTAAAGGGAAAAACAGAGAAGTCACTAAAAAGTCGCTAAAAATTTAGCGACTTGAGACAGAAACTATTTGTCTCATAATCTGTGGGTTGACAGGTTGGGCTGGAACCAAAGAGGTGGTTCTTCTTGTCCTGGTCTGTTTGTGGATCCAGGGTCCACAGCTGGCTGAACCAGGGTGGCAGTAGGTAAGACAGCTGTGCTCTCTTGCCTCCGTTGCTTCCCCTGCCCCAGGCTGGTCTGTCTTGTTCACACAGTGGCTGGTATCGGCATTGACACTACGTATCCAGCCTCAGTATCTAGAGCTTCCTGAGCACTAGGCTCAGAACTGGCACGTGACGTCTTGCATGACACATGACATCTGTTGCATTTAAAGGCTAAATCATATCACAAGAGGAACTCAGAGGAGGGAAGGAAACTTCACCTCTTGTTGGTGAAAGCTGTGAAATCACCTTGCAAGGGGCTCGGATGCAAAGAGGTGTTAGGATTGTGCCATTTCCTTTGCAATATAGAGATTACTGGTGTCCTCACATTGTGCCAAAATCTTCAATGAAACCACGGGAACTAAACACATGTATGGGCTCAAAGAGTTGGGTAATGAATGGTCTGTATTTGGAACTGGTGGAAAAGGAGTATCTTCAGTAAAGTAAACAAAACTTTCATAGCCTCTAACATAGTCAACAAAGTTAGTGCAATGGAAATTGTGTTTCAGGAAAACTCAACAGACCTTGAAAAACACCACCATCTTTTCAGAGAGTAGAGAAGGGGAAAAAAAAAAAAAAAAAACCTATTCAAAACTAGGACACACTGAGAGAACCATAGAACTCATGAGTAAGACTAAAGCACCCTGCACCACAGAGACCAGGACACACTGCTGTAGAAGGCGAAGAGAAGTGGCTATAAGTTGACCCATCACCCTTCCTCCAGGCCAGCACATGGAGAGGTTTCCCCTGAGCCTCGGGTTCCTCCAGTGTGAAAAAAGAACCTGGGTTAGGGGAAGGAGGGAACCAACCAGCAAAAGAAACCATCAACAAAGTGAAAAGATAACCTATGGGATGGGGAAAAAATTGCAAACCCTCTATACGATAAGGTGGATACTGTATCCAATATGAATACATTATATATGTTTGGATATTATATCCAAAATATATAAAGAAGTCACCCAACTGAAGAACAAATCCACAACCCAATTAAATGAATCAAGGACCTAAATAGATATTTCTCCAAAGAAGATACATGGAAGGTCACCAGACACATGAAAAGGGGCTCAACATCACTAGTCGTTAGGAAAATGCACGTCAAAATCACAATGAGCTATAATCTCACACCCATTAGAACATTCCCGATCAAAAAGACAAGAGATAACAAGTGTTAGCAAGGTTTGGATAAAAAGAGAACTTTTGTGCCCTGTTGGTGGGAATGTAAATTGGTGCAGCCACTGTGCAAAACAGTATAGAGGTTCCTCAAAAAAACAAAAAAATTAAAAATAGAAACACCGTATGATTCAGCAACTCCACTTCTGAGACTATATCCAAAGAAAATGAAAACACCAACTTGACAATATATCTTCACTCCCATGTTCACAACTCCCACGTTCACAGCCGTATTATTTACAATAGCCAACCCATGGGAACAACTTAAGTGTCTATCAACGGAAGCATGAATAAGAAAAATGTAATATGTATAAAATATTCCACTGTATATGTGTACAATATTCTACTACATGCATATATATGTATACATACAGTATACATATATATATATGTATATGTAATAGTCCACCAGAACTCGATCTAGAGGTCTAAGTCCAGAGCTCTATATCTAGGGGAATATTATTCAGCCATAAAAAAGGAAATTCTGCCATTTGCCACAACATGGAAGGAGCTTGAGGACATTATTCTAAGTGAAATAAGTCAAACAGAGAAAGACAAATACTATATGATCTCACTTATACGTGGAATTTTAAAAAGTAAAACTCACAGAAAAAGATCTGACTCCAGTAGAAGTGGTGGGGAGGGCAGGGGGAACTGAAGGAAGGGGGTCAGAATGCACAAACTTTCAGTTATAACATAAGTAAGTCCTAGAGATATAATGACATGATGATCAGAGCTCATGCTGTTGTATGGTACATAGGGCAGTTGTTAAGAGAGGAAATTATAAGACTTCTCATCACAATGGGAATTTTTTTCCTTTTTTCTTTGCATTATATCAACATGGGAAGGTGGATGTTAGCTGAACCTATTATAATCATTTCACAATAGGTGTAAATCAAACCATCATGCTGTATGTCTCTATGGTGATGAATGTCATTTTTTCCTCAAAACTTGAAAAAAATAATATGTATTTATTTAATCTATTTATTCTCAGGAAATCTTCCAAAGGGGACTCATACTTTAAAAGGACTCTTGGAGTTCCTCTCACTAAAGAGAGCTAATGAGGAAAGATCACAGAAGCTTCCATTAATTAATCTGTAGGGAAATGGAACTGATATTTCTCTTTGATCATTAGGGAAATCTCCAGTAGAGAAATCTTCCCAAGAAGACTTTAGAAACAGGCACAATGGTCCACCTGATAAACTGAAGGGGCTTTAGCTGCATTAACCCAGGGAAAGGATCCCCTTTGTCTCAGCAGGAGGTAAGAGGAGAAGACTCATGAGTCCAAGTTGTAAGCTTGTCCTGGGTAGAGGAAAAGGACATTCAGCTTGGGCTCCTTCTACTGACTTAAATGACGGTATCTGCAGGCATGTTCGAGATTGCGTGAGTGGCTGAGTGGAATAAGGCTCAGGGGGAAGAGAGACACTTGTGGGATTAAAAATTAGTGATGATGTTATGTTTTTTCCTGGGGTGTGATGATGGAATCATAAAACTTTTTCCCTAATAATCAGACTGTTCCTCTGCTTTCACAGCCTCAGAGTTTCTCTAAATTAATTCTGATCCAGGAGGACACCATTTTACATACTGGTCTCTGTTCCTAGTCATGTGGCTAGGAACATAAACCAAATAGGGTCATGAGTGAAGAGGTCAGATGCATCTGAAGAGCCTATTCCCGAAAACATTATTCCAAGGAATTGAGTCAAATTGAGCATGGTCTGTACCCCCCAGACTTATTTTTATATTCACCTTCCTTTCTCCAAGTGGGACTGGGTCAGCTCGTTTCTCTCCTTCCAGTCTCCAATGGGTACATTTTGAATTGACACATTAATTTCTGTAGAGTAGGACATTGATTTTGCTTAAACATAAGCATCCCAGATTCTATTAAAAGATTAAAATCACTCACTTAGGGGAAATAGAGGTGCCAGAAACACAGTAAGTCAGTAACTCTGACTGCCTTTGGGGTCCAAAATACTTCAGTTCTAAGGTGATAGTTGTAGACATCTTCACAACGATTTGCAGCTGCTCTGCCCCTTCCCTGAATCTCGTTGTGTGTGTCGGGGTTCAGCTGAACTAAGAGGGAATTGAACAGGCAAGTGTCAGGGTAGGGGGTTCAAAAAACACTGAGCCCAAATGAAAGTAACCATGAAGCTTTTGATCGACAATGTGAGCAAAAGGTGGAAAGCAGAGAAAGTGCCTCCTCCAGCCCCTGTCACATTCCCTGAGAAAACTGTCATGGATCAAGTGTCAGGGCATCTGTGCAAACAGCAGCATCATTCCACTGTTGACAGAGTGCTGCACAAAAGGTCCCAGCAGTTTTATGGACTCTGGGATGGAGAGGAGGATACAGAGTGACCCCGGGGTTTCTCTCTCTCATCCCCTAAAGAAGCTTGGGAAGGAGTGCCTGAAGAGGACCTTGTCCTAAGGCTGCAAACAGAGCTGTAGGGGTGTAATTGCTAGGGTAAATGGTGACATGCAAGGGATACAAGCAGCCAGAGGACCCCAGTCCTTGTTGCAATTCTCTTAGAGGTTATGGTGCATGGGCTGCCACCAAGTGCCAGGAGGTGGCTTTCCCTGGGAGCCTGCGCAGGAAAGCCTTTGTAATCACCTGTAGTCTGGTCTGAAAACCACACAGGGTTCACCTCGGCCCCTCAGTGCATGTACATATTTGAGGTGGAGGGTAGAGTAGGCGAAATCTCCCGTCCCCTTATTATTTTATAACTGTGTCTTGGACTCTCAAGTCCTTTATTCAAAAACTTTTGCATAACTTAAATACCGTCCCTTTGTCAATCACAAGTTGATTCCATCCACCTGGGGCTTGGGTCCGCCTAACATTTCTGTGGATTTCAGGACAGCCTGTGGATTCCTTTCCTGGGTTTCTCCAAGCCCCTCCATTCAACTGTTCTAAGCTTTGCAGAGTCCAGAAGATCAGGAAGGGCAAGTCTGTTCCCGGGGACTCCCATGGGCCCACACTGCTCTCCTGATCTGCTTGGAGTTGGGCTTGGCAGGACCGGAGTGATGAGTCCAAATTACCACTAATGATCTCCTACAGATGTAGGGTACTACCACATTCCATCCACCTGGGACTGACCTTTTCTTGGGCACAAAAACCTTTTCTTAAACTCTTCTGGCCTCTGCCTACTGCCCAGTTCCAAGGCTGCATCCACATTTTTAGGTATTCATTCGAATAGTATCCCTCCTTCTTGGTATCAGTTTCTGTCTTAATTGGTTCAGGCTGCTGTAGCAGAAGTACCAGAGATAGGGTGGCTTACACAAGACAGTTATATGTAGCAGCTCTGCAGCCCGGAACTCTGAGGTCCAGGTCAGGAAGACTTGCTGTCTGCTTTGTAGATGACTGCTTCTCTCTGTATCTGCTCCTGCAGGCAGCAGATCGAAGATGTTCTCTCCAGACTCTTAGAAGGGAACTAATGCCACTCATGAGCTCATCTAGTTCTTATTACCTTCCCAAAGCTCCATCTCTTAGTACTATCACTTTGGGAAGTGAGGTTTCAACACAGGAATGAGAGGGGGCAGGAACCGAAAATATCCAGTCCACAATAGTCATATAAATGGAATCATGCAATATGCAGACTTTGGCTTTTTTCTCTTATCACCATGCATTGGAGATTAGTCTGCGTTGTGTACATGTTACTCATTTTCATTGCTAAGGGGTAGTTCATTGCATGGATATGCCAAGTTCGTGTATCCCTTTACCAGTTAGAGACCATTAGGGTTGCTTGCAGTTTTATAAATAAAGCCTCGATAAATATTTGCTTACAGGTGTTGGTGTAATCATAAACTTCCATTTTTTTCCAAGCTTCTATTTAAACTCTAATTAGCTAACATGTATGCTAAAATAGGTTTCAAGTGTCGGATTTAGTGATATAAACAAGTTTTCATTTATTTTGGGTTAATAACTTAGGAGTGGAGTTGCCAGGTGACATGTTGAATGTATGTTTGACTTCATAGGAAACCGCCGAAATCAACCCTCGTGGCCACACCATTTTGCATTCCTACCAGCGCTAAAGGAGAAATCTAGTTGCTCTATACTTCCCCTGGCTTTTGGCATCACCAGCTGTTTTGCTTTAAAAAAATGTGATTGTTCTTATAGGTATGTTATGGTGATGTGTCTCACTGTGGCTTTAAGAGTTTTTGAGTTTTCATGTATTTTGGGTATGTCTTCTGTTGGATACATGTCTCACAAACACTTTCTCCCAGAATGGCTTTTCTTTTCATTCCCTTAATAGTGTGGTTTGCAGAGCAATCAATTTTGATGAAACTCAATTTGTCAGGTTTTTTTTTTTTTCTTCTTTTACATACTGTGCTTTTGATGTTCTGGCATATACATTTTTTTTAAAAGATTTTATTTATTTATTTGACAGAGAGACAGAGATGACAAGTAGGCAGAGAGGCAGGCGGAGAGAGAGGAAGGGAAGCAAGCTCCCTGCTAAGCAGAGAGCCCAATGCGGGGCTTGATCCCAGGACCCTGAGCTGAAGGCAGAGCCTTTAACCCACTGAGCCACCCAGGCACCCCTGGCATATACATTTTTGTTGAACCAAAGGCCATAAAGAAGTTCTCTTCTAGTTTCTGGGAGATATTTTATGGTTTTTGGTTTTACATTTAATTCTATGATCCATTTTGTGTTAATTCTTGTATATGATGCAAAACTTTTTTTGAGCACATTTGTTTCCAGTTTTCCCAGTACAATTTGCCAAAAATGCTTTTTTCTCTCTGGCTTGAACATTTGTATGAATGTCTATTTTTATACTCTCTTTAGTTCCATTGATCAATGTGTCTATTCTCTTGACAGTACTACACTATCTTGATTTTTTTTAGCATTATAGTGAATCTGGAAATGTTATCAGCAGTTTTATCCTCTAGGTTTGCTCTCTTTTTTTCACAATGTTTTCCCTAGTCCCTTGTATTTTCATATATATTTTAGAGTTAGCTTCTTAATATCTATAAAAAACACCCTACTTGGATTTTAAGTGAGATTGCATTGAATGAATCTATATATTATATGTAATGTATACACTCTTATATATGAATATTCATGTATCAGATGCTCTATAATGAGCAGAAGAAATAATGACAATTGATAACTATAGAAAAACACTTAGCATAATATTTTATGAAATCTGAGGGATTTACATGTATACGTGTAAGCAACATTTCCTAATTTTCTGTGGGCACTTGGTTTTCTAGAAGCTGCAACCGATATTTGTCAAATTTAGTTCTACATAAAGCAGTTCTTAAAAGATCTTTTTCAAAAATATATATATTCAATTTTGTAATGAGATCTCTGAAAAACATCTCAGAATGAGCCAAAGATTTTTTCCTCTGGGTCCATCTATGTTTCCCGTGCCTCATGTTCACTTGGAATTCCAGATGCCACTCTTCAGTAAAGTTGCAAGCTTTATACATTGGTTCTGCTTATGGGTAATTTTTCAAATAGTAGCAGCTCGGGGCAACTATTTGGCTGTCTTCCCAGGGACTATTGGCATACAGCATAATCAAGTGCTCTAAGTTAATCATATGAGGAGCTCACTTTTAAATGGCTCAACATTATCTCAAAAAAGAACTTAACTTTCAACTTCCTTGGTGTTCTCAACATTTCTCTTCAACTGATTTTCTATCTCTGATAGACCAGGTCTCTGAATTGCCAGGGGAGGAAGAGTCCCAGGTATACCTGATGAGTTTCCTTGTACTGACTTTAGAGACCTCTTCATGCTTCCTGACACTTTCAAGGGATGTAAATTGTCCTGGACTCTCACATTTTGGCCCCAACTTTCTCATGTTTTGATGGTCTTTGTTAAGGTATAAATGTTCTGTGTGGGAAGACTTAGCTACCTCCATAAGACTCTGCTTCTTTTCAATATATATGATGGACTGACATCTAGAAGTCTGACTGAAAGATTTCAAGAAGGTTCTAAAGAGGGAGCTCCAAGTTCACCCACTGAGGCTTCTTTCTTCTTCCGGAACCCTAAAGCTCAGTTCCACTCAGCTCTTCCCTCTGTGCTGGCCAGTCTCCACAAGCTATATCTTTTTTGTTGCTGGAAATAATTTCCTACCATAGCTTAAAAATTTTTCCCTCTTCTCTAACCACACTGTGGTCTGAAAAAGCAGCAGAATAGTGAAAACGGGATTTTTCAGAAAGTGCAGAATATAAATTTGCAATGTCTAATCCATAGTCAGGAAACATTAGAGAATTTAACTAGTGTGATTCACAATAATTTAAGGGAATTCTTATAAAAGGTGATTACTTTTAGCATCCCTAATATTCTACTTTATTTTAGTTGTTGTAGCTTATAAACATGACATTGTTAATATCTTATTTATTATTATTTGCCTCCTACATTGGAATATCAGCTCCATGAATACAGAGTGCTTTTTTTACTACCAAATTAAAATACAAGTGTACAGTTGTGTTTGGCATGTAATACCAAGAATGATGGTTGGTTAGTTAATTAATTAATTAATTAATCCAAGAATGATGCTTAATTAATCCAAGAATGATGGAGTTAGATCATCTACCTAAAGCTTTTCTTCCTTTGACTCTTACATGAGCCAAGAGATCTAACTCTTTATGTTTCATCTAGGGAGGGAGCTGTGTCTTTCTACCTGTGACAATTAAAGCTGCTGAGATCATGGTAAGAACTAACCAAACCTCGACAGTGACAGAGTTTCTCTTCTCTGGATTCCCCCAGTTTGAAGATGGTAGCCTCCTCCTCTTCATTCCTCTGCTCATCATCTACACATTTATTGTTATCGGGAATCTCACTGTATTTTTTGCAGTCAGGATGGACACCCGTCTCCACAACCCCATGTACAATTTCATCAGCGTCTTCTCCTTTCTGGAGATCTGGTATACCACAACCACCATTCCCAAGATGCTCTCCAACCTCATCAGTGAGAAGAAGACCATCTCCATTACTGGCTGCCTCTTGCAGATGTACTTCTTTCATTCACTTGGAAATTCGGAGGGCATCTTGTTGACCACCATGGCCATTGACAGGTATGTAGCCATCTGCAACCCTCTCCGTTACCCGACCATTATGACCCCCCGGCTCTGTGCTCAGCTCTCTGTGGGCTCTTGCATCTTTGGCTTTCTTGTGTTGCTCCCAGAGATTGTGTGGATTTCCACACTGCCCTTCTGTGGACCCAACCAGATCCGTCAGATATTCTGTGACTTTGAGCCTGTGCTGCAGTTGGCCTGTACAGACACGTCAGTGATTCTGATTGAGGATGTGATCCATGCTGTGGCCATCATCTTCTCTGTCCTGATTATTGCTCTCTCTTATATCAGAATCATCACTGTGATCCTGAAGATCCCTTCTGTTGAAGGCCGCCAAAAGGCCTTTTCCACCTGTGCGTCTCACCTTGGTGTCTTTCTGATGTTCTACGGCAGCGTGTCCCTCATGTACCTGCGGTTTACTGCGACTTTCCCACCCATTTTGGACACAGTTATTGCACTGATGTTTGCAGTTCTTGCACCCTTTTTCAACCCTATCATCTACAGCTTGAGAAACAAGGATATGAAGGCTGCAATCAAGAAGCTTCTCTGTCCTGGGGCGCCTGGGTGGCTCAGTCCGTTAAACATCTGCCTTTGGCTCAGGTCATGATCCCAGGTCCTGGGTCAAGTTCCAAATCAGGTTTCCTGCTCGGTGGGAAGTCTGCTTTTTCCCTCTCCCTCTGCCCACCCCACTCATGCTCTCTCTTTTTCTCAAATAAATATATAATATTTAAAAAAAAAAAAAAAGAAGCATCTCTGCCTTCAGAAAGTGTTCACTGCATCTGCAAGTTGATGTTAGCTAGCTCTTAGCCCCTCTGATTTTGAATGTTACCCTGACATACTAAACCATAAAACTAACATATAGGGGTGCCTGGGTGGCTCAGTGGGTTAAGCCTCTGTCTTCAGCTTGGGTTATGATCTCAGGGTCCTGGAATCAAGCCCCACATTGGGCTCTTTGCTCAGCAGGGTTCCTGCTTCCTCCCTCCCCACCCCCCAGCTTCTCTGTGATCTCTCTGTCAAATAAATACAATTGTAAAAAAAAAAAATCATATAATTCATCCATTGACACACTGATAGCTTCCACTTATTTCATTTCACACATTCATTTTATTTATACACATTTAATGTATCAGATTCACAAAGATTGAGAGATAAGAGAAAGGAAATACGATGTTTAAGCCATTAAAATAGATTTTGAGACATTAACTTTTATTGTTACTATGTAAGTATTATTATTATTACTATTATTCCAAAGGCATCAGTAACAAGTACAGATTACAAAACAGAGTGGTTAAGAGTATAAGATCTGTAGAGGAGGTGAAGGTTCATACTTTACTCCATACAAGCATTGTGACCTGAAACATGAACCAGCTCTGGGAGGTGCTGGATACATCTGTTACGTCAGTGCGGTGATTATGTGTGGTGTGTGTGTGTGTCCACATTCATCCCATTGTATACATTACATATGGTCTCTGGATACAAATTATATCTCAATAAAGTTGTTCAAATGAAATAGACCAGTTCACACTATGCTAGATCATCAGAAATACAATTTTGCCAGTTAAAATTTTTCAGATCCCTCATGTGATTTTTTCTATCTTTAACTTGAGTATAGTTGGCACACAATGTTACATTAGTTTCCGGTATACAATATAGTGATTCAGCTTCTCTTTATGGCCACAAGTGTGGCTACCATCTGTCACCACACAACACTATCACAACATCACTATGTTCCCTATACTGTGCCTTTTATTCCCATGGCTTATTATTTTTGAAATTCAAGGAAAAATATTATAAGAAGTTAGACAAGGAAAATAGGCCCCTAAGTCACAGGAAGAAACGTTAGACAAAACTCAAAAGAGAAAGAAAGTATGTGTTCTCATCAAAAATCCCATGCGTATTTCCAAGAAGATTACGTAATAAAAGCTAACAGATTGTAGAGAGGAAGAAGAAGGAGGAAGAGGAGGAGGAGATGGAGGAGGGGAAGAAATCTGGGTTTTCAACAGAGCGGTGGATTGAGCATATGGAGCACAGAATAATCCCATGAAAAAAAGGGGAGACATTGTGAGCAGAGAGGTGAGCGGGATCAACGTAAATTGTTCAGGGCCACAGAGGTCCACATTCATTTGCGGCAGGAGAAGAAAGTGACATTTTCCCCTCACTTCAATACTGGCACAGCCCCCAATGACATGCCTATTAGGAAATGATCTTATTTTATTTTGTTTTATTTTTTATAAACATATATTTTTATCCCCAGGAGTACAGGTCTGTGAATCACCAGGTTTACACACTTCACAGCACTCACCAAAGCACATACCCTCCCCAATGTCCATAATCCCACCCCCTTCTCCCAACCCCCCTCCCCCCAGCAACCCTCAGTTTGTTTTGTGAGATTAAGAGTCACTTATGGTTTGTCTATTTTTTATTAAATATTCTTTCAAGCTTTTTTTCTGGTTTCGGTGTATTTCCTTCAAGACTTTCCGCACGTGTTTGTTCATGTGAGAAGAGCAGGACCAACACAAACACGCTCTTTGCATGAGGCCCTGATAGACGCACGTCCCTGGAGAAAGTGGCTCGCCGTGTTCAGAGTGATAAGTACAGTCAGGAGAAAATACTTGGTGACAACTTTGATCTTAAAATCTAATGAGACAAGAGTAGAGAGGGGATCTTTCTGCTAATTAAACCCACGAGGGAAAGTGATGCTCTCCACTGTGGCGCAGGGCAGGGATCCCCTATGACCCCCACGTCCCCTTCCTGCTCTTCCCTGGGATGCCTGTTAAAAAAAAATATATATATATATATAAATATTTTTTATATATATAAAATATATATATATTATATGTCACATATAATATATATATATTGTGTGTGTGTTTTGTGTTATAAAATATATTATATTATGTGTGTGCGTTGTGTGTTATAAAATATATTATATTATGTGTGTGTTATAAAATATATTATATTACATTATATTATATTATTTGTATAATAGATACAACATCTGGAGGAATATCAAGGATCCGGAGACCCACACAGGCAGAGCAGTCCCTGTGGTCTTTGGTAGAGGTGAGTGCAGGTGGATGTCTTGAGAAAGAATTCACTCAGCACACATAAGAATAAGAACATCATAACCGGAAGACTCAGAAGCTTCGAATGTTGGTGGAGAGCCGTGACGCGTGTAGGGGGAGCCTGTGCTGGGCACGGGTATATATGAAACAAGATACTCCATTTTGATGCCATCTTTCAAGAGGTCATTTTTTCCAGACTTGATTAGGATTGTCACTCAAAGTAAATTGTCATACTTCCTTTTCAGACCGTCCCTAATTATCCTTGTTCACGTGTCCCCACAGCTATCTCGTGGGCTAAATTATAATTTCACCCAGTCGCTTGGCTCCAAGTTAATGTATTTGACGCCAACTATTTTTTACATGTCAACCCTGTTCTAGTTTACTGCCCTGAAGGAGGAGCCTGGTCTAGAGAAGGAAAAATAAGCTGTTGATGATTATTATGACACATGACACATACACTACAGAAACCCAAGACTACTAGTGCCCAACATTCTGGAGTGTTTACTATATTCCTGGCACTACTCTAAAGCACTGAAAATATGTTTACACATATTGGTGGGGGCAGTCGAGTGTCTGGGCTGGAGTCACGGGAGAATGAGTGCGTGGGTTTGTATGCTGACTTAGGCTGAGACTCACTGGGCAGTGTTTCTTCTGTAAAATGAGGGTGATCTTACTTCACTAGAGACTCAGTAAGAAATACAGCTTGTGCTTAGGGCAGCGCTTGCTACAGAACGTGACTCCATACCCCACCACACTACACAGTGCTCTTACTGCTATTGAAAGTGTCTACCTATTCCCGAAGCCTTGTGTGCCAGTATTAGTATTTTCTGCATCCTACAGAAGAAGAATTAAAGGCATAGAAAGGCTAAATGACTTGAGATAGGTCAGGGGTTGTCAGCAGTGGAGAGAACCTATTTCCAATATGCAGACTTTTGATCAGTATTATGCTTTGCTTTTGTGCCAGGAGAGGGGCAGGGTGAGGAGTGGTGGGGCGGCGGCTACCTCACAGTCAGAGGACGTGATCGACTCAGGAGACTGTGGTGATCCTGCAAAGTGGTGTGCATGAGGGAAGAGCCCTGGGATGCTAGCAGGAGAAGCCGAGGTGAGTTCCGAGTCAGATGTGTGGGTTTGGAGCTCATGGACCCACTGTGGTAAAACGCTGAAGTAGTAATAGTTGAGAACTTGTACGTGGACGAGATCACTGCAGGAGCAAATGCAATTATGGAGAGCAGAGAGCAGGAGGGAATGAGCACCTGGGGAAGAGTTTAAGAAAAGCGGTCGTGTTAATAGGAGAGAGATAAGCAGAAGAGTAGGGATGACAGAACGAATACAACTAGTGGAACAAAAGAAAAGCCCAGACGAGAACCACCTCTGAGAGCCACTGGGCACGTGTGCTGCAGCCCCTGTAACATTTGTTTTTATCCACACCCCTTACTCTTAGGGATGGAATCACAGCAGTGGAGGAGGAAAGCCTCGGGTAGCAGCGATGGGCGGTGCCAGGGCTAGAGGTCTGCAGAGTCCCCAGTACCACAGGCAGACAGGGCATCGCTAAGCTTCGAGGGAAGACCTTCAGGGCAGAAGCTCCCAGCAGTGTTGTGGGAACACGAGAGGAGCGGGGAGCTGGGTTTTACCACCCTTTCAAGAAGTTGCTTATGTCCTGTGCAGATATTTACTTAATCTTCAGGTTCCCTCTTAGGCAGGTATAATTTTTAACCTCATTTTTGCAAATGAGTACTTGAGCCTGAAAGATTAAGTAGTTTGCCAAAAGACATGATAGTAAGAGACTCAGTCGGGGTTTCAGAGCAGACCCTGGGCCTATGTTCTAATCCCCTAGGACAGAAATCTCCACAGAGGAATATGCAGGATGATCCAATGGATGGAAAGAAAAACAAATAATACATCATACAACTTCCAGTATGCTTGTTTGTGGGTTTTTTGTGCCCCTTACTTCTAAAATTATATAGATGTAGATATATATTTTAATTTATTACATCTGAATTATTACATCTGAATTATTAGATAATAATATAGTGTGTGCAGCTTATAAATGCAAATAGTTGTATTACAGGTTAAGGTGAACATAATTGCACCATTAAACGCATTTGAAGACACCTGTTTCCGTGATCGTGCCTCTGAAGAAGTGCGAAAGCATGTCAAATACAAATGCACAACCTTGAGCACATCTGGAGGTTAATTCTGAGCTGCAGGTGCCCTTCCACTGTTCTCTGTGTCTCTAACAGATTGAAGAATAAAACTACTCTGTGCCTATTTCTTTGTCGCTGAACTTTCTGTCTGTTCTCCTGATTACTTTCCCTTCTATCTGGGAAAACACATTTGTACACTGTCATAGCTATAACACCTGATGTATATATGGCCAAGATTTTTTTTTTATTATTATTATGGGGTTGAAGACTTTGCTTATTTTCTTCTGAAGTGTTGTAATTAAAGGCAAATTCACTCACCACTTCAGAAGCTGACCATGTGCTTCAGGTAATAGATCTCAGGGAACTTTTCTATTTCATTATGGATCAGGATTATGTGATAAGGTTCTTCGGAGCAGATATCTTAAAAAAAGCAAAAATGATACTTAAGAAAGTAAATTATACTTTTATTTTTAGTAGTGTATTTTGATCTTCATTAGAATAATAAGTATATACATTTAGTAAGACTAAATTATTACTATTGCCAGACCAGTTCATAAAGAAACCACAGTGTGGGGCACTATTTACATCAACACACTTCAGTGCACACAGATACACACAGATGAGGATCTTAGTCATTGCTTGCTTCCCAGGGGTAAGCATCTTTATTTTCTTTAGCAGTAAAGTCTCCTGTGCATCCATAAAATGGCAGCTTTAATTAAAATATGATTCATTTGACTTCTTAATGGAAAGCTCTGAAAACTTTCCTCTCCTTGCTCTATCCAATACTATTGCTTTAAGTTTCTATCATCATTTATGCACAATCATTTTAATTATCTTTATAAAATGCAGGTAAAAATTTTGGTATGAAAATAGTAATTTTATTCTCCATGTTTAAATTTTCTTCCTCAACTGTCCAACAAAATGACAAAAACCAAGTTTATATTAATTTCTTTAGATACCCTAAACCCAAAAGACACACAGAACACAAAACCATACTTCCCAGCAGACATCACACTCGTATCTCAAAAAACAGAACAAACCAAACCAACCAACCAACCAACCAACCAACCAAACAAACAAAAATCTGTGGAAACAAGGAAAGGCGACTTCATTAGACAAAATGTAAAGTCACACTATATATAAAACAAAATTTAAGAGAGATCAATACAGACAAGAGAAGGGTTTAGCTGGGAAATATTTTGAAGTAGTCTTTTTGATAAAAGTGTTGGAAATTCCAAACAGAACTTGGATTTTGATAGATAAAAGTTGGAGCCTGTAGATACAGGTTTATTAAAGGGTATCGATGTTTCTCTTCATCAAATGGTGGATTTAAAACCTTGTCCCTGTTCTTCGGTGGATGGCATGTTAAGTAAAGTTGGGACATCTTTGCCTCAAAAGTCTGACTTTAGGATGCCACAATCAACAAAGAAAAGGGCCCATTAGTGACTACTTGTAAAAGATCTGGTCTACAGCTACATCTGCCATAAGAATTAGAGTTCTGAGCCCTACCAAGGAAACCATTACAATGAAAGGGCCACTGTAACAGGCCCCTGGGAGTGGAGAGGAGGCTTTGGATACAAGGAACAAACTTTGGTCCTACACAGTATCCCAAGCTCTACCCAGTGATTTTGAAAAATAAAGAAAACAAACAAAACTAGATAAGGAAACAAAAAATTATCCAACAAAACCTCTGACTGACTAAGTCTGGCACCACACTGAAGGCTTCATGGTACCCTCATCAGAAAATATGGATTCTTGTGGCACCTGGGTGGCTCAGTGGGTTAAAGCCTCTGCCTTCGCCTCAGGTCATGATCCTAGGTCCTGGGATTAAGCCCGGCATCAGGCTCTCTGCTCGGTGGGGAGCCTGCTTCCCCCTCGCCTCCCCTGTCTGCCTCTCTGTCTCCTTGTGATCTCTGTCAAATAAATAAATATAATATTAAAAAAAAAAAGAAAGAAAATGTGGGATCTTGCTCCATGGACAACCAGAATTCTCATGGTTATGTCAGCATTCTTGTCTGTAGCAGCAGGAGTTGGAAAGACAAATGCACCCCGGGAACAGGAGAGTCCACAGAAAGACCGTGGTATATGCATAATACATTCGAGCTATGCTCCCCCATGCAAACACTAGCTATTGTCAGTTAAGTATTATGTAAATTATCATACTGAAGGAAAACAAACCAAAAGATTTAGAAATGATTCTGTTAATCTAAAAGGGTACTGATTTCTCCAAGTGTCAAGAAAGGTTTGCTATAGCTCAACTGTTTATACTTTTTGTGTGGTGCTTTTGAAACAAGAGTGAGGAGAAGACATTTTTTCTTGTTTCTGAAAGCAACAAACTTACTGGGATTAGAGAATAAAGAGCCTGTGCAAATATGTCCTTCTATATTGCTGCCACAGGTACCCATCTGCCAGTCAGACACTCCCTTGAGTTACACGGGGCTGGGGGACGCCAGGATTCACACCCACAGCTGCAGCTGCTAGATTAAAGAGGGGGCACTATTGTCATTCAACCCTTTCAAACTCTAGATGTCCTAACACCTGGATGGGGACAAATACAGATTAAGGAAGCATTTCTTTTTCTTAAAGCAAATTAAGTCGCTCTCTATTCTTATTAATTTATGTATTTTCTCATAGAAATAATTTTATTTCTAGAAACAGTGAACAGATGAACCACAGATTATATCTGAAAAGTAAATTTGCCAAATGTTGCTGATACTAAAAACAGATTAGTTTTTAGTAGATAATCTAGATGAAATTGCATATTCAAAAGAGCATATATAATATTTCTTAGCAGTAAATTTCTGTAGTAGTACTACACTTGAAGAGAAACACGAAGGAAAAAGATCTTCCCTGATTCTTTTCAGTGGTTAAGAATAAATGTATCTTGTGCAATGGTAGCTAATATGAGTTTATTTTTATAAAGTATTCTAAGTCACCAACTTCCTTCTTCCTAACACTGCACACCCTTGAGCCACTCTCACTAATCACTTTCACACAAAGGATGCAACCCTATTGTTATGTTATTGTATCAAAAAACTTCTAAGATACTTTCTATAAGAATGATGAGAAAAAGTTAATATAAATGTTTTATTTTACAATGTTTGTAACACACTGTAAATAAAATGGTATATAAGAATTATAGACCAATCGATCAAATATTCTGTGGAGAAGAATAAGAAATTTAAAGAGTTCATCAGAATCAATGGGAATAATTTGAAGAACCATGTATGTTGTTGGAAGGAAAAAGTGGATGTTCTTTCATCGTCTTCTTTAGTACTGGTTCATTTTTCCAAGTGATGTGTTTTCACAGAAATTGTTCTATTTTGTTTTCATTAATTTATTCACAATACTTAACATGCCCAAAAAAGACTTTCAACACTGTTTTATTTCTTGTGTTGTTTTGTAAGGATGGGGTCCTACCAAGATGTTCTTTGTATAGAACCCTCCCAATTCCATACCAAGATGGAGACTGGTTGAATCATAATGATAAAAGGACAAGGCAGTGACAATCATCACCAGAATCCATGAGTCTTCCTCGTAGGAGTGACTTCCCTTGACCTGGAGATCTAATGAAAAGAAAGTGCAGAGGGGCTTTGATAATTGACCTCATGAGGAAAAAGATTGCTTCCTACTTATTAGCAGGGGATAAAGCCTCACTGGAGCTCATTTCCCCTCTAGTGTGTCCTGCAGGATGACTATAACAGCCCTACCCGGGAGGGTGATAGGACGTTTGGACATGCAGAGACCCAGGGAAAAGGAGAGTCCTCCCGCATTTGGCAGAGGTGAGTTTATGGTCACTGAGGTCTGGGGAGAAAGCATCCATTTCCTACCTATGGGATGAAACACAGTGAAGACTCAGTGAAGATTTGGGGAGGCTTGAATTTGGGCACTGCCCTAGGGCTTCTGAGAAACGTCCATCTTTGGAGCTCTGGGCTCTGCATTTTTTTTCAATCAGATAGTACACCCAATCATCTAGACCACGTGATGGCCTACATTATGAATGCTTATACTTTCCTTCCCACCTTCCTTGCTTCTGGATTTTTCTGGCTTTAATGATGTTTGCAGGTCTGCTCCAAACCTATGCATTATGAAAGAAGCGATTTTCAAGTGTTTAAGACATGCCAGGGGGTATGAAAGACAAAAAGATGATCCTGCCCTGATCGAAGGACCTGTGGAGAACCCATGGATGAGAATAACTGAGATGCGTGTGTGCTCATGTGTGGACATGTATGCGTGTGTGTGTGCACGTGCACATATGTGTGAATGTTGGGAAGGAGATGAGAGCGCAGCAACTTCCTGAGGCTCCTGAGAAAATGAAGTGGCTGAGCTGAAACCTGAAGGAAGCCCGGGAGTATTCCAGTGAAGGAGAGTGAGTCCAAAGGCCTTCCAAGACAAGGGTCGATATTCACCAAGCCATCCCAGGGAAATGGTGGTGAGCCCTGAAAACTGCCATAGTGCAGCAGGAGAGAGCAGCAGGTGGGGATTCTGGGTCTTTGGGTGTAAATTCCAGGAAACACACCTGTGCTGGAGACAGATGCTTGATGACTATGCATTGCTCATCAACAGACAGTGCAGAAGGACATGATGTTAGCAACCACCACAGGAACGTTCTCTATGTAGCCATGAGCCAGGTAGAGAAGATGAGTTCATAACATGTAAAATAAGGAAATGGTGATATAACACACACCCGGGGGGAAGCTTCCATATAGGAACAGGCAAACCTGCAGTGGGTTTTCAGGAAAGCCAAGGGAGAAAATCTTCAAGTAGTGGTGATCAGGAGTTTCTGTGGCACAAGTATGGTCATAATAGAACAACTGGAACTTTCCATTGTTTTGCAATTATCATGTCACTGACACGTAGGACAGAATGGTTTCTGAACATGGCAGTAAAGGAAGGATTCACACAGCAAATAGTTGAGGCGTGAACGAGATCTGAACAAGATGTTAGTATTACTCTTGGAAAGCTGATCTGGGAAAGAAATGATAACGGATAGGGAGGGATGCCAGGGACTTGGAGACATTGATTCACTTAAGACTCACAACTCTGATCACACCGACATATTTTCAACGACAGAAGAAGTTGCTGAGTCTCAGCCCATTATCCTCCAAATAATAGGTGGCAGGATGAGAATTCAGGTTCAGTATGTTTGATCAGAACCCATGCTATTAATATTAATGCTATACTGTCCCTCAAATAAAAAGGATTACAGATACAGGCAAGTCACTTGTTATTTTGAAACTGGGAAATGTCAAAACACAAAATACCAAGGAAGAAAATAATATTTATGTTCACACTGCTTTGATTTCCTTCTCTGTTGGTTGGGTATAACCTCTCCCTCATTCACAGGTAGCCCTCCTGGGCATATGGAGAGTGCAAATCTATCCACAGTGACTGAATTTATCTTCACTGGGTTCTCCCAGCTCCAAGATGGTGGCCTTCTGTACTTTTTTCCTCTACTTTTCATCTACACCTTTATTGTCATTGGGAACCTATTGATCGTCTTTGCTGTGAGGCTGGACACCAGTCTCCACAATCCCATGTACAACTTCATCAGCATCTTCTCGTTTCTAGAGATCTGGTATACCACAGCCACCATCCCTAAGATGCTCTCCAACCTGGTCAGCCGTCAAAAGACCATCTCTTTTATCGGTTGCCTCTTGCAGATGTATTTCTTCCACTCACTGGGAAACACCGAGGGAGCCTTGCTGACTGTCATGGCCATTGACAGGTACCTCGCCATCTGCAGCCCCCTGCGCTACCCGACCATCATGACTCCCCGTTGGTGTGCACAGATTTCTGCGGGCTCTTGTGTCTTTGGTTTCCTCATCCTTCTACCCGAGATTGTGTGGATTTCTACCCTGCCTTTCTGTGGCCCCAACCAAATCCACCAGATCTTCTGTGATTTCACACCATTATTACATTTAGCCTGTACGGATGCCTCGGTGATCTTAGTGCAAGATGTGATTCATGCTCTGGCCATTCTGATAACAGGCCTGATTATTTCTCTTTCTTACATCAGAATTGTCGTTGTGATCCTGGGGATCCCTTCGCGGGAGGGCCGTAAAAAGGCCTTCTCCACCTGTGCTGCCCATATGGCTGTCTTCCTGCTGTTTTTTGGCAGTGTGGGCCTCATGTATCTTAGATTCTCTGCCGTGTATACGCCATTCTGGGATGCTGCCATTGCTCTGACCTTCTCTGTCCTTGCTCCTTTTTTCAATCCCATAATATACAGCCTGAGGAATAAGGATATGAAAGATGCTATTAAGAAACTCCTCTGCCCTCACAAGATGTTTAATTTCCTTGGTAGGTGATTTAGGCAGGAGTGCCCTGTATACATGGGGCTTCCTCACAAGATATAGACCCCCACAAACACTAGAACTTAAAGTTATTATGCAGTTTGTCCCAATTTCTTCTCTGCATGCCGATGAGTAGGTTGATGATGTTCTCTGAGGACTTACAGAGAAGATCAACATACCAATTCCACTCTTTGTTTTTTAGGATCAGCGGACTGTTTTCTTTCCTGTATCTTCCATTTTGTTTGTTTGATTGATTGATTGATTTCTTAAGAGAAAGAGAGAGCACAGGAGGAAGAACGGAGGGGGCAGAGAGGGAGAGAAGCAGACTCCCCGCAGAGTGCGGAGACCATGCTAGGCTCGATCTCACCACCCCAAAACCATGGCCCCATCTGAAACCAAGAGTCAGACACTTAACTGACTGAACCGCTTGGGGCACCCCATATTTGTTTGATTTTAATTTACTCTTTTACTTTAAAATGATTGATTATATAAATATTGATAATACAGATCTTGACTTTTATGATACTATCTCTTTACCGAGCTCCCAGTGACCTGATGGAACCCATGTAGCTCACTCCCCATGACACTAACGTGAGACACTAACGTGACTAGTCCTACTTCTTTCAAGAAGTCACTGAACATTAAGTAGAAGCAAGAGTTCCTGGTATCCAAAGCATAGACCTAATCCCCCATCTTTTTTCCTCTCGAGTCAGCCTTGCTAGTATTTGGAGATCTATGTGCCGGCGTTCTCGGCATGTGAAGATGTCCTGAACCCAGGCATCACAGACTGTATTTGGTATTATGTTAACTACTATAAAGAGAAGTTGAGTAAGTCAGACGTCTGCCCATGAGAACTTACCACCTTATGTAGGATCAGTGTGAGAATGTTAAGACATAATAAATGCCTACATTTACATTTATAGCCAATGACATTTATTGATTATTTAATTAACCTCTCTAAGAAATTGTCTATTTTCCCTACCATATTTCCCTACCATATCAGTGCTAAGACATATAACTTGTGTAGCAGTTCTACTATGATACTATGTGACTTGGTAACAAATATTTTAGAACTCAAAATTATATGCTAAAATCTATTGATGTCTCCACAAAGTACTTAGGCCAATTCAGTTTAAATATGGCAAAATATTTCACGGATTGGGCATAAAAATTATTTCTTTATTTTGAACCTCTATATTGTTTCCTCACTATCACCATTCTTATAAATGTGGCAAATATCATTTTTTTGCATAACATTCTCTCCATTTAAAAAAAAAAAAACTTCTGTTTCAAGATGGATTTTAAGAAACTGACCTATTAAAGTAAAATGTGCAGATATGTTTATAGCTGTGGGTAAAGGTACTGTTTTTGCGAAGGTTGCACTAGTAATGCTTAAATGTGGTACTTCTAGTATAACTGTAAGAACAACTGATATGATTAAAGAAGAAGTCTGGTTATTCTGTGGAGCTGTCTTTACTATCACTGACGAGTTGAAATTGCAGGAGGACTATAATAGAGTGATAGATTTCAGTGGTAAATTGAGTTATTAGTCCTGGTTCTTCACATCCCTGGAACAGAAGAATAACTCCACAAATTTGCAATGAGTGAATTCATGGTGGGTGGTGTATACTTCCCTGCCCCTCAACTTTGGATAAGCCTTCTTAATTATTTGATGATTGGGATGTCCATGGGCATTCCTGAGATCAAATCTGTGCCCTTGCAGTTGGATTTGCTCCCAGCAGCTGCTTCCCTTGCAGCGTTGGACCCATGAGTCCTTGTGTCTGAGAATCCCTGGTTCAGAGAATGTGAGATACTTGGAGCTGACCTGAGCCCACCTGCCCAAGCCTGGTGTCTGGAGCCCAGAACCAGAGCCCAGAGCTGGGAGTCCAGCCTAATTCCCCTCGTTGCAACTGGTGAACAGACTCACGAGTCTGAGGCTAAATGATTATTCTTTTATTATCTGCTGTGCATGGGCTTTGTCTGACATAGCACCAGCCTGGGATGGCAGAACTTTAATAACTAGTGCTTATTATCCAATCTTAAGATGTTCTTGTAGGTTGTAAGTATTTTAGAATTGTATTGCTAATTTTAAAAAGCAAAAATGAACTTTTGGGACTTCACCAAAATCAAAAGCTTCTGCACAGCAAAGGAAACAGTCAACAAAACAAAGAGGCAACCCACGGAATGGGAGAAGATATTTGCAAATGACAGTACAGACAAAAGGTTGATATCCAGGATCTATAAAGAACTCCTCAAACTCAACACACACAAAACAGACAATCATATCAAAAAACGGGCAGAAGATATGAACAGACACTTCTCCAATGAAGACATACAAATGGCTATCAGACACATGAAAAAATGTTCATCATCACTAGCCATCAGGGAGATTCAAATTAAAACCACATTGAGATACCACCTTACACCAGTTAGAATGGCCAAAATTAGCAAGACAGGAAACAACGTGTGTTGGAGGGGATGTGGAGAAAGGGGAACCCTCTTACACTGTTGGTGGGAATGCGAGCTGGTGCAGCCACTTTGGAGAACAGTGTGAAGATTCCTCAAGAAATTAAAAATAGAACTTCCCTATGACCCTGCCATTGCACTACTGAGTATTTATCCCAGAGATACAGATGTAGTGAAAAGAAGGGCCATCTGTACCCCAATGTTTATAGCAGCAATGGCCATGGTTGCCAAACTGTGGAAAGAACCAAGATGCCCTTCAATGGATGAATGGATAAGGAAGATGTGGTCCATATACACTATGGAGTATGATGCCTCCATCAGAAAGGACGAATACCAAACTTTTGTAGCAACATGGACGGGACTGGAAGAGATGATGCTGAGTGAAATAAGTCAAGCAGAGAGAGTCAATTATCATATGGTTTCACTTATTTGTGGAGCATAACAAATAGCATGGAGGACATGGGGAGTTAGAGAGGAGAAGGGAGTTGAGGGAAATTGGAAGGGGAGGTGAACCATGAGAGACTATGGACTCTGAAAAACAATCTGAGGGGTTTAAAGGGGAGGGGGGTGGGAGGTAGGGGGAACCTGGTGGTGGGCATTAGAGAGGGCACGGATTGCATGGAGCACTTGGTGTGGTACAAAAACAATGAATACTGTTATGCTGAAAATAAATAAAAAAAAAGATTCTATTATTTTCAGAACGATTACTCGCATCAAATGTGTAGTCACTTAACCATGGTGCCTGGTTTTTTTTTTTTTTTTTTTGGTGTGTGTGTGTGTGTTTGAAAGAAATTTTACACATTAAAGGGATTTTTGATCACTTAGAAACAAAGCAAGTGCTAAAGACCTGAACCTGTGAAGGCAGGGGGTGGGGTAAAGAGATTTAGAAGAGTTGCTCTTTGAAGTTACATTATCTTTCCTATACCGTTGTCTTCATCATTTTGTGGCTTATAGTCATCCTGCACTTGAACAGCGAATGAAATTAAAATCTTTTAAGGTAGAGTAAATGTTCAGTACAAAATCTTATGTGAAAATAAGAAATGTGCAACATAGTGAAACATTGTAGACATTCCCCTTCTTTATTCTTACTGCTTGCTGGGTGCAGAGAAGCACAGTGTTCTGTGTTAGTCCAAACATAGAATAAAATTCATATGAAAACTCTGTGATAGTCTCTAGCTAGAAACTGCTGTGCTAGATAAATCGGTGTGTCTTTGTCTGAAGCCATAATACCATTCCTTATTGCTTATTTTGGGCGAGAAAATCATTATACTTAAGGGAAAAGACTTCTTTAAAAAAAAAAAAAACAAAGAAAAAACAACAACAACAACTGATCTAGGTCAGTAATTTAAGAGAAGATAAGGTTTATATTGTAAGGCTCATAATTACATAAAAAGATTCTTGAACTCTTTATTAAGTCTCTGGTTGGAGGGGATGTGGACACAAAGAAACAGAAACACTTGGCTGCAAATATAAACCGGTGTAGACATTATGCAGAAAAATCTGGTAGAACTTAAATTACACTGAAGTGTATCCTGTTTTAGTAATCCTCCTCCTAGGAGTGTGTCCCAAAGACATTCCACACTTGTTAATAAACCCCAACGTGTGAAGATGTTGTTTGGGTATTGGGAAGTTGGAAGCAATCTGTAATCTATTATGGCTAAAAGGGATACCTAAAATATGATGAATGAATACTTCAGAGGGTCATAGAGGTGTTAGGTACCATAAACTTAATGAACACAAAGAAACATAAATAACTGAAAAATACTGCTGACTGAAAAAAAAAAAAAACAGTGCAATGAAATCAATTGAATACAATTGATATAAACAGAGAGTACTTGTAGGTAAAACACAAATGCATCTTTTATAAGAAAACATACCTACAGAAGACATCTTAAAATTAAAGTTAAAATAAATCAAAATAGCTTTATAGGGAGAAAATAAGAGGAAGAATGAAAATAAAGGAAAACAAATAAGAGTAAGTTTCAATATACATTTAGATGTAATCCTTTTTTTTTTTAACAAAATGGATCACACCCATTAGTGTTACGTTTTCTGAGTTTGTTTATGTCTCTCCAAGTCACAGTACAGAGATCTATGATTTCCATGTAAAATAACCACAACATAATAGTTTGTATCATGATTGTACATTCTGTTACTCATTTAATCCCTATTGCTGTAAATTTGAGTTTATTTTAATCACTTTTAATCATAAACAAGGCCATAGTATGAAACCACATATGTTTGCACATTACAATATTGTTGTAAGATTAATTCTGGAAATATAACTGCAATATTCAATAGTATTCAAGATTTAAAAATGAAGTAGATAATGCCAAATCACCATCCTAAATACTGTAAAAATCTATATAACCTGCAACACTGAGGGCTTATATTTCAACACATTACTGCATGCAATGTGTATTACTTGTTGTATTCTTTGCCAGCGTAAGGAAACAAAATAAAATGAAATAAATGAAGACATACATTTATTTGAAAGCACCAGAATAATTTATTTAACAATTTATTAATATTTAACCAGCAGAGCAGCTCTTTTCTGTTGCCTCTTTAATTCCTAATTATTATGTGTTGACATTTTTCTATGAGACTTTTGTTTTAGAAAATTTAGAAAACTTTCATATTACAATTTCATATAATTTATGAAAACAGTGTTTTTTTTTTTTCAGTAAATCTAAGATGGCTGGAACTATATAAGTTTTTTAGACACGGTTTCATATACTATCTGAAGGCAACCATTATCTGAATTTAGAATGATAGTACAGAATTAAATGTCATTGTGGGTTTCTAAGTAAATGTGTTTCTATGTAATAGTCAATGTCTTTCATGGAGTCTCATAAAATAAATACAATGTTTAAAATCACGTAGGATTTTAAATTCCAAATTAATTTTCAGAGTAATATTTTGAAGTCAGAGAGATATGTTGGGTCAATTGTGCGAAACTTATTATTCTTCGCCCACCTCTGATAAGGGGGGTCTCACCATAGAGATATTGGCAACAGTTTGCCAGGATTTCTGGGGAGCTTTTGCTGATGGGCTCTCAGGCCACAGTTTTCTGCCCTGATGCAGGACAAAGGATGCCTGGTACTTAGAGATCTACTTTGCAACCATAAGCAAAAGTCCAAGAGAATGACTTGTCAATTTGGGATCAAATAAGAAAGGAACATTCCTAACTGATAACAAATATATGTTATTATTTAATTATGAAATAAGAATCAATGAGCAGTCATCTTTTGAAGTACAATGTTAGCATCAAGTTGAACTTGTCCATGTGACCATGCAATTTGTAGGAAAATACAATTCCCATGTAAAATATACTAAAACCAAAAAAATGTAATTTCCTAAAAATTCAGATTTGGGTTTCTAATAGCTGTTTACAATAACAAAACTAGAACTTTTTATTCTTTTTAAGATTTTATTTATTTATTTGACCGTCAGAGATCACAAGTAGGCAGAGAGGCAGGCAGAGAGAGAGAGAGGAAGGGAAACAGGTTCCCTGCCAAGCAGAGAGCCAGATGCGGGGCTCTATCCCAGGACCCTGGGATCATGACCCGAGCCAAAGACAGAGTCTTTAATCCACGGAGCCACCCAGGCACCCCAAAACTAGAACTTTTTTAAAGAAGAGCTGCTTATTCCATAAAACAGGGAAGGAGAAATTCAAAGAGAGAATGGCATATCTTAAGGCCTAAAAGCAAGGTTGCGTTTTCCCAAATTTGGCTTACTGTCCTGGAAATAAGTAATCAGGATGTAAGTTTGGGTCTTGGTTTTTGTTTTCCACCAATCTCTTCCCCTTTGCTGTGTCTGCTTCATTCTTAGTCTTGGATTTTCAGCATTTGATTCTATTAAAAGCCAATCTCACCAGAAGTACCACAGAAAAAGGAAGTTTATAAAAACAATTCATTCCAATGCCTCAGGCTCCCAGACTGTCTCATTGGTTATGGATTGAAGTTCCCCAGAACTGGGGTTCTCCTAATTGTCAGGCTGAACTGTTTTTCCTAATTAGAGCCATTGTGGGAATGACTGTTTTCTTGTCTTAATTAGTTTATGTAAAATTCCCAAGAGAGTCTATCTTCCTACTCAAGTTATGCTCAGAAAAAGATACACACATATAAGAGGGAGGGAGAGAGCTCTACAGGGAGCGTCAGATCTATATTTCATTGCCTGGTGAAGGATATAGAGTTTAGATGGAGGACTCAGGGTAGGGACATAGCACAAGAGTGAAGGAAATTGATGGTTGGCCACATCAGGGTAGGGAAAGTTAGAGTCTTCATCTAGATTTGTCCAGCTTTGGAAGCCAACAGCAGCAAGGTCAGTGAATTAACTAATTTTGGGGAACTGGAGATATCTGAAGGAAGAATGAGCCACCTGCATAAGAATAGATAACCCAGTGTTCATGCAGATACCATGAATAACTGTTGATAAGATTCTGAACAAAGAGGAGTTAGGAAAAATAATACTGTAGGACAAGTTAGTACAAAGCGTAAATGTTTTAAATATTACAGTTTCCCAGGAAATGGGGCCAAGGCTCAAATGATTGCTTTAAAGCCACAAATGAGTCTTGTAAGCAATTACTGAAATCTTTTAGGAATCAATGTTTCAGGAATCAAGTGAGATTTCCAGTTAGCTGTTTGCACTAGATTTACTATTACTAAGTTTTAGATAGAGGAGGGTTCAGTGGGAAAAGTCCAATGGTGGTTCTTTCAGGTTTAGATCTTCCTTATGCCTTTTTTGAACTAACTGCATTTCTTCGGGAGGGTATTAGGTCTGGGTCTGCTGGGAGGCACCTTCTTCAACTGGTAGCTTGGTTCAATTTATAAAACCCTTCCCTGAGAGTCATAGTTAGAAGATGTGGTGACTACCACTGGGGAGATCAAGACTTATGGGGAAGAACAGGTATGTGTATGAAAAATCAAGAGAACTAGGAATAGGTATATATATGGTAGATATAGATGATAGATAGATGATCAATAGTCATGAATAGAGAGAGATAAATAGATACTAGGTAGATAGTTAGACATAGTTATAGATAATAGATGGACAGACAGATGGTCAATGATAGGTAGATCTAGTTCACAGGGAATAGGAAGAGAAAGATTCAAGACCTGTGGGATTAACTTGTTGAAACTAGAAAAGACACACATAGAAATTAGTGAGGTTTAAAAAAATGTTAGAGGTTTGAGGGCGCCTGGGTGGCTCAGTGGGTTAAGCCGCTGCCTTCGGCTCAGGTCATGATCTCAGAGTCCTGGGATCGAGTCCCGCATCGGGCTCTCTGCTCAGCAGGGAGCCTGCTTCCTCCTCTCTCTCTCTCTGCCTGCCTCTCTGCCTACTTGTAATCTCTCTCTGTCAAATAAATAAATAAATCTTTAAAAAAAAAAAAATGTTAGAGGTTTGAAGGAAGATGAGGATATTTCAGGTAGGAAAGATTTACTTTAAGGTAATGTTTGGAGACCAGAAAATGAAACTGACGTGTTTGGAATAATTACGTGTTTACTGAACTGGGGATTGGTGATTAGTAATTTGCCATAACAACAGGAGATATGGGGTTTTTTTTGTATAAATAAAAAAAATTCTGTACATTAAAGGAAGATGATGTAGTAGATGGTGTAGGAATTTGATGGGTCTTAATTACATAATCAGCGGACAAACACATCTGTAGCTAGTATAAGTAAGAAACTGTAATAAAATGCCATTTTCTAATTCATACACAAGGCTAGAACCTAATGAATGACACAAAACAAAGGGGGTTCCAGTGATTAAGGAAGTGTTATCCTAGAGGACTTGAGCTGTTCCCTTTTCAAAGCAGAGACACCTCAGAAGAAGAGAATGGAGAGAACGTGAAACTCTTGTAGAGGATGAAAGGAGATCACGTGTGTAAACTGATAATCTAGCAAGACAGACTTTGAGGGAATGGAAGCTTGTATCGAAAAGTAAGACCTCTGGAAGCTTTGACAGTGGTGTAAGGCTTATGAGTAGGCATCAAATTCGGTGAAGGCAATGAAGATAAAAGATACTGATGATAGAGCAAGAAAAATGGGAAGTTAAGCATAACTGGATGGTTCATTGGGTTTGAGAAGTGAGGCCACGATGGATATAAAATGACTAATGCTGGTATCTAGATGAACAAAAGTAAGGAATTCACTAAGGGGCTCTGGTGGTGTGCTGTGGATGAGGATGGGGGCACAATAAAAAAGTATCACCACCGGAGTCTTCAGCTTCAACGACAAGAATTTATTTTCTTTCAATTCTAGGAGCTCGGGGTCTGCGATCCACGTTTGGACAGAATTGCTTTCTTCTGAGGCCTTTCTCCATGGTTTGCATGTGACTGCCTTCTCCCTGAGTCTTCCTAAGGTACTCCCTCTGAAGCTGGGTCCACATTTCCTCTCCTTAGAAGGCCACTGGTCACATCCGATTAAGGTCTACCCTAGTGTCCTCATTTTGATTTCATTATCTCCTTAAGGACCCTTTCTTCAAGCAGAGTCACATTCGGAGGTTCCAGGGGTTAGAACCTCAACATGAGCACTTTGGGAGGACAGATTTCAGCTTGTAACAGGTGGAGACAACGCGTTTGGATGAAGGTGGGACTCTAAGTGGGAGGGTTCTGAAGAAAGTGTGGGGCTCAAGAAAGAGAAGCAAGATAAGAATCTGGAGTCACACTAGTTAATGGGAGTAGGAGGCTGATAGAGACTGATCAAAAGTCTTGAATAAATAAGATCTTTTCATAAAAAAATATGGAGTTAGAAACAAAGAACAAAGAAAGAAATTTGGGAGGTGGAACACAGAATAGCCAATGAGGGGAACCAGGGTACTGTGGTGTCAAAAGGCAGAAAGGGAAGGACTTCGTAGGATCAGGTGATTGAGCTTTGGAGGTTAGCAGCAGTGAGGACAGAGGGAGGCCACTGAAATTTTAATCAGAAAGCCACTGATACACTTTAAGAAAACTCATATGGAGCGTTGAGAGCAGATCATTGATTCAAAGGGATTCAGGAGGGAATGAAGACAATAAATACATATTCACGCATTAGGGAAAAATGATGTTGGTAAAGAGGAGAGAAATCATCTGTTTAGAGACAGTACTTCTCTCATAAGATAAGATTTGTGCCTATTTGATAACAGAAAAGAAAGACTCAAATAAATGATTCTGAAAAGGGAATAAATTAATAGGACCATATCCTGCAATGTGATGTTTCCATTGCATTCCATGGAGCCTACAGACTCTCTCTCCACCCCAGCTCCCACTAGAGCAGCTCTGCATTTATGGCTCCACGTAGTAACTTCCTATTAAATATGGCATTTGACCAAAGCCTTTGGGCACAAAACATATTTGAGATCCATTTTCCTACAAGAGGGAGGAGAGAAGGAACTGGAGACGTTAGAATGGCCCATCTTTTTTTTTTTTTTTTTTTTTTTAAGAAAAATAACACATAAACATTGCTATCATTGGTCTCCTCTGAACATTCTCTGAATAATGATTGCTTATATACATTATGTATATTATATGTATATATGGAGATAGAGGATATGTCAGAGACAGGGAAGGAAGAGGGTGAAATTCGCCAGTGATGGTTTGTCTTTGCCGTTAAAATATTCAATTAAATCACATGCCAGGAATCAGATGAGGAACTGGAAGCCTGAGGAAAGAATTCTGAAATCATTGTGGGGAGATCATTAGGGTATCAAGTAAGACTTGAACGAGGGGAAAAAACTCACCTACTGTTCCTTCACTGCCTTGTCTAGTTCTTTCTTTGTCTAAATACATGGTTTTAAAATGGGGTTCCATTAACCAGTAGGATTAGAATCATTTAGAAATGTGTTAGGCATGCAAATTGTTTGGCCTTACCCCCGATCTACTGAATTAGAAACTCTCAGGATAGGGACCAGCAATTTGAGTTTTAACAATGCCTCCATATGGTTCTGAAGATGTGAAAATTAGGGAATCATTGGTTTAAAATATTGACTACACTTTGTGACTGGAGATTGTCCCATACTATAACTTTAGTTGTGAGCATTGTGGGGTATGGACTATTTCCTTCTTTCTTTGTCTTCCTCCACATCCCCAGTGCAGGGATCTACACAGAGTTGGGATTTGGTAAGCATATTTACTCTCTGACCAATAGTAGACATCTCCTACAAGGTTGAGTGCACTGGGAGTTGGAAGTCCTTGTTTTCGACTAGAAAATGGAGAGCCCCAATCAAAGCACCAATCAGGAATTCATCTTCTCTGCCTTCCCTTATTCCTGGGAAGGTTCTGTCATCTGTTTTGTTCCACTGCTCTTCATTTACACTTTCATTGTCTTTGGAAACCTGGTCATCATCACAGTGGTCCAGCTGAACGCTCACCTCCACACTCCCATGTACTTCTTCATCAGCGCCCTTTCTTTCCTGGAGATCTGGTACACCACATCGACCATACCGAAGATGCTCACCAGCCTGCTGAGTGAGAAGAAGAGCATTTCCTTGAATGGCTGTCTCCTGCAGATGTATTTCTTCCACTCCACTGGCATCAGTGAGGTTTGTCTCTTGACAGCTATGGCCTTTGACCGCTACCTGGCCATCTGTAGCCCTCTCCATTATCCCACTATCATGACCCCCAGGCTGTGTGTCCAACTGACTTTGAGTTGCTGCGTTTGTGGCTTTATCACACCCCTCCCTGAGATTGCCTGGATCTCCACACTGCCGTTTTGTGGCTCTAATCACCTTGAGCATATCTTCTGTGACTTCCTCCCTGTGCTACGCTTGGCTTGCACAGACCCACAAGCCATCATCATGATTCAGGTAGTGGATATTGTCCATGCAGTGGAGATTATTATAGCCGTGATGCTCATTTTCTTGTCCTATGTTGGTATTGTGACTGTAATTCTACGCATTCAGTCAGCTGATGGCCGACGCAAGGCATTTTCCACGTGTGTTTCCCACCTCACTGTCTTTCTGCTCTTCTTTGGCAGTGTGGCCCTCATGTACCTACGCTTCTCTGCCACCTACTCCTTATTCTGGGATACAGTCATTGCTCTGGCCTTTGCAGTTTTGTCCCCCTTCTTTAACCCCATAATCTATAGTCTGAGGAATAAAGAAATAAAGGAAGCTATAAAAAAACACTGGGGTCAAGCTAAAATCTTTTTTCATAAGACCAAGGACCTCAAGTAAGATCTAATTATTGGAAGTCTACATAGTTGTTGGTGACTTCTCATTCTCAGCTCTCTGTGATCTTTTCCCACCAGCTTTTACTGAAACTGGTCTTCTAGAGGTCACCAAGAACAAAATTCACTAAAACTAGATATGTAATAGTTTTAGTGAATTTAGTGTATGTAATAGTTTCTTTCAGTCTTTATCCAACCTACATATGGTTGGATCTGACTTTGTTAAATCAGCTTCCTGCCACTCAATTCAGTCAAGATAAATTCATATTATGGAAATGATCTGGGTCAATATTTAATTTTAACATAGTCAAATGTTGGTCAGATATGGTAATTGAAAACTCATCTTCATAAGACAAAGTTCCCTCTGTGGTATCACTAATGGATATAGCTGAAAAATAACCCTAATTCCTAAATTAAGTATTCACTGTTTTCTTAATTTAAATTCAATTAGCCGGCGTACAGTACATACTTAGTTTCTGAGGTAGTTTGCAATAACTTATCGGTTGTGAATAACACCCAGTATTCATTATTGACGAATATCTGTATAGACATGTTTCAGCAGGTTCTCCTATGCCTCACCTGTTCCATTCACACCTTAGCAGTACTGTACAACATGAGTCCCATGTCTAGATCGGTAACGAGCCAAGGCCATCACAACTATAATGTGTGAAGTGAGTGGAGGCCGTTTTGCTCAAGACTCAATCCATTTCATTATTGCTGGTGACTGTAAGAAGCTAGGACCATGGGTAGGCCTCTGTAATAGTGACAGGGGAGGAAGCCCGACAAAGCCATTAGCTGCAATTGTGCAGTAGTTAAAGACTATGGCAAAGAATCTTAGGTCAAGAAGATCACTGAATAATACTATAAGTGCAAAAACAAAATTTAAAACTTAGTCTTAAAAAAAATAAAGCAATATAACCATCAAGGTATCAGTGCTTTTTTTTTTTCATAATGAGTCCAAAATCTTAATCTTTGTGTTCAATGCAATTAAAGATATTGTGAATTAAGTGATGACATCAATAAATCCCCATTGAATGAGTAAGCCAGCACAGCCACGCTGCGTTCTGACTGTTCCAGCTGGCATCCAACAGTACTGAATGACTCTTCCCTTTTCCCTTGGCTTTGAAGATGCTGAACTCTCCTTGTCCTATTTTGTTTGAGGGCTCTTTCTCTTACTGAGTCTTCTTATACATGCTTCATAAAGGGCGATTTTCTCCGGGGCTCATACCCCAATTAAGATGTAATAAAGGGTACATTTACATTTAGTAAATTTACCTTTATTACAAGGTAAATGTTAGGAGATTTCCCCTCCTCCGTAGCCCGCCCACACAACTCCTGTGATTGTCAGTCTCATTTTCCCATGACTGTGCCACAGCCAGGCCCTCATCCTCACTCCTTAATGTTATGACACCAGACGGAAAGACAGGAGTAAGGGGGAAAGGCTGATAAGAAGAAGCTAATATGATCTAATAAAAATCTTAGATAGAGAAGGGAAGGTAAATGAGAGAAAACCCATAGGCTGTGGGTGGAGATGCCCTAACAAAGAAAGTCTTCAGCATCTACTTGATAGGAGAAAACAAGGGAAAACAGGGAAGAGAGGAGCAGGGAGACCAGTAGCGTTGCGGGGTTTGAGTAGTGCGGCAACGTCTCGTGCTCTTCCGGAGAAATGAGGAAGGAATTACTTCACTCCTTGACTGACTAGTTATTTTAACTGTACTTGCCCCAAGGGTAATATCGTTAGAGAACTGATATGCATGAACCTCCAGCAGGGGAAAGGGTTCATACTTTTCTTATCTCTTCTCTCCACTTTCTGTATGATAGAATCCTTTCCTAGAAATTATCAGTGTCCCTAGAACTTCATAGAGCTAAAACTATCTCTCTTACATCCATACACTTCCACCTTCAAGCTGTTTTCCCAACTGAGGATGAATTATTTCTTAAAGCTTAGATCTGATCACTTTGTTACTTTGCTTAAAAACCTACGATTAAACCGACCCTACTCTGTGAATGGAATTTTACTAGATAACGTGTGTGTGTGTGTGTGTGTGTGTGTGTGTGTCTGTGTATTTTGAGCAAAAACAATTCCAAGCTGAGGAAAAACAAAATCAAAGGAAACAGAAAAGAAAGAAAAGAAACAGAAAGGAAGCAGAAAATAAAAGAAAGTTCGTGGTGTGTTGACATCCATGAATGACTTTCTTACTATGCCCTTAGTAAATGCATAGGATTTAAGGAGATGTGTGGCCTCTGACTTGGTGAGCACGGGAGCACCTAACTCATTCTTCTTAATTTTAGATGTATTTTATCAACAGCTCTGCTGCATTTATTAATCATAGTTTTGCTTCTTGTAATAAAATAACATTTTTATATTCACAAGTGCAATTATATTTATTGATAGCAAAAATACAATTTTCTCATTATTGGGCATGGACTGTATAGAAGATATTGTAATAAATGTCTCCTGTATATATGTTACTTGATAACAATCCTAAGAAATAGGTATTATTATCATTCTTATTGTGTAATTGAGAAAACTGTGACTTCTAAGGGTTAAATGACTTGTCTGAGGCCATGCATTTAGGAAGAGGCTGGGCTGTGATTCGAACTCCATTCGCTTTTACTCCGAAAGCCTTGCACTTAACCACCGTGCTACATTCCTGACATTGTGCTGATATTCTTGAGAAAACGGAGAGGTGAGGAGGACTCCATTCTCAGAGGCAATAGCATAGGCCATTCCTGGGGTTCTTGTTAATTCTATTAAAATAGCTCGGCTATTTCTTCAAGAAACTTTAAAAATGTATCACTATATACAGAGGAAAGTGCTAGGTGTTGGAATGATAGTGCTATAAGGCCCATTCTCTGATGTGCAGAAACTCATAGTCTGGAACCAGAGTTGACATCAGTTGACCCATGAGCTGGATCCGGGTGATGGGAGGTCTACACCTCTGCCATTGTCCTTGGAACATTGGTTCTGCTTGTCTTCCCCCCGTCAGGAGCTGCTCCAAGGACAGAGTCTTGACGTGTTGATGAGGTGCTCACAGAATCTGGGCAGCATACACGACTGAACCCCATTAATGCCCCTATATAAACTTTTAAGACTCTGGTGACTGGGTGTGAGGACCCACGCATCCTGTGGTCACCCAAGACAACCTTGTATGCAAGTTCCCTTTGCTTATTAAACCTGCCGTCTACCAATCTGGAGTGACCTGCCTTTTTTTGGGTCTCTCACTGCCCTCCAAATATGGACACTGGTTTCAGATTACACCTGGAAAGATTTAGAAGAGCTTGTAAACCAACAAAAGGATGCTGTAGAATTTATCCTGAAAATGCTTTTTTTTTTTTCCCCAAATACTTGGAATCTCAGAGTAGGCCACACTAGGCATGAAGGCCATGTCCCCCATCCTGGGCAATGCTCATGGCTTCATAGTTCCATTATGTGGCTGCTTCTTCTGTGGACCTGTGGATATTTCTTCCACAGTTGTGAGCCAACCAGCCACATTGTGGCCCAATAATTTCTATGTATCAGGCACTGATAGGTTCTGGAAAAGAGTTTCCACAGGACAACTGGAGAGAAATCTATGAAAGTACTATGCAAAAAGTGATAACAAAACTCATAAAATCATAGCAGACTTAGTATCTATTCTTGGCGAGTCAAGAAAAACTTCAAAGAGAAATTTATTTCTTCTGAGACATGAAGAACCTTTACTGTTTCTTTGCATTGGTTGTTTACCCATAGATATCCACCCTGATTTAATTTAGGAGATTTCTTGACACACACTAAGGACAGGCAGTAGACTGCTTTTAAGGAATACCTTACTCTTTCATCCTCGATAATGGCGAGAGAGAATTTTTGCTGGGAGGACTAAAAGCTTCTTCCTATGTAGTGGAAGTATTTATTCCAAGTAAAACCAAGAGCTGACACATTCAGAAAGTAAATGGAGGTAAATGAGCTTTTAAAAATTGTTTGCAATTAAACTTGTGACATTTAAAGTTATTTTTGCTCATTCATTCATTCTTTTTTTTTTAATTTTTTATTTCTTTTCAATGTAACAGTAGTCATTGTTTTTGCACCACACCCAGTGCTCATGCAATCCGTGCCCTCTCTAATACCCACCACCTGGTTCCCCCAACCTCCCACCCCCCGCCCCTTCAAAACCCTGATTGTTTTTCCGTCATGCATTCTTTACTTTAGAAAAGATCTATCATATGTCTATTTTCTATTTTTTAAAGAGTTTATTTATTTGTTTGTTTATTTATTTATTTAAAAGAGAGAGAGAGAGAGAGAGCATGAGTGGGGGTGGGGCAGAGAGAGAGGGAGAAGCAGGTTCCCTGCTGAGCAGGAAACCCCATGTGGGACTTGATCCCAGGATCCTAAGATCATTACCTTCGCCAAAGTCCAATGCTTAACAGACTGAGCCACCCAGGAGCCAACTGTCTACTAAATAAGGATTGGTTCTTGCACCTTGAGGTAGACATTTATCACAGGTCTTATAAGGTGTTTTCCTCTTGATAGTAAGATATAATAAGATGCCCAGAAAATCATTTCATTTTGTTTTGAAGACTCTGGCTATCGTTACCGTTCTCTCTCTCTTTTTAAAAAATTTATTTTAATTTATTTTTATTGTTTCAGTGTTTTAAGATTCATTGTTTCTGCACCACACCCAGTGCTCCACGCAATATGTACCCTTCCTAATACCCACCACCGGGCTCACCCATCGCCTCATCCCCCTCCCCTCCAAAACCCTCCGTTTGTTTCTCAGAGGCCACATTCTCATGCTTCGTCTCCCCTCACCTTTCTCCTAATGCCCCGGGTCACTTCCTCTTGTGTACACCCACATGACATTTGCAGTGAGAAGTCTCATCTCTGGACAGTTTTTAAAAGACCATAAAGCAGTACTAATTTTCTTCAAAGTCACCTCAGAAATAGAGCTGGGATTCTCTTCACTGATATTCCTCTGAATCCTACAACACTAATTCATCAAAGTGCAGTGTGACCTTCTCTTGTTTCTGGAAAGCAGAGAAGATGATATAACGGAACTTTCGACGTAGACTTGAAAATGTCTCGTGTTTTAGTGACGGATTGACAAATGTCCTGGTTCAAGTGACTTATATTTGCAAATAACAAACCATTCCTCCACCTTTTAGAAACCATTGTTTTCATGAGAAAAATCAAATGTTACTGATGTCAGTTTGCTTGGTGCATATATATGTGTACGTATGTATACATATACATACATATATGCACAGTTTGCATGGAGCCAACTGTAAGCACGGGGGCTGTTAGCATACTCTTATTATATACGTGATGTGGAAAGTGGGCCCTCTACTTTGTAAACTCCTCGAGAATAGGCATCTTGCCTTGTTCACCTCTATGTTCCCAATGTCTGTGAGAATTCTTTGTCCCTAGAAATGCTCAATAGTAGTTTGCTGAAAGAATAAAGTTTTAGAATAGAGGTAGTCTATGTTTCTTGACAAATTACAAGTGATAAAAAATTAAGTTGTAGAAAAACTCAGACTTTTCCCACATCCCCAGAGAAAGACAGGGGGGGGCAGATAATGGGAAAGACATGATATCTGGTCTGTTTGCAGTTGCACATGCAGCCGTTGTAGCAGTGGAATGCAGCCACGTCACAGATAATCCACGTAAATTTCTATGACTGGCATAGATGTTAAATAGAACTTTCATTGACATTGTGGGAACTCTAGTCCCTTAAATACAAGAACTAAACTTCATAGTTTAATCATGGCTATGAAGGAGATAATATGTTCAGTCCTGGCCCTTGGCTCCTCCTTTCCTTTATTTTAATGAGAAATAATATTTTTTAGTTGAAGTCTTTTTTCCCTGAGTGGGGCCATGGCACCAAACTTGCTATTTTTATAAGGTTTATGACGACTTAGGCTTATATAGTTTCCTTCAGCCCTGCTGTACTCAAAGAAAATTATTAGCGGATGGGAACATCAAGCAATTTAATGTGAGATTTTTAAATGATGTGTTGCAAATCATTCTTTAAAAAATACAGCCTTAGCTCTACGAGGAATTATTCCAAAGCAGATCCCAGACCTTTTCATTCTGATTTTCAAAATTAATGATTCAGAATAAAATGTATGGCGTGTAACTAAAATATAAAGTGAGCCATATAACAATTCTAGGAAACAGGTCGATTGGTCATTACTACCCCCATTAGGTACTTAACAAAATTAAAGCAAATTTCTAATGCTCATGTGGTTGTTAAATGGAGGCATCAAGCCTTTTAACTGACGGTCCAGTGTACTTGCCATCAGCCCCGCCTCTCCTTCCGCCTCAATCACTTGGTTCGTTGTATAAAGCAAATATCATGGGTTTTGCTTTTTCTTATTCAGTGCTTTGATACTAAATAAAAAAATATTAAAAAATATTTTAAAAATTAAAAAAAATAAGAGAGACTGAGAGAAGATTATAGTAGGGAGCAAAAGAGCTATATTTTTTAATGAGAGGATTGCAAACTTGAATAATATATATTCTGAATAGAGTTAAGGCACAAATAACTTTAAAGGACCTGAAGTGTTAAGAATTAACATCAACATATTTAACTGTAAAAAGATCACTTCATGTTTTTGAATTATGTTACGTAATCTTCTAACCCACTTAAGAGGCAAAAATTGGAGACATTTTAAAACAAGAACTAATTCTGGAGAAGCAAAAATTAAAAATTTTAAAATAATAAAATAATTATGACCTTTATCCCATGGGAAAGAAATGGTTTTATGTTAAAATTAACATCATTTCCTTGTTGGTTTATGAGCCAAGAAAGTGGGACTCCAGAATATACCCAGTAAGTGTGATATCAATGTTCGTGCTGCAAGTTGGGGGTACTCCAGAATTTGAGGTAGAGAGCATCTCTTGGAGCTTCTGGGCCCAGGAAAAGATCTGATAACTCAGGGGAGGCCGCAGGCAAGCTGGACAGAGCTGATTAAATGGGTATGGGAAGCACAGATCTGCCTACTGCCGATAACCTTGACCCATACAAGAACCCTGCAAATTACTTTTGCCCTTGCAAAATGGAAGGTAAGACTCCTCTCTCATGAAGCTGTCTGGGATGCACTCCAGCCTCCTCCGCAGCCACCAGCACTCACTCACCTAAGAGCAGCATGCCAACTGAAAGACAGTACGGGGCTCTAAACCTCCTCTGTGTTCTAGTCAGTCTCGATGGCCTCAGAGCCAATGAGCATTCTCAGAAAACTGTAAAAGTAGCAAGAGAGTCAGGGGTCCAAGTGTTAAACCACCAAGATTTAAGATGTTCTCATCCTGTCCGTCCATTAATCCTCAAGTCATCCTGATCCTTGCCCCAACAATGGTGGTGCTAAGGGGACTGCAGCGACTCGGTCAATCTAGATGGACTGAGAAGATGGGGCAGGGCTGAGCCTCGCAGGCAGGGGTCAGAGCAGTAAGAGAAGCTTGTCCTATAAGCCTCTCCTGGCTGCAAAGGCTGAAAACCCAAAGAACACTGGTTATGGCACATGAAACCTCGTCCCCAAGTCTTGCACACTTTCACATTGCTCCCTGCTCTAAAGAGTTCTTTTTTTTTTTTTTTAAATAATCATATTTTTAAAAGACTTTTTAAATTTATTTACTTAAGAGAGAGGAAAAGAAGCAGGCTCCCCACTGAGCAGGGAGCCCAATGCAGGACTCCATCCCAGGACCCTGAGATCATGACCTGAGCCGAAGGCAGATGCTTCACACACTGAGCCCCGAGGCGCCCCAAGACTATTGCTCTTACCCCCTTTTATTTTATTATTTCATAGTGACCAATACTGCCCTATTATTTCTTGGGTCATAAGCTTATCCCAGGGTTGGCACCACTGGTGAGAAGTTTCTGGAACAGGACAACCAGAAATGTTGATGGATTAAGAGAAGCTTAGCTACAATAGACAAAGGGCAGGAGGTATGGCGGCGACCCTCACAGGGACTTGACTCTGCACACCAAAAGCCATCGGAGAGGACACCTCTCAGACACTACTTCTGTTCTCAAGTAAAAATAGGATGGTAATAATACCTGCTTCACAGAATTGTCTAAAGATCAGAAAGCAATGTGAATTAATCATGTCAACATGTAAGTTATATTAAGATAATTGATGGTGGTTCTTAACTCTTAAAGATTAAAAATCTTAAAAATCTTAAAGATTTTTTTAAGGTCTTTATTTATTTATTTGAGGAGAGGGGCAGAGGGAGAGGGAGAAGTAGGCTCCCTGCTGAAAAGAGAGCTTGACCCCAGGACTCTGGGATCATGACCAGAGCTGAAGGCAGATGCTCAACCAATTGGGCCACCCAGGTGCCCCTCTCCTAGATAAAGATTTTAGAGTGTCTTCTCCCCACTCCAACTCCATCAGAGGTTCCTTGGTGTGTGTGATATAATTCATTGCCCGAGTTGTGTTTCTGCCTTAATACTGTTATATATTTGAATATAATGAAATGATATGGAAAAGTAAAACAATACTAGACTTTCAAGAAGATAATTTTAACCTCTCTCAGTTGAAGGAGAGGAAGGAAGGGAAACCAGAAGTGTAGAACCTAGCTCTACTCCAGTAGAACATGAAGCTAGGATATTTAGGTTGGAATCACACTAGAATGAAGTGTGGGCAGCATATCTAGCTCAGGGAGTTCCCTGCTTTGTAGAAGGGTCTGAAGCCATTCTACCATTTTCTTTTTGTTTGTTTCATTTTTGTAAAGTTGGCAAAAAGAAGTATGCCTTTGGAGAAGAATTTCTGTTTCTCTTTCTCTCCACCAAAAATACAGGTTGACTTTTATCCCACATTTTAGTACTAAAACCATTAAAAAAAAAAAAAAAGTGATTTCATTAGTTTGTTCAATGAGGTATCCTAATTTTTGCTTCATGAAATAAAAGTAAATACACATACATCTCACTTCCTTCATCCCTTCCATTTAAATGACTAAGAGTACAGCTAAATCAGATTTTTAAAAACCCAATCTATGAAGCTAGGAATAAAATTTTCTTCCTATTTTGACAAAGACTCTACAGAGAGAATTAGGCTATCTTGTTAATTCCAAGACTGTTGGAAATCTGCACCTGGGTGTTCATGAAGTTGTTGAGTTATATTTTCTAGAGATACATTGGGGAGAAAAAAACAAAAACAAAAAAATAAACAAACACACACAAAAAAACTATGCATGTCCTGAGTTCCTGTCATTCTGGAGTCCAAAGATTGGATGGTCCAGAATTCCATCCTGACTTACATGGAATCTAAGACTAATCAAAGAAACACAACAAAATTTTTACACAACCTTTTTTTTTTTTTTTTTACACAACCTTTTTAACTTACATCTATTAACTGTTTTTTTTCTTTTTAATTTTTCACTCAGAAACCTGACTTTATGTTCATAACACATTTATGTTTTACAAAGTCCTACTGAGAAACTTCTGGAGCCACAGTCTCTCTGAAGCGCTGAGTCACCCAGCATCTGCTCAAGTTAGCAGCTCCCTCAGCTGAACCTGTCTCCTGAAGATAACGTGGACTACAGCTGGCGGGATTTGGGGCCCAAGGTTGCTTTTTTTTTTTTCTTTTACTCTTCCATATATGTAACGTTTCTTTCATCTTTATCTGGAGAAGACTAGACAACTTTTTGAGAATTGTCTTTGTCTTCCTCTCTCTTTTGGATACAATTTATCTTGCCAGGTTCTTGACCTTCCAGAAAAGTGAAACACTTTCCAAAGGAAACCGTGAGTACAGAATTCTTCCTAGTACAATTTGTCACCAATATAATCAGGAAAGCTGTCTCTTTTGAACTTTCTGCACTGTGTTTGATAGAATCTGTAAGAATTGTTTCCTGGCTTTTAAGAAGTAGAGAAGCTTAATTTTAACTCTTTCTGTGAATATATCACTTTAAACAATGATCTTGAGCTCGTAGCTACACAGTATCAAAATCTAGCAATGACCTGATTACATGGGGTCATAGAGAAAACAAGTAGGTAACTTGGAGCAAAATAATACACAAGAAAGATTGGGGTCTCCATAGAATCATTGGATTCTGTGGCCAAACTACTAAAGAACATCCACCAAGTAGCAATTTTATTTTGGGAGGAAGAAGATTAAAAATTTGAAATTAGTGTTCAGTGTTCTGGCTGAGGTAAGCCAGGGAAAACTGTGCCCATATCCAGACGAAAGAAGGTAAACCCTACGGAGATTTTGCCGGCTATTATCTCAAATAGGTTGGATCCCACTTATGTTGTTTAACAGTGTGACATTTTACATTGCAAAAGCCAATTACCAAGAGGTTAATAACTTGAAATTTATGATAATTGCTAAAGGATGTGCTGAACTTTTTATCTGTAGTGTTTGTGAATAAAGCAAATAAAAAAGATAAACATATATGGGCTATACTTTATGTGAAAAAACAAACATTTCCAAACGTTTGTGTATGTCATTCATCAAGTTTATTGCAAACCATGTTGAATTATTCATTAGATTAAATTCAGAATGATCAGTACAAGTCAACACTTTTCTAGCCTCTGTAAAGAAAATAAAACTACAACTCTTTTCATCCCTCTGAGATGTGTGATTTTGCTAATTTAAACTTGTCTCCATCATTAATCAAAATTAATTCTATTTATAGGACTTAATAAATGGTGGCACATATTTATGTGAAAAGTTGGGAAAATGTAATCACTGATAAAGAATTACTATCCTAAAGGGTAGCTGCATATGGTTGAAATTATGTAAATATTCTAGTGTCTTGTGACAACAGGTTTTTACAGGCTTCAAGACATCTGAATGTAAGTTCAACCTGTGAAAACACCTTGGAACACAGAAAGGGACATCACAGAGATTTGAGAACCAGCAAGAGATAGAAAATTTCTAACTTTCAGGCTATGGAGAGTGGTGGACCAAAGGTGCTGGAAACAGCAGAGCAGATCCAGGAAAGACGTCAAGAGGTGTTAACTCGCTACAAAAGGTTCAAGGATCTGGTTGCTGAGAGGGGTCAGAAGCTTGAAGATTCCTATCAATACCAGGTTTTCAGACGGGATGCAGAAGACCTGGAGAAGTGGATCTTGGAGAAACTCAAGATTGCAGATGATAGGAGCTATGAAGACCCGACGAACATACAGGTACTCCGTTCCTGTGACTTCTTCAGAGCAGACTCTAAGATCTCCAGGGAGGGAAACATTCTTGTAATATAAGTGGGTATTTAACTATAAGGGCATGATGTCATAGAAAGTTCAGACTTCCTGTTAGGGACCATAATTCTGTCACTAAATGGCCTGTGTCCTTAACTTCTCAAGCCCATGTCTTATGTACAGAGGAAACTCACCCTATGGAAGTAATTCTGGTCTGAAGTTCTGTTATGCGCATAACAGTGACTGAGAGTTCGAGGAAGGTATGACGTATCAGGCAACTTTAATATTTCAAGGTTATGAAAGGTCAGGGCTTCCACTCTGCTGGGAGATTTTGCCCAGGTTCCTCCCAAGGAGGAACTGAGCTATCCGTGCCCTTGCTCAGTCTACGTGACAGGGGTCAGGAGGAGGCTCCTCTCCCTCCTTCTATCACAGCAGGTGACAGAGTCATGACCAGAAGAAAGGGTTACCTACCTAAAAGGGGTAGTTGATGTTGGAGAGGAAGTACCTGGTTCAAGAACAGAGTAATATTTATTAAAAAGATTGATATACATATGACAACAAGAGTATTAACTGATAAGCAGAAACCTCTCAATTAAAAAAAAAGCCATTATATTAATGATCATTTTCATCATTGTGTTCAGCTTTCCATAGCACTTACTTCCTCTATTCTGAAGAGGAACAAATATGGGGCAACTTTTCATTCTCACTAAAGGCAAGTGAGACTTAAAAATAACAGGGTCCATGTTGCATCACCACTTCCTCATATCCGGGAGATCATATGATAGTTGTCTTTCTCTGCTTGACTTATTTCACTAAGCATGATACGCTCTAGTTTCATCCATGTTGTCGCAAATGGCAAGATTTCATTTCTTTTGATGGCTGCCTAGTATTCCATTGTGTATATATACCACATCTTCTTGATCCATTAAGTGGGTAGGAGAAGAATAGATGAAACAAGATGGGATTGGGAGGGAGACAAACCATAAGTGACTCTTAATCTCACAAAACAAACTGAGGGTTGCTGGGGGGAGGGGGGTTGGGAGAAGGGGGTGGGATTATGGACATTGGGGAAGGTATGTGCTTTGGTGAGTGCTGTGAAGTGTGTAAACCTGGTGATTCACAGACCTGTACCCCTGGGGATAAAAATATATGTTTATAAAAAATAAAAAATTAATTAAAAAAAATAACAGGGTAATTACTGGAAACTCCCCAGAGTCAATGGGGACAGGACAGAACATTTTCCTGGGTCCCCTGACCTTGTGCCTGGATTGGCCTCAAGTGGTCATTTCTTTTAGGATGTGACTTCTCCAGCTCTGGTCATCTAGGTTGTGAAACAAGTTGTTCTGCCCAAAAGTAAGAAAAGGAACTTTATACTCTAAGCATACTAGGGTTCATTAGACTTAACTTCTGATTTCTAAACTTCAGGCCAAGTATCTGAAGCATGAATCCTTCGAGGCAGAAGTACAAGCAAAATCAGGGGTCATTCCTGAACTGGAAGAAATCAGGGAAACCCGATTTGCTGAGGGGCATTTTGCCCACGAGGACACCAAGGTAAATGTATGGTAGGGCTCTGTAAGAGATGTTTCCAATTGTTGGTTATGTCAGCAGAGTTTTAAGTGACTATGCCAGGTCTAAAGCTTGCTATAGGGGGTTTGGAACCAGGGTTCCTGCCTCTTCTCTTCCACTGGGGAGGGGCAGGAAACATGGTGGACATCTTCACGTCCCCTGAGGCAGGAAGAAGAGAGCAATGATACAAAACCGATCTCGGGACGGCATCGCATTCCTCCTTGGCCTCCGGAAGAAAACTTCGCTTAAGATCAAGCCCTCTTTAACCTGGTTGCATGTGTCTCTGATGAACTGGCTTTCCCAAATGCTATTGCTAACGATTTCTTCTGACCTCAGAGTCCTTGTCCCTCACACTCTCCAAACAAGCGATGCGGTGTCATGTGAGTCTTCTCTGAAATACCTCTCCCTACTCTGTGATACCTCCCTCCCTTCACAGCCCACATGCTGCGACTAATATTATAGTTCTCAAATCCCACTCTTCTGCTCATTTCAAAAAGCTTCTAAAATCCCTTCTCTTCAGAAAATCTTCCCTGAACCCTGAGGACTGAAGACCACCATCACTTTGGAATTCATCACTAATCTATCAGTTCTTTCCTGACAATTCGCATGCTCTTCCAACACATTTGTGTTGATAGAGTCAATTCAGGATCTCTCGTGCACAAGTGGATTTGTTTGTTTTTACTGTTGAAGTTTGTTTGAAATTGTCACACCGAATTTATGTGACATGGTCTTTCTACACTTCATACAAATTGTGGTCCATTTTACTGTCAACAAAATATGGTCGGAGAACATGGACTTAACAGAAGCTAAAGAAGTATCCTTATTGAAAAGGATAGTCTGTAACAAGAAAAGTCTCAAAAATTATGTATTGATATAAAATAGATTTTTTCTATATTACTCACAGCTTTGTGTGCCACTAATCACCTACATTAATTAAAATAGTTAAGACATGTTTGAGACATCTTCACAACTATCAGACTCACTGAGCTCCACCAAACCACAAGCACTGGAGAATTCAGGGAGAAATGTGATCTCGTGGCTACGGTAAACAATGGCATAGTTGAAAAATTCCAGATTTCTGAGGACATGACATAGACAGTACCTTGAATTTGATAAATTATATAATCTGTGATCTTCTAAGCTAACCTGGCATCAAAGCCTGCAATTACACAGTCTTAAATTCTCTCACTGCTTTGGTGCCAGTAATTTCCATTATTAGTTAGCAACATTGTAGCTCTTACTGTTCCTGGCAAACAGCTCATGCTAAATTTCTTCCATGACTTGCCCGTACTTAGAACATCCTCTGCCTGTCCCCTACCTGTCCAAATCCTGTCTGCTTCTCAAGCTTCAATTGAAATCGAGCACTGTTACGTGAATCCTTATTCCATGCTGTCTCATTACTTATGACCCTCTCATCCTCTAAAACCTCAAAGCATTTTTACATTTTTTTCTCGTGTGGCAGATCACGTGTGGCTGGATTTAACATCTACTCCGAGGCACATCGATTTCCTCCTTTAAATATCTGTTGAGCAATTAATGCACGAGAGAATGCAATTTTTATCCAGGACCCTCTCTGCACACATCTCCATGTCTTGCCGCTCCTCAGTAGGTGCGGTGCCTGAGCAGTTTTGTGTCTCCTCCCAAAGGCCCATCTGGAAGAACTGCACAGACTATGGGACCTGCTGCTAGAGCTGACTCAGGAGAGGGGCGTCCTGCTGCTGCGGGCCCTGAAGCTTCAGCAGTACCTGCAGGAGTGCGCTGACATCCTGGAGTGGATCGGAGACAAGGTATGGGACCCACAGGACACAAGCAGGACTTTCCATCCCTGTCCCAGGCACCCCCCCCCCCCCAGCAATCTAATGCAGGCTGCTGGAAAGCATTCTGGGTGTCTATTTCTGGATTTTGTTCCTTCTAAGAAGCCATTCTGGCAAAGATTTAGGGGTATCCCAGAGATCAGTGACCTTGTATGTGGGGAAAAGTGCCCTGTCTCCCTCCCACCAACCTTCGCTCCTCCTCCTAAGTTTTGCTCTTACTCTGGGTTCAGGCTGAGGGTGTTGCTAGCTCCTCTCCTAAGGGCTGCCTCTCAGTACATATAACTAAGGAGGTTTCTATTTTCCGAGTACCTGATGGATAGGCCTATAGTTAGGACTGAAGAGGCACTCACGTGAGGGCTCAGTCCAGGGCTTTTGCAGATACCAGTGGGTTGAACTGAGTAGAATCAGGATGAATTTATTTTTCATGTTCCAGAACACACAAGGGCACTTCCAGGAGCCTTGACCAACAATGTTCCTGATCTTTCTGAAGGATTACCCCAAACAGTAATGTCCCTGGGACCAGGATACTCCCTCAGGAAATATATTCCTGCCTCCGGCTCTCTCCTGAAGGGCCTCTCCCAGGCTCCACCAGCCATTCCTTCTGAGCTTTCCTGGGAGTGTGCGCAATGGTTTTGGGCATTTGAACTGCAAAAAACTACTTGCTAGTGACTCAACAGCCTGCCTTTACCCACAGGAGACAATAGTGACGTCCGTGGAGCTGGGTGAGGACTGGGAGCGCACCGAGGCTCTGCATAAGAAGTTTGAGGAGTTCCAGGCAGACCTGGAAGCTCGACGAGAGAAAGTGGAAGAAATAAACAAGTATGCCAGAGAGTCTGCCGAGGTGAGGTGGGGAGCAAAGGGTCAGTGTGGGGGAAAGGTTCTGGGGTCCAAAACCTTCCAGCCATCAGTAGATAGGCTAAGAAGGACCTGGGACGTTGTGAGAAAACAGGGATGCATGGCCCTGTGGCAACATGCCAGGGGCAATTTCCTCTCCTGTCTGGGTCCATCTCTTGCCCGTCCATGGAAATAGAGGCGGGTGAGCCAGTGTATGTGTGCGCACACGTATGCATGTGGAGGTCCTAGACCACAGCGAGGTCACTCCTGGGCAGAAGGCCCATCACCCATGTTCCTGCTGTACCTTTTCCTCATGAAGAAGAACCAGAACAAAGTAGCAAAGGATATAAAGTAACAGTGCGCTCTCATAATGTATACGATGCCATTATACATGATGTTTTTGTGAGTCAGAGGGGCAAGAAGGTAGGCAGTTTTACCTTCATTCACTCCAGACAGTGTTTAAACAGATTTTCAGCATCTGAGCAAACAATTTGGTGTGGGCATAAATAATATTAGGATACGCAGGAAGACTGGGGAGCCCGTCTGATTCCATGTGCTGTGAGGGAACTAGAAACTCTGACCGTCGGCTGCTGTGCCTGTCCATTTGGTTTCTTCATTGTCTCAGCTCTTGTACAGGGACACTCCTTCTGTAGGAACAGACCCGAGACTTCAGGCTGAATGAGTATTGGAGTACAGGAAGTAAAATGCATCTCAATTTTTTTTTTTTCAGGTCATGTTTCTAATCTCTAAACTTTCTCTCTCTGCCACCTTTGTCTCATTGTGGAAGTTTCTTGGTTGTTCAGTGCTATCTAAAACACTGCCCCCAAACTTCAAACAACAAACATGTTCTTTTTCCCCAATTTGGTGATTCGGCTGCCTGGCTAGGCAATTCTTCTGACCCTACCTCAAGGGCGACAGTTGGGGTGGAGGGTCTAAAATGGCCTTGCCCTCATGTCTGGGGCCTTGGCTATCACTTTCCAGAAGTGCATGCTTTGTGTATGTGTCAGTGGCCCGAAGGTAAGAACAGAAGCTGAAGGGTCTCTTGAGACCAAGGGGCAGGAGCTTGGATCATGCCAGACACATTCTACGGTAACCCAGGCCGAGGCCAACCCAGACCCAAAGCCTGAGGACATGGACTTCCCTTCTTGCAAGGAGGGCTTCATGGCAAAATAACATGGCCGTTTTGTCTAGTCGACCATAGGACGCATTGATTCTTAGAGAGTGTGGCCTCTGCTCTTGTGGAGTGAGACCTGCACACAGCTACAAACACAAAGGCCATGCATTCAGGAAGGGGAATGTAGACAACTCCATCTGGAGAGGATTCAGAATGGGGATGGGAATTGCAAGAGACAGGGGCAGAGGGAGTAGGAAGGTTTGGATGCATAGGAACTGCTCCAGATTGCCAAGTGTCCAAATAGGCTGATACCGTTAACTTGATCTAGTATACATACATCTCAGTGCTTCAGATGGTTTGCAATGACGTATGAGATTTTCTGCAAAATTAAATGTGTGTGCATGTAATTCTGGGAAGAGGGAACCATCTCTCATTAGATTCTCAAAGGTGTTGGGACCCCAAAGGAGTTAAGAACTACAGTAGTAGAGTTTTGGAAAATAAAGTCCTAGTTCACAGAGGGAATTTTTTCTTCCTGGGTTTTCTGGGGACTTGGCAGGCATCAACAAGGTGGAATTCTGAGAATAACTTCATGGCCGGGCGATCTGTTAATCGTCTTTCCCAGGGTCGCGAACAAAGATAGAGTATCTGATGGGTTGGCTTCTGGATCTTGGTAAAACTAGGGCACAGGGCTATGGTGAAGACTGGCATCTGGCTAGATGATCTTTCTCTATTCCTGGCAAAGTAGGAACCAGTGTGGAATGAGACGTGTTCAATGATTTTTGGAATAGGCTCACTTTTGCCTATCCCCGGCCCTGGTTTCCTTCCAGGAGAACCATCCTGAGCTGCCCTTGATCAAGCTGAAGCAGGATGAGGTGAACGAAGCCTGGGAACGTCTCCTCAGTCTGGCTCTGCAGCGGCAGGAAACATTGTCCAGTGCTGCAGACCTCCAGCGGTTCAGAAGGTATGAATCTGGCCAACACATTATGGGAAACTCTGCAACAGCACCGTCTTTGTGCTTGTGCTAGCTTCTGGCTACAGTTAGCAATTAGTGGCCAGTATCTCAAACCAGAGTAAATCATGTGCTTGCACCTGAGGCAGCAAGGGAGAGTGTAGTTACAACAACTGTAGTTACGACGGCGAAGTGTGTGGTGACTGGAGCCCAGAGCAATAAATCTGACACAGGTGAGTTAGTGATGGAAGTGCTGTGAGATAAGGAACGTGTAGCAGGACCTGGATGGGAGTGGAAGGTTGAGTGGGAAGAAAAAAGACAGTAAGAGCTGACCCAGATATGGGAAGTGTATCTAGAGGCCCAAGGACCAGATAACACTCAGGCCTCTCATCTCAAAGGAAACCATTACAAGCAGGAACTCTTACATTACTTTTTGCTAGTGAGAAGGAACTCAAGGTAATTGCTAACTGAGTGAACCAGGGTGGTCCTTGCTGTGTATGTTGCTTGCCCTGGAATGCCTGCCATTGACTTTGTTGGGACTCCTGTGGCTCTCTGGCAGGGATGTGACTGAAGCCATTCAGTGGATCAAGGAGAAGGAGCCTCAAGTCACCTCTGAGGACTATGGCAAAGACCTTGTTACCTCTGAGGCCCTGTTTCATAGTCACAAGGGCCTTGAGAGGAGCCTTGCAGTCATGGAGGACAAGGTAAGCCCCTGTTGGAAGCCTGGCTGGTCTCTTGGCCTGGGAGAGGCATTTGGTGGATACCTTGCCTCCAGAGGACACAGTAAATTCACTATTTTGATAAAGAGAAATTCCTTATCCCTGAATACACTTCCTTGTTCTAGTTCATAACTTTCCCATGGAGTTTTCTTTAAATATATGTACGTGTTTTATATACTCGTGTGTGTGTGTGTGTGTGTGTGTGTGTGTGTGTGTGTGTGTGTGTTCTGTAATGTACTTCAGGATTTAAAAACCAAAAAGCTACCTCCAGGAATGGCTCCCTAATCTTATCCAGGACCTGCAGTCAGAGAATCTTTCCTTTTGTCCAACCACATTTCTGTCAGTTCCCGCCGAATCCGGTTTCTCTTTGTCCTTCTCTCAGTGGATCAGGGAAGACATTTCTCCTTCCTCTTCACCTTCTCACCCTCCTCCTCCTCCTCCTCTTCCTCCCCATCTGCCTCCTCCTCCTCCTCCTCCTCTTCTTCCTTCCTTCCTTCTTCTTTCTTATCTTCTCCCTTCAGATAAACTCAGGGACACCTAGAGCACGTTACTAGATCCACTTTTCTGTTCTCTTCTGAAAGCTGGAAGACCCTAGTCCCTATCTCTAGGGGAGGAGACAGAGGCAGGTTGAACTTGGAGTAGCCCCTGCCCCTCATAGGCTCCCATCCTTGCTTCTTCCCCTTACAACATTACCCACAACCTCAACCAACTCCTCCAGAGTGTGTTCAGTGGAGTCAGCCCTGAAGGTCCCCATGTGCTGCCCCCGACCATAGCTTTGTCTCTAGAACCAGTTTCCGAAAACGATTCCATTATTCTATTTCTTTCATTCTTTCTCCATTTTTGTATTTTGACTTTCCCCCCTAATAATGAATAATAAAATCCCATGATTTGATGCATAATGATAATGAAATTTTAAATCCTAGACAACACCTGATTGTAGTTAAATATAATGTAAGCACTAATGGTAGCGTGTGGGAAAGTCACACATACCCACATTTTTGACCCAATGACCCTGCTCCTTAGGAATTGTTCACAGAATGGTCTGGCACTGCTAGAATTCTTGGCAGAAATTCTCCTGGGCAAACGTGTCTCTCTGATTCTCACAACAGTATTTATGAGACAGTATAGAGTGTGGTGAAGAACAGTCTGAGGTCCAACCTTGCTTCTGACACTTAGTAGCTGAATGACCTTGACCAAATAAAATACTTCACCTCTCAGTTTTCATGTGAAGGAGGAAATAAAAATAGTTTCTGCTTCTGAGTGTTATTTTAAAAAGACAATAATTGAGTGCATGTTCAGTGCTGAGCAGTAAGCACTCGATAAGAGACAGAAGTGGTCAGTACATTATTGTTGCTGATGCAGTATGTTAGCGTATTCATACAGAACTATCCTTGGAAAACAGTGTGGAGATTCCTCAAAAAATTAAAAACAGAGCTTCCCTATGGCCCTGCCATTGCACTATTGGGTATTTACCCCAAAGATACAGATGTAGTGAAAAGAAGGCCCCAATGTTCATACCAGCAATGGCCACAGTCACCAAACAGTGGAAAGAACCAAGATGCCCTTCAACAGACGAATGCATATGGAAGATATGGTCCATATACACTATGGAGCATTATGCCTCCAGCAGAAAGGACTAATGCCCAACTTTTGTAGCAACATGGACAGGACTGGAGGAGATTATGCTGAGTGAAATAAATCAAGCAGAGAGTCAAGTATCATATGGTCTCACTTACTTGTGGAGCATTAGGAATAACATGGAGGACATTAGGAGAAGGAAAGGAAAAGTGAATTGGGCAAAATTGGAGGGGGAGATGAAACAGGAGAGACTGTGGACTCTGAGAAACAAACTGAGGGTTTTGGAGGGGTGGGGGTTGGGGTGAGCCTGGTGGTGGGTATTATGGAGGGTTCGTATTGCATGGAGCACTGGGTGTGGTGCATCAACAACGAATCTTGGAGCACTGCATCAAAAACTAATGATGTATTTCATGGTGACTAACATAACACAATAAAAAATAAATAAAATTATTTTAACATTTTAATTTACTATTTGTTATTTTTATATTTATTATGTATTTTATTTAATATCTTTATTTATTTTAATTTAATAAGTATGTTACTGTTATCAATAGTTATTAGTTGTTTTGTCAGATCCCTCCCATAAGACTTTGTCAGGATGAATCAGAATGCTTGGATTTCCCATTAGGTTTCTTTTTCATCCCAAAGGTGAAGGAGTTATGTGCCAGAGCAGACAAGCTGATGCTTTCCCATCCTCCAGAGGCATCTCAGATCCAGCAGATGAAAGAGGACCTAGTCTCCAACTGGGGGCACATTCGAGCCTTGGCTACCAACAGATATGCGAAGCTGGAGGCTTCTTATGGGTCAGAAATCCCTCCTCTCTGTTGCTCTGACTATCTCTACAGGGTTCAGATATGACATCAAAAGCAGAAATAAAGAGTGAAAAGAATCGAATAATGAGGGACCCAGCCCTCCTGCCTGCTGGTGGTGGAGGCAAAGGAAGCTTTATTTGTTAAGGGAAGCCCTCTGCTGGCAGACGTAACACCCAGAGCGACTCCTCCCCGCACTGTACCCCATTGGTCTTCCTCTACTTAGAAACTGTAGAATGCTATAAAATGGCCCACGCACCTGGAGAAGCAGCTGAAGAAGCATCAAAATCCCCAGCCCTAGCACAGGAGCTGAAGTATATTTCCAAGCTGAACAGTGTAAAAATAAATCTAGAATTATTTCCTGAATGTAGGTTAGCTTGCCAAACTGTTGGGCATCATTTCAGTAGTTAATGTTTATAGTTAGTCATTAAAACACCAGAGAGCAGTGTTGATCTTACTTTTACAATTCCAAATTACCTGGTGAGCATTTAATTATTTGAACAGGTAAACGTTTTAGTGTCTTGTTTTTAGTCATAGGGTTAAGGGTGAGCTAAGGCACGCAAGCGCTCCTGACCTTAACACTGGTCCCCTTTCCTGCCAGGTGCCCCGTGTTATTCATGTGTCATGTCTTATTTATTGGCCTCATTGGGAGGACTTGACTTCACTTCATGGGCCTCTGGGGTGGTGTGACCTTGTGATGTTGGAGAAGCAAGGCACAGATGTGTCATCACACAATGACACACCCATCCTAGGAGTCAGCAACCTGGAGTGAAGGACAACCTGCCCGATGTGCCCCACTAAAGGAACAGGAAGCCCATCAGGGGGAGGGAAGGGGGAGGAAGGGGCAGGATTAGGACTGCTTATCTCAGCTCACCCAACCTTAACTCTTGGCTCGGTCCACGTGCACCTGGTTTCTCCTTCCTGTCCTTTACCTTACCTTTCCCGCAGGTACCAGAGGTTCTTATCGGACTATGAGGAGCTCTCAGGCTGGATGAAGGAGAAGGCCGCTCTGATCAGTGCTGATGAGCTGCCCACAGACGTGGCTAGCGGGGAGGCCTTGCTGGACAGGCATCGACAACACAAGGTAGATAGGAAGAGCCCCCCGCCACCCGGTGGGAGGAAGAGGGAGGGGCCAGGAGTGCCAGAAGGTTTCTTGCTGCATTTTAAGACATTTTGTCTTGTGGCCACAGCACGAGATTGACTCTTACGATGAGCGATTCCAATCTGTCGATGAGACTGGTCAGGCTCTGCTAGATGCTGGTCACGAAGCCTCTGAAGAAGTTCGGGAAAAGGTAACCCAGTTGAACAGTGGGTGGAATTTTGATACATATTTAGTCCCACTTAATCTCATCATAATATGAAGCATGCTACCCACTCAGACCTTGAAGTCATGAGAGAAAAGCCCACTTCTTGTCCATGTGTGCATCCTTCCAAAGCCCTCGCACTTACTAGATGCTCATGTTGTCTCTTCCTTTCCAAAGATGACAGCACTTGCCAACAGCTGGGCGGCCCTGCTGGGGCTGTGGGACCAGCGGCAGCTTCAGTACCTGCAGTGCCTGTACCTGCACCTCTTCTATCGCGACAGCGAGCAGGTGGACAGCTGGATGAGCAGACAAGAGGTAATGGGAGGAGGAGGGGCCAAGCCAGTGTCCAGAAGCCATTTCCTCCACCCCTCATTTATCCCATGACTACTGTCAGCTCCCTCACAACCACTTCTGTGGGCTGGAGATTGTCTTAGGAAGTAGAGGGTGATGTACAGGAAGAAGATGAGATTGGCCCCTTCTTTGAGGCTCTTACAATTCCCTCATGAACAGACAACTAGAAGAATACCTACATACACAGCAGAGGAGCGTTAACCTCCACTGAACATAAGGCCAGATGAATATCACATTTCTGAGGGATCAGGAATAGAAAGTTGTGACGAGTCAGGGAACGTTAACCAGAGATTTCCTGGAGGAGGTGACTGGTCCTCTTGGGGGAGTGTTGGGAAGTCAGAATGGAGCAGGGATTGGCCAGGACAACTCTATGTGGACAGACCCAGAAACAAAGGTGATCAAGTTGTGTGAGAGGATTGGGGAGGAGTCTGAAGTTCCTGCTGTTCAAGGTTGGTCCTTACCCACCAGCCCACCATATCCCACCTTGCTCTCCCACCGTCTCCTCTCCATCCTTAGTCCTTGTCTCAGAGATGCTCCAAAAGCAATGTTTCTCACCAATGAGGAAGAGCTGAGATGTGTCTCTGTCTTCTACAGGCCTTCCTGGAGAATGAGGACTTGGGGAACTCCCTGGGCAGTGTGGAAGCCCTTCTTGAGAAGCATGATGACTTTGAAGAGGCCTTCACCGCCCAGGAGGAGAAGATCACAGTGAGATGCGGGCTCTGGCGTGGGCACCTGCTCTGTGTTTGTTTGTGTCACTTCATACAACACCCGTCCTTAGAGAGAACCACTCGTCACTTTTAGACATAACATGAGGGTTCTTTTCAAAAGAGCAAACATTGAGAAAAGTAATCATACCAATTTTTACCATCCCTTTTCTTATTCCACAAAGCATATTTAGAAAATTTTTAAAGAGGAATTTTTTAGTCACTTATGTTTTCCCAATGACCTGATGATTGTTTTATTTTTTCTGCAGCATAAATAGATACTATTGGATCCATATCTGACACAGAATCATGACTTGGAAGTTTATAGTGTATTATTTACTTTTTCAGGTTTTTTTTCCTCTCCAGTAATGTCTCCATTTAGTTTTCTCTAGTAAAATCTAGATGTCTAAGCAATACTCTTCTTTTCCTGTACATCTTCAGCTTTGTGTTCTCCAAAGTGACCACAGCTTTCCTGTGAACCCTACACTATGATGCCCCAGAAACTGGTCAATGTATAAGCCGGGCTCAGACAAGTGTGGGAGGATTTTATTGATCCAATGTACTATATGTCTTTGGCGGTCCCCTCGGCCGGTTCTGGCTTTTAACCCATACATCCTACCACTGGCAACAGCAGCAACCAGAACAATAGAATTCCAAGTCAATACAGGGATTAATATGGTCCTTATCCATCCATATGCTTGTTCTGTTGATTTTTATTGGTAAAAACTAACAAACAGTATAAACTAAGTTGTTGTTTATAAAATGTTATTATGTGTTTTAGATTATTTTCCCATTCTCTATCACTTAATGCACCCTGAGTTCTAACAATTTGAGAAGTTCATGTAAGAATATGAGTAAAAATTTCTAGCACTTCTTCCTGTGAGGCTAGAGATATGAATACATATAATCGGGCAGAAGAGGGAGAGGGGGAGAGCAAGAGAGTGAGAGATTGAGAGCGAGAGGCTGGCCACGGCACAAGACGATATCCACAGTGCTTCCTCTTGAAAACTTAAGAACAGGAGCACCTGGGGGGCTCAGTCTGTTAAGGCTTTGACTCTAAGTTTCAGATCAGGACTTGATTTCCTGGTCGTGAAATCAAGCCCTGAGCAGGGCTCTGAGTTCAGCATGGAGTCTGCTTGGGATTCTCTCCCCCAACTTGAACACATGCTCACCCTCTCTCACTCTCTCTAATAAATAAATAAATACAGTCTTAAAAAAGAATTAAGAATAAATCAAATGTTCACCTTCAAGTGACATCAAAATTCATTTACTATAACCTCGATATTAAAAATATTATGGCATCAAAGAGTAATTAACTGAACGATACATTCTGAAATGGAATTTGTAATAGAAATCAGAACAAGGTCCCAGATGTCTGACCTGAGAGTTGTTCACTTCCCACATTGCCATGCTTTCTCTTTCAAGAGCTAACCCAGTGGTGGCCACTTACTCAGGGGACACTGAGGGAAACCCACTCCAGTTTTTGTTGTTTTGTTTTTCAGACCGTAGACAACAATGCAACGAAGCTGATCAATGGCGGCCATTACGACTCTGAGAACATTGCTGCTCTGCGGGATAGCGTACGTCGGAAGCCCCGAATGGGTGTCTGCCCGTCTGTGCCCTGGGGCCCGGGGAGGAGGTGGGGCCCAGGGACCGAGCTGGGCAGTGAATCTCATGTGTTCCTACTTGGCTTTGAAGACGATGAGTCTCATCTTGGTTTTTGCAGCTCTTGGCCCGGCGGGATGCCCTACGTAAGAAGGCGGCCACTCGGCGCAAACTCCTGGAGGATTCCTGGCTTCTGCAGAAGCTCTATGAGGATTCAGATGACCTGAAGAACTGGATCAATAAGAAAAAGAAGTTGGCCGACGATGAAGATTACAAGGTACGTGGGTTTTCGGACCCTGGGCACACTCATCAGGACTGTGTCAGGGGACTGGAGTCCTAGAGCTGAAAAGCCTGGTGAACCTCTTGCCCTGAGCCCCTCAAGGCACCATACTTGGTGAAAAGCAAAGAATCTGGTTTCCGGATTTCTGTGTCCCACAGCCTCTCATTTATTTTCTTCAGCACAAATTCTTTTTTCCCTTCCCTTCCCTTCCCTTTCCTTTCTTTTCTTCTTTTCTCTTTTTTTCTTTTATCCCTTTTCTTTTTCTTTTTTTAAATTTTATTTAATTATTTGAAAGAGAGAGAAAACGAGGGGGTGGGCAGTGGGAGAAGGAGAAGCAGACCCCCCACGGAGCAGGGAGCCTGGCACAGGGGCTTGATCCCGGATGCTGGGATCAGGACCTAAACCGAAGACAGACGCTTAGCTGACTAGTGCATCCAGGCACCCTTCTCCAGCACAACTTCTACCGTTTTATAGCGGAGTGGGGGAAGGGAGGCACGGCTCCTTATTTAGCTGCTTCTTGTCCCTCCACCACCTCTGCTGCTTCCCTCTGCACCGCGTCATAGAAAAACATTATGTCTGATCCCCGTTGTAGGTTCAAATTTACTCAAAGCTCCTCGGAACCTAAAGGTAACCTCAAGGTTTGACATAATGCAGAGTTACACAGTTTTGTAGTCTCCTCGTTTTATTGATGAGGAGACCAAGGATTTGAATTGGGAAGTGACTTGTGCAGAGTTACCCAGTTATTTGGAAGGCAGTTTAACATAAGTGTTAGAGCATGAATTCTGGAGAAGGTGAACCTGGGCTTGAATTCTCTTAGTTCTGTCTTATTTATGTGACTTTGGGAAACCCTTGACTTCTCTCTAAGTCATAGATTTCTCTACGTTGGGATTGTGTAAAACATGGATTTTTCATTCACAAGTGTTACGTCCTGCAAACTATTATACTCACATATATACACTCATACACTGTCACACTTAGCTGAGGCTAGAATGAGTCTCCTAATTTCGAGGCCAATACCTATTCACAATATTTACTTTTGTTTCATATCTTTATAGAGCTATGGGCACCTTATCTGTACCTTTCATCTTGTTAAACTTGGCAATATGTGTTTGTGTTCTTGGGAGGAGGTGTGGTTCCTGCGTACAGAAGGTATACAGATCTTCTCTAGAGGAAGAGATTATGCATCAGACAGAAATGGGAAAAATTTTGTCATCATTCATGACAGCTCCCTGTGTTTGTTTTTCCTTCCTTTTTTTAAATTTCAAATTTTTATTTAAAATTGAATTAATGAACCTATGTGGTAAAATGGGTTCCAGGAGGAGAGTGCAACGGTCCATCACTTTCCTAAACACCTACTGCTTATCCCCATCGCCCTTCCTGCCCATCCCCCCGCCCACCTCCCTTCATCATCCCTCAGTTTGTTCTCCATCATTAAGGGTCTCCTTATGGTTTGCCTTCCTCTTCCTGCCCCCCCATGAGTATCTGTTTTTGTTTCCTAAATTCCATATATATGAATGAGATCATATGGTACTTGTCTTTCTCTGACAGATTTATTCCTTTTAGCATACTACACTCTAGATCCATCCATGTTATTGCCAATGGCAAGCTGTCATTCTTTTTGATGGCTGAGTAATATTCCATTGCTTATATATACCACCTGTTACTTATCCATTCATCGGACAATGGATATTGGGTTCTCCCCGTAGTTTGGCTGTTGTTGATCATGTCTGATTGTTAATTCTTGCATGGCGTGCCCTGTTCGAAATGATCTTTAGGAGCTGTCTAGGCTGCACAAATCCATTAGCCATGTGTGACGTGTGGCTAGAAGGAGGGGTTGGCCACATGAGTTTGTTCACGTTCCCTGGCTCAGTAGTTGAACTAGGACAGTTCCCTTGTTTCCTCTCCTTAATGCAGTTGTATTTATAGTGAGAAGTAACCCCAATCCTCAATATTTCTGCTCCCCATTCTTCGGATAAGTTTCCTTCATCGTTTGGATTTAGGACATACAGAACTTGAAGAGCCGCGTTCAAAAGCAGGAGGAGTTTAAAAATGAATTGGAAGATTATCAACGCCTGCTCGACACACTGGAGAAAACTGGCCAGGAGATGATTGAGGCTGATCACTATGCCTCGGACAAGGTGGCCGAGCGTATGGACGAGGTGGTCAGCCTCTGGAAGGAGCTGCTGGCAGCTACAGAGCAGAAAGGTGAGAAGCAGAGGTTTTGGTGAACGTCTACCTCCTAAGTTCTGAAACCTAGCATTTTAATCTCTACCACTTTGAATTTTCCTGGTGACCTCCATAAAAAGGGAGGCTACTCATTTCTTCCTGTATTGAACAGAGTTTTTATAACTTAACATAAGTTTACCACATTATACACATACAATTTTATGTTTTCTTCAGGCACACAGGTTTAAGTGAAATTACTTCCGTTTTTTTCACTTTGCTCCCACTTTTTTTTTTTTTTTTTTCTGTCTCCTTAACAAATATTCCAGAGCCATGAATCCAGTATTGGCTATGCACTTGAAACTGGTGTTCTTAAGTTAGATTTTCTATAGATGAGACAAGATATTTTGCCCCAGGTTATTAAAGCAGACATCACAAGATTGTCAGCACCACATGTGATGTTCTTACAATAGTTTATTCTTTTTAAAAATTATTTTTATTAACATATAATGTATTATTTGCCCCAAGGGTACAGGTCTGTGAATCATCAGGCTTACACATTTCACAGCACTCACCATAGCACATACCTTCCCCAATGTCCATCACCCCACCACCCTATCCCTGCCCCCTCACCCCCCGCAACCCTCAGTTTGTTTTGTGAGATTAAGAGTCTCTTGTGGTTTACCCTCTCCCAATCCCATTAAAAAAAAAAAAAACTTTTATTCTTATAAATGGAGTTTGATGATGCTTTTTTTTCACATATCTGAAAGTGTTCAGGCCCTACTGTAAGCTCTTAAAAAAATTCCCACATGTCTGTTTGAATAACCTCTACTTACATGTAACCTCCCCTCTCTGGAAAATCAGTTAGTTGTGGTAATTAACACAAATAATGAGGTCTTCCTGTCAATATTCTTCTTGTGAGACGGAGACTCCATTTATAGACACAACTTTGCCCTGGTTATAGAATAGATATACACATGCTGATTCCTTTAGATGTCAACCCAATTTGGGGTTTAGGAAAAAAAAAATCCAAATTTACAGTAACAATAAGGTGGTACTGCTACTCCCCAGTATCAGGAGATACAGCAATTAGTTAGCAGAAATAATATAAATGATCATTCAAAGAATAAAGAATTTAGCTGAGAATGGTGGAAAATTGTGAGGCAGGGCTGCTGATGAAGGAGGTACCAGGAAGGGCTGGTAATGTTCTTAGAAAGACATTTATAAAAAGGTAGTTCAAAATTTCAAATGGAAACCCATCCCGATTTTTATACTTCTATTGGGGAATGCAGAGTTTGGGTTTGAATCCCTTTGAAAAGGAGGTCTTGATAGAGAGTTACAGTTGAAATATTAAACACCCAAGATGGTCAGATCTCACATAATAGGACTGTACCTCCTCAGCAGAGAATAAACATTATTTATCTTTGTTTTGGGAATGAAAGTTACTATATTTAAAAACAGATACCATCTAAATTACACAAATTTAAGATTTTTTTTGTATAATCACATATGGAATGGATATTTTTTCTCATTCGGATATCAAAATATTGTATTTCCCCTTAAGTCTTACGGAAGGCGTATTACTGTGTAGTGAGGAAGGGTGACGGTGTCTGTCACATTCTTACTGCCTCATTCTAGGGAACCAGCTGCATGAAGCCAACCAGGAGCTACAGTTCAAGAACACTGCAGAAGACCTGGAGCGCTGGCTGGGGGACGTGGAACAGCAGGTGGCCTCCAAGGACTACGGGAAAGGCCTGTCTGATGTACAGAACCTACTCAGGAAACACGGCTTCCTGGAGTCTGCTGTGGGCGCCCATCAGGTCGGTTGCCAGCTCTCTGGCCATGGTAGACCAAGCTCCCGTCCATGCGCTGAGCACACTTGTAATAAGTAACTATTGACAGAGAAAGAGAGCAAAGGATCGAAGGCAAAACTTCCAGAATTTTAGTTGGTCAGCTGTCCCTTCCTAAGACCTTGTGTGGTGCAGTCATTGTCCTAGGTGTGGTTGTCGGAACCCCATGGCCAGGGGATCTTTGTGGGCTCCCCTGTATCTGGTGTTGCACTCTGACTCCAGAAACTTGGACTTCGTATTCCTGCTCATCACCTGCTGCTGATGGGACCTTTGATGCATCTTTTCACCTTCTCGCATCTCTATATGCTCATCTGTACTGCAAGGTTTGCACAACATGGTCTCTTCCTGTCCTGGCATTCCATGGGTCAAGGCTTGCAATTATCTTTAATCCTACTGCTTTATTTTTTGGTTAAGAACATTGAAGCCCATAGTTGTGAAGTGACTTCCATGAGGTCACAGAGAGAACTGGCAGCAGGGCGAGGACTAGGATGTGGATGTGTAGGATGTGCACTCTGGAGTGCAGGGTTATTCCCCCAGCATCCCACCAGATTGTCACTTGAGTTTATCTAGTCAGTTGTGAGACTGTGGACACTGGGTGATATTCTGGAGAACATACTTCCAGCTGACTCACTTTCTCATCCAAGGGCTCCTAGCTTGTACTTAAGGATGACTCTGTTGTTCCCTAGAAAGTCCTACTGATCTATCTTGTTAAAATCCACTTTTATGATGCCTGCTCCTTGGGTTAAATGGGAAAGACAGAATAATCTACAGGAAACAGAAAACAGGAAACAGGACAAGTCCCTTAGATAACTCCAGGGATGGCTTGATGAGGGTGCAAACAAGGTAACAAAATAATGAGATTCTTTTTGGAAACACCCCATTTCATCTCCTGGGCATTGTTTCTGGGATGCCACAAACTTCAGCCTGGGGAGTTTCTGTGTTAGTCACACCTGCAGCTCATATGCAGGAGGAGTGTGGGAGGGAATCGGACAGAAAGTGCCCCCCCCCCCCCGTTTTCCTCCAGGCCATGGTTTATTAACACTCTCTGACAGTTACTTGTGCTTTATTAATACTCCTGATAGTTAAGGCGCTGTGTCTGTGGTTTTCCTGAGTTCCTTGGCACACTCTCTGTATATTATGTTTTTCTGAAATGTTTAGGAATTCCTTTCCTATAAATAGCTCTTGGGTGATGCTGTGGCCCTCGGTTCAGCATCCCCTGTCACTCTGTCTCATGATCCGGTTAGAAGTCATCACACAGTACTGGGGGGAGCTGATTCTCCCCAAAGCCTCCTCATGCTGAACCCCAACCCCCTCTTTCTACTAAACGATGGCATTTCCTGACACCTATTCTGTCTCTCCCTCAGGATCAGGTGGACACCCTCACAGACCTGGCAGTATATTTTGAAAAAATAGACCATCCTGATGCTGGAGACATAAAAGCAAGGCAGGAGTCCCTAGTGTCCCGGTTTGAAGCTCTGAAGGAACCACTGAGCGCCCGGAAAAAGACGCTTATTGACCATCTCCTCCTGCACCAGATCTGCAGGGACACGGAGGATGAGGAAGCCTGGATCCAGGAGACTGAGCCCTCAGTGGCTTCCACCTACCTTGGTTAGTTCCTGAGCATGCGTGGGCTGAGCCATAGAAGACCAAGGTCTGCAGACTCTCAGAGAGATCTGGGACAGCCTGAGACACAGTTGTGGGGGATGCAGAGTTTGCTCTCAGCTCTTCCCTCTCACACTCAGGAACAATTTTTCCATCTTCCATAGAAGATTTTGTTAAAATTCATACCGAACATATTACCTCCTAAATTAAACCATGAACAATGCCATGAATTGAAGGCCCCTGAGAAGAGCTGGAGGGCTCAACCGTTTGCTACTTGCTCTAACTTAAGTTACTGCCAAGGCCCTTGGCTGAGCCATCATGGTTGGTGCTCGAGGTCCCAAATAATTTTGTCCATAGTGTCAGTGCCTCCCTTCTGTGAAGATCTGAGCTACAGGAAAGAGAAAAGTGGTAGGACAGCAGAGAAAAGTACATACACCTTCCTTTCCTTTGGGAGCTGTCCATCATTGCAGTGCTGGGGTACAAGCAGAATGCAAACTTCATACCCAATAGTGGGAGCATCTATGAGGTGTTGATGATGGTGACAGTGGAGGGGCCAGCCTGGGAGAACTTCTAGAAGAGAAAAGACATTTTGAAGGGTGGACAGGCATGGAGAGCTTCTGGAAAGTCATTTAGTGGGAAGTCCAGGGAAGGATTTTTGAAGGGAAGAGGGGGAACCGGTGGATGGGAGATAGGTAGTTGACATCTGGAACTGGAGTGCTGAGAAACTGGAGGGAATTAACGATGTATAGCATTTAGTGGGTTCTTGTTAATGCTAGCAGCAAGGGAGGCATATTTTTATAAGTTATTTCTAATCTTTACAAAGAAAACTTTAAAACATATAACACGTCATTTTCATGGTGAAAAACACCTAAGTTCAAGGATTTGATAACTTTCTGACATCCATAGGAATTAGTAAGTGGAAGAGTCTGCTTTTTACACCGTAATATGCTAAAACAAAATTGGTTGCGTGCTATTGAAATTTCTGGTTGAAGAGTTACTTGCCTTTCTGCCTATATTATTCTCTTTTGTAAAATAATGAGTTGAACTTTCTCAGTACAAAGAGACAAGGAGAACAACAGTGAGCAGAGTTAATTCAGACAAATGATATAAATTTCAGGAAGTCCAGACAGAGACTACAGCCTCAAAGGGTAAAACTTGTAGGTCCAAGAGTAATAAAAGGTAGAGTAGCCTCTTCTTATTTCATGCACTAGAACAATACCTGACCTTAGATTTATTTTTCTCTGTAGGCAAGGACCTGATTGTCTCCAAGAAGCTTCTGAACAGACACCAAGTCATCCAGGATAACATTGCCAGCCATGAGCCAAGCATCCAAGCGATAACAGAGAAGGGAAACAAAATGGTAGAGGAAGGTATGTATGGTTCAGGTTGAACTGGTCAATAATCACATGCTAAACTTAAAGGAAGACGTTTGCTCAATTTCAGGGCTTTAAGGGAATTTAAAGATCTCTGATTCACATTCCCTTTTAATGCAGAAATTCCCCTTGGGCATTTCTGACAAACACAATGATGATACAATATTGCTTATATAATCCAATAGCAGGAAACTCCCTACCTCATAAATAAACCATTCTTCAGTTAAGCCAAAATTATTAAATAAAATATTTTTATGCTAATTATCAATATGATCTTCTGTAGAAGTTCTAGAATTTAGAATTTAAGTTACAAAGCCCCAGAAAACAAATCAGGTCCGTTTCCCACATGGGAATTTCTGGATCTGTGAAGACTTGCCTCAGATCATTTGCATTTATTTATTTTGATCATTTACATTTAAAACAGTTATAGTCTGGATAGTTACTAGTACCATTTCTATAAATTCCTTATTTGTATAGTCTCAGTATCTCTCCTCCACCTGGCTTCTTGTTTTTAAAAACCCCCTACTGCTTAATGATGATGTTTGAAACTGAACATCAAAACATCAAGTTCTGGCTGTACTATAAGCAACACAGATTACATTGGATCATCTCTCCTTTGATGCAAGAATAATTTGTTGCCAACAAAAGAAGGAGGGGGAGGAGGAGGGTAGGAAGAGAAGAAGGAGAAGCGTAAAGTGTTGCTAGCCAGCATCCGGCTATCAAAAGTATAGTTTAAAATTCACATTGCTGACCAAAAATTCAGATCTCAACTGAGGGATTCAAACTAAAAATGTTTATTTGCAGTTCCTATTTTACTATAGTGACTCCTCTTCTTTCTCTCCTTGAATTGTAATTGTGGATTTCATCTATTTCATTCAGTTCTATCAGTTTTTGTTTCATGTATTTTGAAACTAGATTTTTGTGTGCGTACATATTTAGGCTTGTTGTGTCTTCTTAATGAATTAAAATCTTTCACATTACGATAGATAGCCCTCTTTGTCCCTGGCCATACCCTGAAGGCTACTTGGTGCTACATCAGTACAGCCACTCCAGCTGTCTTTGATTCATGTTTGCACAATATATGTTTCTCCATCTTTTTGGTTGTACTCTATTTCTTTATGTTTAAAGCAGATTTCTTACAGAAAGCATAGAGTTATGCTTCACTTTTATGTTATGCAATCCAGTAATCTCTCTCTTTTATGGGATTGTTTAGACCATTTAATTTTAAGGCAATTATTAATATGGTTAAGCTTAAATCTAACATCTTGCTATTCATTTCTCTTTGTCCATCAGTTTCCACTTTCTTTGGATTAATGATGCATTTACTACAATTCCATTTTATCTCCATATTTGCTAGATATAGTTCTGTGGGATACATGTCTATGGGAGACGTGTGCATATGTGTTTATTCTAGAGTAGTGATTCTCCAAGTATGGTTTTGATAATGCTAAGACATTATTTGCCTTTTTTATATTCATTCTTTTGTAAGTGCACAGTGAAATTTTCTACATGATGTTTGATAATGCCTTTGCTCTAGTGGCTAATAGAATTGGATATTCTTTTGTTTTAAAAATTTTTGTTTCAATTTCTGATATGGTGACTATTAATAGGTATCACCTATGAGCAAAAGCTCTTAGGGGTCCTCAATAATTTTTGAAATTATAAGGGGATTCTTAACTATAGGGAACGAGCTAAGACTTGTTGGGGAGAAGTGGGCAGGAGATGGGCTAGATTGATGATGGGGATTAAGGAGGCCACTTGTGATGAGCCCTAGGTGTTTTATGTATGTGATGAACCACTGAATTCTACACAAGAAACTAATTTTAGAACCCAATTTTCCATGTATGTTAACTAACTAGAATTTAAATAAAAGCTCGAAATGAATTTAAAAAAATATAACAGGATTCTGGGAGCAAAAATTTAAGAGCCACTGTCCTGGGATTTAAATATATAGATCTTTAATGTGTCACATCCTAACTTTATAAAAGCTACTATTTCATGTGTAGAATAAGATCCGTAAGCAGTATGTTTCCATTTCTCCTATTTTCTCCTTTGTATATCGATGTCACACATTTTAATTTTACATATGTTATAAATCCCACTGTAGATTGTTGCTAATTTTGCCTTACCAGTCAATCAGTTTTAAGAGGAAGAATGGAGTAAAAAACCCTTTTATATTTATTCTATATGTATTCACATACATTCACATATTTTGTTCTTTGTTCTTTTGACTACACTGATATTTTTACCTCATAATTTTTCTTCTACATGGAGAGCTTTCCCTAATCGCTCTTGTAGTGCAGGTCTGCTAACCCCACATCCTCTAAGCTTTTGTTGGTCTGAACGACTTCATTTTGAAGCACATTTTTAGCTGACACAAATTCTTGGTTGGCAGTTTCTTTCTGGAATTAATGATGCTGCTGCTTTGTCTGTCGACTCGTGGGGCTTCTGATACGGAGTCCACTCTCACTACTGTCTCTGCTCCTCCCTGTGTAAAATACCTCTTTCCCCTATTACTCTTTTAAGCTTTTTATCACTGGCTTTCAGAAATTTGATTACAGTATAACTTGATGTGCTTGTCTTTGTTTGTTAAGCTTGTGATCACTGAAGCTCTTGGAACCTCCAGGGAGCACTCTTAAGCGGGAACTGATGTAACGATGGGGCCAACGCTGAGGCGTCATTCTTCTGGTCCACTTTGGTGGGAACTCATGTTAACTACTTGCAGCCCTATGTTGAGCCTTAGGGATTTGGGCCTCCTGTTCTTTCACCCCCTTGTCCTAACCTTGAGGAGTCTCCTGACACGGGCCTGTAAGTCTCAAACATGCGGGGAACCCCCCGCACATCTCCAGGGCTCTGTCTGTGGGTGGTGTCCTCCTTGGTCCCTGTTCCTCGAGCTTGGCTGGTCTTGCCTGCCCGGCTCACTCTGCCTGCTCAGCTCAGCTCAGTGTGCCGGCTGGCTTTGTGTGGCGTCACCCCGGCCCTGTAGCCCAGAGACTGCCCTGCACATGGGGGCACATCTCATTTCCTTCCCTTCTCTGAAGAGTCACAGTCTTCTGCCTGTGGTCTGGGCGTCGTCCTATGTTGCAGTCTGTCCTGTTTTCTCGTTGTTAGGGTGAGAGGACTGGTCGTGTGATGATAAATCCCTTCTGGGCAGAACCGGCAATCTGTTGGATTTTCTGTTTATTCCAGAAAATACATGTTTTTGGAACCCTGGGCAGGACCCACACGAAGTCTTCTGTTTTCAAGTCTATGTAGCACAGACTACGCCACACCCTTCTCTACCGCACGGACACAGCCATCCTCTCTGACCACCTACCGACCTTCCATCTCAGAACATTCTAACACCCAGGAATTTCGGTGAACCGCTACACTGACAGCGTAAAGCAGCAGACTCATGCCTTCTTTTCTCTCTCCCAGGTCACCAAGAGGACTAAAGGACAGTGACGTTACTGAGGGCGACACTCATCCCTTCTCTCACTCCCCCACAGGGCACTTTGCTGCAGAAGATGTGGCCTCCAGGGTCAAGAGCTTAAATGACAATATGGAGTCTCTCCAGGCTCGGGCCAGCAGACGGCGGAATGATCTTGAGGCCAATGTCCAGTTCCAGCAGTATCTGGCTGACCTGAATGAAGCAGAAGCATGGATTCAAGAGAAGGAACCTATCGTGGACAACACTAACTATGGGGCTGATGAAGAAGCAGCTGGGGTAAGGGGGCATGGAGGTAGACATTGCCTTGTTCTCACCAAACGGTACCAAATTAGACTGTGGGATGGCTATAGGTTCTTGGGAGATTATTTGGGTGTTTCCAGAATGATGATCTTTGGCCTTGCTTTGGTTGGGATAACCTCGGAGTTGACACAAATCCTAAAATGTACACACATTTTCCTGATCCCACAGAGGTTTATAGTTTCCTTAAAGATTGTCTAAACCCCAAAGGGCATGGCCAGAGATCCATGCATGCCTGTCTTGGTCCATCCTAAATTTCCCAGAATAACCTTGGGCTTTCACAAATCAACCATGGTTCTAAGATATATACAGTTTCATTACTTTATTGACATAAAATCAGGCAGACATGTTGGGACAAGAACCTGAAAGGTCATAATTACCCTCTATGTCTGCTTCTTGTTTTGTTCATTGTCTCATAAGCCGGCCTAGTGTTTAACGAACCTTCAGCACTAGAAGTAATTGTGGTGGGCGTCTAAAGTCATGCTAGTATTTAATACCAAAAACTAACACCATTTGCTGCACCTCTTCTAGCTGTGGTGTGGGTCAATAAAACACTTGCGCAATTTTGACTTCATTTTCATTAAAGCAAAAGTGGTGAATATATTGAAATTGTCGATCATTTAATTCCTAGCTTCCCAATACTTGAAAATTTAGAGTTAAACAAACAAACAAAAGCCTCTCTTTATTATAGATGGAGAGTGTCTCTTACCAGGAATTAGGACAATTGATACAATCCAAATAATACCTGAACGACTCCCCAGAATGCTTAGGGCTCTTCCCGTGCTCACTTCTAATGGCCCCTCATCAACAAATCCAGGCTCTTCTGAAGAAGCACGAGGCCTTCCTGGTGGACCTGAGTGCCTTCGGGAACAGCATGCAAGCCCTGCGGGACCAGGCGGCGGCTTGCCAGGTGAGAAGGTGGAGATGCCAGGAGCCACACTCCCTGCCCGACAAGAGAGGATTCTCTTTCTTACTGGCTTGTATGTCCAATAACCCAGGAAGCAACTGCAAAGGAAATCCTAAGTTCTCTGGGCCTTCTAAGCAGGAACGGTAGCCTCTCGGTAGCGTTCACAGACCTAGTTCACAACGGGCTCTCGGGGAGCGCAGTCACACGTTCATGGATGTGCTCTTGCTTTCCACCGTCCTTCCTTCGCTATTTCCATTCCTGCTGCTTTCCTGCCCACCCCCTTACGCACACCTCTCCTTCTCACAGTCCCTCCTGATTCCTCGTGTCCCTTCCTGGTTGTTTGTGTAACTTGTGAAATGTCAACCGTACACAACCTCGAATGAAGCAGAATCCCGACTGCAGGAAGACTCCAGTCTCTTAGGAGATCAGGAAGACTCCAGTCTATTAGGAGATCAGAAAGTGCGGCAAATAAGAGCCCATGACAGACATACGGACAGGAGGAAGGGTCTCAGGGAATGGAGCTCCTCTCACCAGAAATAAAACCATTGCAAAGTAGGAGGATCCTCACGGCTGAGGCGAACCAGTTTATCTGGGTTATTTTTTAAGATGGTTTACTGTGTAGATGAGAAGGGCTTTTCTAGTCAATAAGATTTGAGTGCGAAGACACGAAAGCCCCGAATACTCAGGTGCGTTGGGGAAATGGGTCCTGCGAGTGCCGGAGAATGTGAAGATGGTCAGGAACGAGCCCGCGCTCAGGGCTTGTCCCGCACAGCAGCGAGGCTGGGACCCACTGAGTGACGGGGCGCCTCCTTGCAGTAGCGGAAGGAAAGAGAGAGGCTCTGGGCTCGTACTCTGGGAGTAGACAGCAGACGTGGGCAGGACATGCCAGGTCACCATGCGGGCACAGAGCCTGTGTGCCATGCCTTCCTCAGGGACAGGTGGGAGAGTGCATTGTGCCTGGTGAGGAAACACGGTGCTCCAAGGATATAAAATCAGGAGGGTCTGTAAGGGAGGCACACATCTTCCACTCTGAGGGGAAGCAGGCGTGGGCCATGGCTTACAAAGGTGTGTCGTACTCCGTTCATTCTCTCAGAGGTCTGACATTTGCATAAAGTATAAATCAGAGAAGGCTACACCTTGGAGAGCAGGTTGCTTGCTAAAGAGAGGTCCAAGATCTCTGATCTCAGTTTACGGTGTCAGCTTTTGCAGTTCTGTGGGCTTTCCTGTATTCTACGTCATCCCTCTCTTAAAAAACAAAAAAAGCCCATTTTTCACTGATGTAATAATTTAAGGGTGAAGGGGTTGGAAGGGTTGTCAGTATAGGCCAGGGAAAGGCAGAAGACCACCAGAGATAGTGGGTTTTTCACTTTCTCGAAGAATCTTCTGAAATGTTGGGGCGTAGCAACCTTATTACCTGCTTTACACCCTGGAGGCTCGGAGCACTCCCTACGTTTCTGACAAACTACACACTCAGTGACTCATTCTGTGTTCACTCTTCCTGGCCCCCTGTCCCCTCAAGGGTCAGGGCGGCACCATTGTCTGAGAACGGTTCATTGCAATCTCCCTCTGGCTGGTGGCCGTGTGGGACGGCCCAGCCCGAGGCTCTCCTCTCCAGGCAGCCAGCCGAGCACGGCTCCCCACCAAGGGGCTGGAGAGAGACGTGTTTCGAGCCGGTGACTGACGGGATCTGCTTCCTGCTCTCATTCAGCAGCAGCAGGCCGCGCCCGTGGAGGGAGCCGCTCGAGAACAGAGGGTGGTGGCTTTATACGACTTCCAGGCCCGCAGCAACCGCGAAGTCACCATGAAGAAAGGCGACGTCTTAACTCTGCTCAGTTCCATCAACAAGGTGACCTTCCCTTCTAACCTTCTTCCCATCAGCAAGACAGCGCCTCCACGGTCAGCCTTCCCAGCCCTGCCAGATATCCAGATTTTGCCCAAAGAACATTTTTCTATGGCTGTCTCTCTTCAATCACCATAATTTATTAAGTAGCATCTTTCCTTCGGGTATTTTGTAAGGTCTGGTGTATGTCCTTTGGGGTTATACTGTTAATTACAGCGAAAAAAAAATGAAGACTCATGAAGCCTAAGTAAGTTGCCCAAAGACATAGAAGCTATGAATGCAATTCCGTGATCCTAATTGGTCCCTTTCTCCTCATCTCTGCTTGTCCCTCCTTCATGCCCTTGGTCCCAGTGCTGGAACGACAATGGCCAGGGTGAGGAGGAACCTGGAAAAAAAGAGAAGTTTTTTGTTAACTCGGTTTTCTTTAACGTCTGAGGAACAGGTCTGTGAAAGAGCCTGTGAGAATAGGGACAAAATATCGGCTCTCTTCATAAGCGCTCAGATGATTTTTTTTTTTCATTGCAATAATTTCCAAAAATTATTGGGAAGAAAAGAAGAGCGTCCAGGATATGGTTTTGTCCTGGGGCGAGCGAATGTTTGAGAGGCAGGAAGGACGGTCCATGAGCAAGTAAGCTCTATGCCGGTCCGTGTCTTCTCTCTGCTCAGCCTTCTCCCTGCCGTCACGTCGAATCCGGAGTGTTCGTTCAGTGACACCCCTGATTGCTCTGTGGGGCCCAGGGTGATACTGGAACACAAAACATCCACGAGCGAATTTTAAGGCTGTGCACAATTTTTAGGTGCTCTGGGAGCGGTGGGGAGGAGAGGCCCACGCCCACCATAGTCCGGCCGGTGCCTGCAGACTTAGTTCTAAGAGTTGAAGCCTCTCCTATTTGCGGTTTTTCAAGAACTACAGAAGGAGTGGGGATCTTTCTCTCTCTCCAGGACTGGTGGAAGGTGGAGTCTGGTGACCACCAAGGCTTCGTGCCTGCTGTCTATGTCAGGAAACTGGCTCAGGATGAACTGCCCGCACCCCCGCAGCGGCAGCGAGAAGACCCGAGCAGCATCGCCCAGCGCCAGGAACAGATTGAGAACCAGTACGTTTTTAGAAGCAGGAGAACTGGACAGCACTTGGCTAAGTATTTCTTATTGGCAAAGACACTTCTCATGACTCTGCTGTTAGATTAACGATGCCATTGTAAATTCTCAGATTTTATGAGCTGAAAGTCAACTTTGTGTCCTTGAAAAACTTCAGTTTTTGTATGAGAATGATTAAGGGAATTGCCTGAGGTCAGGCACTTCATGGAGGGACTCCTTCTGGTTGCCTGCCCAGCGTTCTGAGGTTATTGAAGTCTTCTGACTTCCACGTGAACTTAGTCACTCCACCAGCTTCTCACCCAGGTGTTGGCTGGCATGTGAACATCTCACGTCTATAGAATAGGGGAGGTGTGATGGCAGTCACACTGTTGGAACACTGACATTTGTATTATTTTTAATGGAACCCCGTGCGTTTGTCTCTCTGCTTTCAATGCTGTTTCCTCCCAACTTTACTTCCTCCCCTCCTCTGTTCTTCGTTTGATTTTCCCTCTCTCTTCTTCTTGTTCCTTTGACTCTCCCTGCTTCCACTCCTTAGTGTTTCTTCCATGTTTCACAACACCATTCCCCGTCTTTCTGTTTCTGCACACAGGTACCGCTCCCTCCTTGATAGGGCAGAGGAGCGCAGGCGTCGTCTGCTGCAACGCTACAACGAGTTTTTGCTGGCCTATGAGGCGGGCGACATGCTGGAGTGGATCCAAGAGAAGAAGGCAGAGAACACCGGGGTGGAGCTAGAGGATGTCTGGGAGCTGCAGAAGAAGTTCGACGAGTTCCAAACGGTGAGAACGAGCAACCTTCTCCTCCAGATGGCTTCGGACAGTGACCCTGCTTCCGTTTATCCCACATGTTCTCCTACGTGGTTCCTCAAATCCACATCTGCTAAATATGCTTCTCAGAGCTGCTGAGAGTCCCACATTTCAGATCTCCCTCTGGGTATGAGACGTGGAAGGGAAATACAGAGGGGTTAGTGGCCTTGGCTCTGCAGCCTACAGTCCCTGCCACTCCCAGGCCCTCCTGGAAGTGGTGGTCTCCCTGAGCTCTTTAGCACTCATCCCACACCATGCTTCGTTCTGGGATCCCAGGTTGAGGTGGGAGGCTGTGGGACTCTTCAGAAGCTCTTAATTATGGGACAGAAGCTGAGATGGGAAGGTGGGAAGAACTTACAGCTAGTTTCTAAGTTTCTACCAGCCTGAAACCATCCATCCTCCATTCTCACAGACTCATAGCATACGTTAGCTAGCCGTGAATATAAGCCTCTTCCTTCCTTTCTTTTCCTTATGACGTTTTCTACATAGAATTCAAAGACCCACATGGGTAGATGATACATAGATAGATAGATAGATAGATAGATAAACGAATGGATATAGAGATGGTAGATGGTTGATATATGGATAGATGGATGGATGGACAGATGGATGGATGGATAGATGGATGGATGGATGGACAGATGGATGGATGGATAGATAGATGATAGATACTTAGATAGATGATGGATACTTAGATAGATGATGGATGGATGGACAGAGATAGGTAAGTAGGGATTTTATATATACATATAGAATATATAAAGCAAGAGGAAAGTGAAATAAAGGGAAGCAGGACAAAAATATAAAAGAACACCAGGAATGACACTCCCATGAGGAAGCTCATTTAGAGGCATTTGTAAAATGTAATGGGTAATCTCAACCCCATAAGCATCGTGATGAGCTCCTCAGAGCTATTTCTTATAACACGCCTTAACACAAACGGATTACAACTTAGTCCATGAAATTCTATAGAGGGCAGAGGAGTTTCTGTTGGTAGGAAAGCACAGGCTGCAGCTTAAGTAAATCAGAAGAGATTTTTCAGATATCTCAGAAATTGTATGTGCTCCACACTCCAGAAAAATGGCAGCTCTCTTGCCAAGTTCTCAATAGCCACTGGGGTCAGGGAGTTTAAAACTCCCCTTCTTAGCGGCAGATTGGAGGGCGGCTTCTTGTGCATTGCATGTGAGGGTAAGGTTATTAATATTTAGGGCAGGAGGTGCAGGCAGGTATGAAGACTCCTGAGAAGGGGATTTATGCTGCTTTGGACAAATTTTCCCACCCAGGATTTGAAGACCAATGAGCCTCGGCTGAGGGATATCAATAAGGTGGCCGATGATCTTCTATTTGAAAAGCTTCTAACACCAGAAGGAGCTCAAATACGGCAGGTAAGTAGAACTCCTTCCATGGTTTCCTCACTGCCCGCCTGAGCTCGGGGGCCACATTGTGCTTTGATACACTCAACCTCATGTTCCACAGATCAGCTAGACAGGCGGAAGATGGAAAGCCGGCTTCAGGAAAGGTCAAAGACGATAGCTCAAGCAGTCCACCCATATATGTATTTAAACTGATCTGAAATCTATAAATTGCAACACATATCTCCCTCCTCCCCACATCTTCACTTACAGAAACCGAAAATTCATGCTCATACACACGAATATAAAGAAAATGTAGGTAAGAAGCTGTAGCAGTGGAAAGGGGCTGGTCAGGAAAGCTGACTAGGGGAGACAGGCGCTGATAAAATCTGATGAAAGAAGAAGAAAAACACAGGTCAGTACGGAGGAGAGGTGGGACGTTCTAGACCTGATTTAGACTGGGACCCTTCGTTCCATGGAAGATAGAAGGAGCATGAGTGGGATGTCTAGTCCAGCTCTCTGAGTGGTCATAACCAGGGAAGAGGAGTTCTCTGCCTCTTCTCAGGTGGTTGAGGTGGAGTAGGAGGGAGAAGAGATGTGCATAGGAATAATGCATGTGCTCTCTGCGGAAAGTTGAACTCTAAGTGGTGGCTTGGTTTGGTCCATTCAGGATCCATAAATATAATAGCTGCTAACGACCAAGGCAACATGCTGTACCCATCTTCTGGAGGTTGGTATGTCGTGTCTGTAGCAGTCCATGTCGGTTGCTGCTCTAGGGTTGGGTTTCCATTCCAGAACATCATTTGGGGAGGAAAACATCCCTTTGTCAACTGTGTGAATGAGGACCAAGTACTCCAGAAAGGAAAGAAACCTACTGAAGCTTCCGAAGTAGATTACACAACAACAATGAGCATTCAAACATCATTGGGTCTTTGGACAACACTGAGCCACCTGAGTTAGCTTTCTAGCCAACACCCATTGTGTCTGCCTCTTCTAGGAGTTGAATACTCGCTGGAACTCCTTGCAGAGCCTCGCGGAGGAGCAGCGCCAGCTGCTGGGCAGCGCCCACGCTGTCCAGGTGTTTCAAAGGTGAGAGGGCAACCCTGAGAGGCAGTGCTGCTCTAAAACCCACTCGAAAACCCAAGTCTGATTGCTGCAGGAGACTCATCGCTATTACTACAACATGCAGAGACTAGATCGGCGGAGGTCAGGTGATTCTGTAGCCAATTTGTTACTCGGCACATGGGGTCCTCCCAGGCAACCAGCTCTAATATTCTAGTGCCTGGTCTTGGATCCTGATGTGTAAGTAGCTGTTTTCATGATAGGTAATGAAACTCGGAGTAGAGATAAGAGGTTTATGTAATTTGTTTCAGAACTAGCTATAGACAGCAGCCAGTCACCGATACCACATTGGTTTCAACAGTTGATTTTTTTATGTCTGATTCCAAATCTGTGTCTGCACACACCTAGCTAAGCAAGCAAGCAAGCAAGCAGGCAAATAGTAACCAAACACCGTCACTAGGTCTAAACATAGTGTTGAGTGTTTGGAGCAGGAAAACAGAGATGCAGAATTTGGCTAGGCAGTCAGGTCCTCTGGCCTGGACAGGCTGCACCAGTTAGTAGTGGTCTAACCTTGAGCAGATAGCCTCCTTAAGGCTCTGGTCTTGCCTGTGGAAATTGGTCACAGTAGCTACTCCTTAAGTCGTAGCTGGGAGGATGAGGTGAGCCTATGTTCTAGCACATCAGGAAGGGGGTGGGGATGAGTAGAAAGGATGTCCCTGGAGTCAGCTGGGTTGCCTGTGGAACACACTGTCACCCTCAGTCCTTCACTCTCGTGAGCCAGAGAAGCAGATGATATGAAGGAGCAGATCGAGAAGAAGCGCCAGGCCCTCCAGGTGGCCGATCCCGGTTCAGACCTGTTCAGCGTTCAGGCCCTTCAGCGGCAGCATGAGATCTTTGAGAGAGACTTCATGCCTCTGGGAGAAAAGGTGGGACATTTGCTCCCAAGCTGTTCCAACACATCCCTCTTCACATCGATTCCTCTGTGTGGCCTCCTCTGTGTTTCTATTCCCCATCCCTCCTCTCAAGTTTCTCCTTGTCTTACTCCGTACTTGACCTTGTACCTGTCCCTAAGATGAGGGCACCCAAAGGTCATGGCCAGGACCTCAGAACATGGAGGGAAAACATCCTGAAATGACCTCTACTGTCCAAGCACCTCTTAGTGGCTTCCAAGTGCCTAAACCATATAAAAGGCCCACAGCCTCAGACCAGGAGTTACTGGCCACCCCCAGGATGGCCTGGGCCGGGCGTGTTGCAGTTTTCTTAATAAGGAACTGAAAGAGCTTAATCCTACTTGACTTACAAGAAAGCTCTGGAACTTGCCAGATGCACTCTGGGATAAATCAGGGGCATCCTGCAGCCTGGCGTTATCTTGCAGAGCAGAAAGGGCACAGAAAATATCTGTATTGAAACGGTTTTCACGTTAAAAGTCAGGACTCTTGGGTGCAAAGTTGACCTTGACACTATCAACAGGTTCACTTAACCATCTGCCCAACACCCTCTCATCTTAAAAAGAAGTTTGGTAATGTCCAGTTTGACTACTAGAGGGAGTTACCGTGTGTACTGAAAGGATTGGCCCTATTTTATGAAGTAGCAAATGTTCTCTTACCTCCCTGACATCTACTGGAGAGTGAGCATTGCCAGGGCTCAGAAGTGGTATTTCGCTAAGATTAGGTATGGCTCTAACTGCTGATTTTCAGAGCTCTTGCATCTCCTCAGGTGACCATGCTGGTGGAGACAGCAGAGCGGCTCAGTGAGTCCCACCCAGATGCTGCTGATGACCTGCGGAGGCAGGGGACAGAGCTGAAGGAGGCATGGGACAGCCTGCTGAAGGACTCAGAGGAGCGGAAGGAGAACTTAAATGAGGCCCAGAAATTCTACACCTTCCTTATGCGAGCCAGGTAAAGCTCCAATGGCAGGCTCCACCAGGTGGGGTGGGCGATGTCACATCTGGCCCCGTGCAGACCTTCTAGGAGCAGTCTGGATATAGGTGCTCTTTACTCCTGGTTTGGAGGGTATGTCCACATCCAGACCATACCTTGGTGGAGGCACAGAAAGCATAGCCCCAGTAGTTCAAGCCACAGAATACCCAAGTTTGAACGAACGTGACACCACTGAGGCCTGACTTGACACATATGCTAGACACATATGCTTGACACATATGCTAGACACATATGCTTGACACATATGCCTAGAGCACATATGCTACATAGGGTGCTGTGTGGAGTGGTGTAGACGACGGGCGTTTTCTTCCTACTGGAAAGACAGAGCAGAGCACAGATACCCACGGTCGAACGCAATACAGTCCAAACACGCATCCTAACAAATGCACAGAACTAGCATGGAAAGGTAGGAGGTTAAGAATGGTATAGTATGTTCAGGAGGTGGGGGCAGCCGGAGCACAAGTTTGCATATCAGGGGGCTCAAGACAACTGTTGGGGCATAAGCTTAGACATGTTAAGATAAAATCCTGAGAACTTCTGTTGCCTTGCTAGAGACCCTAGACATTATCACAGTGGAGCAAACAGACACTTTATCTGTGGAACAGCTTCCATGTTCTGCCCCATCACCATCATCTGCTGGGAGGAGCATTTGGAATCAAGGATCCAAGAAGTAGCTCCTCACAATGTTATACTTTTGGGAAAAAAAAATTATTTATTTTTGGTAAATAATTGCAGTTCCTCTGGCATCTCTGGGATGCTCTAGTTTTTCATATAATATAAATAAATAGCGTCCACAGCCACCCCCCAAATCATACCTGCTCACAGCTCTCTGGACATACAGATTCTGCTCTGACTTCAGACTCAAGTCAGATGCTGCCTCCTTCCCTTTGTGAACTCTACTCTTCAGTACGCAGCGGTAATATTCCCTCCATCCAAGCAACTCTGACACTGGCTTTTATCTCTTTATGACCCTCTGCTTTCCAGGCTGTTTTAGCCTTTTGTGTTTTTTTGCCTTTTTTTTTTTTTCCTTTAAAGTGTGAATTCCTCTTCTGCAATGTTTGGTACTTAGTAAGTACCCAGTGAAACTTAGTTGTTTAAGTGAATACATGAGTTTATAAAAGAAAAGACCTTTCTGCCCTAGAGTAGATGTTTGTTTTTTCTTCAGCAAGAGGAAAGAGTCTCTGTATGTGATGCTAATATGGGCGTCACACAGAATTACAAATGAGTGCATTGTTACCTGATGTTTATCCTCTGGGTCATGGACCTTAGCTTTCCTTGTCATTCCTCTTGGACTGCTGACAGTAAGAAGTGGGCCCTGGTCTCATCGAGAGCATGGAGAGAGAGAGAGAGAGAGAGTTTACATAAATGTGTGTGCACATGCACGAGTGTGTGTACGTGTGTGTTTGTGTATGTGTGCACGCATGCTGGGAATCAAAGTAAGAATAAAGACATACCTTCCTGAGATTCCATAGAGAATTCATCCTTAAACCCAAGAATTTACTCCTTATGTACAAGAATCATTTAGAGTAATGGAGTATGTATTGGTCGAGGATTTGAGTGTCCGGGTTCCTCCCAGACGTCCGTTTTCATTTCTATTACGTGGACAAATCACTTACATTCTCTAGGCTGACCTCCTCATCTCCAAACTGAAGACAGAAGAGTTCCCAGAATTCTCTACTGGATTATTACAAGAATGGAAAGAGACAATACGTGTGAAGAAATTTTCAAACATAAGGGCTTCCCATTATTAAGTCAAAGAGTGTAAACAACAGAACTCAGTGATCCATCAGTTACACACAACACCCAGGGCTCATCACAACCGCCCACCCTCCATCTAGCCACCCCCACCCACCTCCCTCTGTCAACCCTCAGTTTGTTCTTTCTAGTTGCGAGTCGTTCACAGTTTTCTTCTCTCTTTCTTTCTTTCCTCCCCCACCCAATGCTCATCTGTTTTCTTTCTTAAATTCCACATTTGAGTGAAATCATATGGTATATGTTTTTCTCTGACTTATTTGCTTAACATAATACACTCTAGCTCCAGTCATGTCATTGCAAATGGGAAGATTTCATTCTTTTTGATGGCTGAGTAATTCCATTGTATATAAACACCACATCTTCTTTATCCATTTATCAGTAAATGGACATTTGGGCTGTCTACATAGTTTGGCTATTGTTGATAATGCTGTTGAAAACATTGGGGTGCAGGTACCCCTTTTAATATTAACTAATTAGGATTTTTAAAAAAATCTTATGCATTTATTTAATTTTTTTATGCATTTATTTATTTTCAGCATAACAGTATCATTATTTTTTCACCACACCCAGTGCTCCATGCAATCCGTGCCCTCTATAATGCCCACCACCTGGTACCCCGGCCTCCCACCCCCCCGCCACTTCAAACCCCTCAGATTGTTTTTCAGAGTCCATAGTCTCTCATGATTCACCTCCCCTTCCAATTTACCCCAACCCCCTTCTCTCTAACTCCCCATGTCCTCCATGCTTTTTGTTATGCTCCACATAACTAGAATTTATGTAAAGCTTTGAAAAAAAAAATAACAGCTTGTCAAGATAAAAAAAAAGCAAACATTTCCAATTGGTTTCTAGTAAATCATCTTTATCACACTTGTCTTCTTCCTGATTTTCCTTTTACTTGGAATTTTTCTTAGGCATCATTATCAAATTCAAGAAAGTGTCTGTCTGTCTTCATCTCTATAATTTTATATTTTTATCTATTTCATTTTAAAGATTATTTTCATTCCTTATACACAAGAAGATTCATGTGCAATGAATTTACAATAGTAAATTCGCTTTTTAAAACAAGCAAACAAAAACCAGTGTGAACAACAAACCTAAGGTCTGTGAAGCATGTAAAGCCAGATGGAAGGTGTGAATCCAGAAATATTCTCTAGGGAGGAAAAAGCCAAGGACAGATAGCCTTGTTGCAAGCTGCACGGATTTTTGTCAATCCAAGTACGTCTATTTCTCTAGGGACCTGGAGAACTGGATCAGTAACATTGGTGGCTTGGTGTCCTCAGAGGAGCTGGCTGAAGATTTAATCGGCACGGAGATCCTGCTGGAGCGACACCAGGTCTGGCTACAAAATCCACAGCCACTGATCACATGACCCCCCACCCTTCCCTCACTTTGCAACATTGTTGAGATGTCCCTGGTGCCACCAGCCTCTTCCTTTTTCCAACACAGGAGCGTCGTGCTGACATGGAGGCTGAAGCGCCCACCTTCCAGGCCTTAGAAGACTTCGGTGCAGAACTTATAAGCAGTGGGCACCGTTCCAGTCCTGAAATTGAAGACAAGCTTGAGGCGGTCAGGCTGAAGAAGGACAACTTGGAGAAAGCCTGGAATCAACGCAAGAGGATATTGGATCAGTGTCTGGAGTTGCAGGTGAAGCACACTTGACCCCGTTAAGAAGGATTGAGCTCAGTCTGCTCCTTCTGGGCAAGTTTGCACAGTTCCTACAGGTGCTCGTGTCACCGGGCTTGCCGTCCTGGAGGCACAGGGGCGTTTCTTGGCTCTCTGCCATTCTGCTCTCAACATCCTGGTGTTCTCTGCTCGTATCCCTGTTAGAAGGACCAAAGTAGGGATCTGCTTTTGGCCCAAGAGAGGGTGATTCAAATGTATTTATTGATTGAGAGTTTGGTTGATTGATTCTTGTTGAGAACCTGCTGGGTGTGGAGTCCTGGAAACACAAAGATTAGTAACATAACATCCTTTATCTGAAGTAGTGAAATTAGAGGTGTAGACAGACCATGCAGGAACAGAAAGTGATTATTAATAAAACAAAATGATGAACATTTTGAGGCTAAAGAAGTCTGAGTGATTAGTGCCAGTGATGCAAGAGATGAGCGGATTACTGGTGGCCCTGAGGGTAGTGGTTATGATGGTCCTAAAGCAATAACCAGCCAGCATCCACTAGGTGCAGCATATGGGAAATGCACTAGGGGAATGGAGTGTAGCTTAAACAGAAGCAATGTGTTTTCAGGGAAGAGTAAAAGGTACAGAAGAGCTAAGATCAACCGTGTGAATGTTTCTTGGAAGAACATAAGCAACCCATATAGGATCTCTTATATTCGTGTTGTAGGAGAAAAATAGATCCTTTCCTCTGTCCCCTGGATTGGATATAACTTCTACCTTCATTTCCCATAGTTGTTCCACGGGAACTGTGATCAGGCTGAGAGCTGGATGCTGGCGCGCGAGAATTTCCTGAGGTCAGAAGGCCATAGTTCCTTAGACACTCTAGCGGCCTTGCAGAAGAAACGGGATGATTTGGACGAAGCAATCGCTTCCCAGGTAATAACGGCCAACGCAAGAGTTCCAATAACAAATATTAGTGATGATAACAAAGATTCTATACATGTTTGTGGTTTTGTGACTTACAAGTATCTTAATTCCCATTTGCTTCTTAGAGAAAACTCTGAGGTAGACAGGGCAGTTCACATGGTGACTTAGTCTCAACTCAAGTCACTCATGGTCTCGGACCAACTTACCGCCAGCCCAGCCTTTTACAAGTTAACTTTTAGAATTGGAAGTGACTTTATATACTGCTTATGCTAACATCCCACCCAATGCAGGAGTCACCCTTTGCCATGGTCATGGGAGGGGTCTGTTCTTTAGGGAGGTCAGTACCATAGGAACTCAGTACCGCAGGAGCTCAGTATCGTAGGAGTCCCTAACAGAAGAGTACATACCATAGCAGCCCTTCTTAGTGTCACTACTAATGTTTCTACTCCTGTTGAGTTAAAAGCCAGTTTCATGGCATTTATTCTCAGGCCCTTGTTTTGTTCCCCTTTGTGAAGCCACAAAGGGTGTCTTTGTCCTTTTCTAGGAGAGAGTCTGGGATTCCGCTGAAGGCCTAACCTCCAGACATCTGGGCTTTTTTCTTTTCCTCTATCTAGGAAAAAAAGATCACTGAGCTAGACCATGTTGTAGAGCGGCTCATAGCGGATGACCACTATGCCAAGGAGGAGATTGCTGCTCGGTTCCAACGGGTGCAAGACAGGTCAGGCCTGAGCAGGTGTTCTGTGAGCTATGGAAGATGTAGCAGAGTGGCTCTTTGCTAGCATGGAGGATGGAGGTCCCGTTCTCAGTTCTTTTCATTTCTAAATGCCTAAAACTATCTTGACACTTGGAAACATTCCTGATCTAGACTCACAGAATGAAAGGCATGGAATACGACTTAAAAATTACTGACTTAACCAGTGTTTTTTGTATTTGAAAATAATAAGACTATGCAACAACTAAACCTATGTGCATAATATGTAATATTAGATGCAATATATATGTTATATAATATGTATATGTACACTCTACATGATATTATAATATATAGTATATAACTAAATAATATATAGCTATGTTATATATAGCATGCAAATCTGTAAAGAATGAGAGAAGGGACAGGTTGGCAAATGAGAAGACTGCAGATATGGCATCAAAGCTTGCTGGAAGGGTCGAGGGCAGAGAGCGATCTAGTCTCTTCCTCCAGATGGAATGCTCTCAAAGAACTGCTGACTGCTGAGCTGAAAAGACTTGGTGCCTATGCTGACCTCAAAAAATTCCACCATGACCTTGAGGACCTGGAGGAATGGATCAGTGAGATGCTACCCGTAGCCTGCGATGAATCCTACAAAGATCCCACCAACATTCAGGCAAGTTCGAAATAGAAATCTTGGAAAACTCCAGCATATCCAGATTGTTGGATGAAGGGTCGCCTCCCTACACAAAACTCTTGCTCACTGTTGAGACCACTGCCAGCCCTCAGGGGCTTCTGAGTCTAACGTGAAGGGGTGGGTCCTTTGGAAGCCCCCGTTTATTATGGCAGAACATTACTTTTTCTTTGAAACAGAATTTATCTATCTTGCTTCCCTAGATTACAGGCTAATTTAGTTTCTGCTTTCCCTTCAGAGAAAATTCGTGAAGCACCAGGCTTTTGAAAAAGAGGTCCTGGGCCGAGCTGATGAGGTAGAGGGAGTCCTCAGACTGGGGGAATCTCTGATTGACCAGAAGGCATGTGACATCAGTGAAGAGACCATGAAGGTAGGGATTCTGTTCAGGGTGGTTTGGGCTAAAGGCACGTGAGGAGAATCCTCTTCTTCCTTCAACGTTTCCGTGGGTGGGGATGTGGAGTGTGTTCTTTGGTTAGCGATCTTCCCTCTGGCTGCCACATAAAGAAGGCAGGAAACCATGATGCTCAGAGCTTATCACTTCTGTCAAACTCAGTACCTAGAACTCTGAGAAAGTTTTAGAACTAAGTCCTAAGTGTTGTCATGCTTGTTTGATGTTTTCTATCCCTACTGCCAAGAGTTTTGGCACTTAGGCCGGCACCAGTCTCTCTATACAGCCCAGGACCCTTTCCTCAAACTTCCTTCCAACACCTCCTATTGTTTCCCAGACTAACTAACTAACTGGTTAAAAATGTATGGCATTCAACGGTTGGCGGATTTTGGCTAGTCCCTAGCTCCTAGCCCCCTCCAGTATCCTTTGAAGTTGTCACAGGACTCAGGATCCTAAAGACCATAGTGATCCCCCAATTTCTTTGGGTTAGGATCAACTGAAAGACCTGGAAGACCACTGGAACCACCTGCTTGAGAAGACAATTGACAAAGGACAGAAGCTCGAAGAGGCAAGTCGCCAACAGAGGTTCAACACGGGCATCCAAGACTTTAAGTTCTGGCTCTCAGAGGTAATTATACTCAGAATGGTGGGGGCATGTGAGCTTAATAAATACGTGCCAGTAAATGGATTATGCATGAACAATTTCCTTGACTTTCTTGGGAAAAGTTGGGGGATATGGTTGCTAATGTTCTCCTTAAAGGCAGTTTTCATCTGGAAGCTTCATTGCGTTTTCCTTTATTTGCAGGCAGAGACACTGCTGGCCATGAAAGATCAGGCCAGGGACTTAGCTTCAGCAGGAAACTTGCTCAAGAAACATCAGCTGTTGGAAACAGAGATGTTGGCCCGAAAGGTAAGCGGTGTTGGGATCTCACTCCTCTGGGCAGAATGGAAATGGTTCCAACTGCCCTCTCTCATCTTAGGAGGCCATTTGAAAATATTTTCTTGCAAAACTGACCTTAGCATTCTTAGCCAGCAGTCATTATAACCAGATCAAATCCGTGAGCTGCAGAGCTGTGACATTTCACTCTTAGCCACTTACCGTGAAACTACAGTTCTAAGGAAGAGGATCCAGGAAGGGGGTCCTAAAGCTATCTTGTCTACCTCTTAGTGATGCATTTGCATAAACTCACTATCCTCCAAAGCTCATATTTGATCTGGCCTTTGAAAGAACGTTTATTTTACATAATTATAGAGAGCAAAAAAAAAAAAAATTGGAGTGTGATGTCATGTACAATGAAGTTGAACTATACATACACTCTGGAAATTTGCTGGAGAATTCCATTTGCCTTCCAACATCAAGTAGAAATGTGTCTTGGGAGCAGTGATAAACATGTTGGCAGGTATTGATTTCATCCTGGAGAATTTTATATTATCAGTTTTACTTGGTGGCAGAGGTAGACACAGAAAGAACAAGAAGTCAAAGGCTTTGTAAGTTCCAGAGCTTTAGGACTTGATGACATTTCCCAAGACAACACTAGAAGGGCAGACTTAGAATAAAAACAGACAGAAGAGCCTGGGTGTGCTCTGGACGTGGCCACCCTAGAAATGTTATGGTAGAATAGGTCTTCTTGAATACTTCTATCCATCAATCTGTGCCAGACTCAGTACTGTGAGGAACAGAGTCCTGTTTGGAGACACGCACTTACACTCATTTTCTAGTTGGGAAGAGGAGGAAACAGCAAGGGAGAATGTCAGGAGGTGAATGGACAGGTTGAGTATTACAGTCACGTTACGCGTCACGCTCTCTGATCTTGTCCCCATCCGAGCTGAGATAAAAGAGCATATCATCAAATTGGCTATCTTCAAAAAGAGTCTATTTGACACAGTCTTTGAACCTGCACCAGTGGGGTTAAAGTCCAGGGCTGTTTTTCCTATCTGCATTGTTCTGTTCACTGAGCACACCTGGAATTTCTAGGATGCACTCAAGGATCTGAATGAGTTGGCTGCTGACCTGCTCTCCAGCGGGACTTTCAATGTTGACCAGATCGTGGAGGAAAGGGATAATGTCAACGAGCGCTTCCTGAATGTCCAGGATTTGGCAGCTGCGCACCATGAGAAACTCAAGGAGGCCTATGCCTTGTTCCAGTTCTTCCAGGACCTAGATGATGAGGAATCATGGATAGAGTATGTACGGCTGGCCCACACTGCACCAATAACCAAAGAGAACCGATGATCTGCCAAACACATTCCCATTTGGTGCTGAATTGAAATATGTAATTGTTTCTTACAGTTGATATTACCTCTAACCATGCTTGCCTTAGCCTAAAGTTAACATGGGTTTTATTCTTCTCAAATTACCTTGCCGTATGCAGGCAGAAGGAGACAGGCTCAGAGAAGTGGAGAGCAATTCACGTACACTCTGGGAACAAAATTAAGTAACCGTGTATGCTCGCTTGTTCTAAACAGTTCATAGAATGTGTAATGTCTGAATGAGACAGCTGGGTCTTTATAACGTACTCAACTGATGAGATTCTTGTCATTAAAAAAACATATATATTGAAGCTCTAGTTGGTTAACATGCAAAAAAAAAAAAAAAAAAAAAAAACACTGTGCAACACTGGTTTCCAGAATTCAGTGATTCTTGTCTTCATATAATACCCAGCGCTCATCACAACAGGTACCCTCCTTAACCTCCATCACCCACCTAGCCCAGCTCCCGCACACCTCCCTCCATCAATCCTCAGTGTGTTTTCTGTCTTTAAGAGTCTCTGTCTTTAAGAGTTTGCCTCCCTCTCTTTCTTTTTTCCCCCTTCTGCCATGCTGATCCGTTTTGTTTCTTAAATTCCACATCTGAGCGAAATCATAGGGTGTCTGCCTTTCTCTGACTTATTTTGCTCAGCACAATACCATCTAGCTCCATCCTCGGAATCTGAGGGGCCACCAGACTGCACACAGGACATCACCCAGTACCTGCCATAGTTTCATTACTAATTTCGCTTTTGTGGTAAAACATGTGATTGGGAAAATCTTAGTAGATCCTATTATTTTCCCGACTTTCCATTTAACCTGCCTCATTGTGTTCCCCTTCTATAAGCCTGATGATTCTTTCTGGTAATCAATGACTTAGAGGGGAATCTTGTGCTTAGAGCAGCAAGGAGAACATCTCAGGAACTTCAGAAACAGTGAGATGACAGAATCTTGTCTGTGCTTTGTGGCGGTGGTCAAACGTTTTACACTCGGAAACTACTCAACAGCCGTGGCTCCTACCATATCAGCTTTTTATATCCATTCTACCTAAATTCATTATTGATATTAATAGACAAAATAATGAAGGCCATGAAGGCCACATATGTACATAAGGTCGTTTATATGTGTGTGTGTATAATTTTCACACATTTGGAAAGAGAATCATTTCTCTTTCCAAAGAGAAATGTGTGTTCTTGAGCAAAGAAGACAAGACACACAGGTAGACAGGCGAGGGAGCGGACGGGACGTGGGGACCAGCATATCATTTTCATTTGTGTGGTCAGAAGTTTCGCAGAAGACCTCCGGTGCTAATTATCTTTGTGGTTACGGACACCTGAGTGTTCCAGAATTTACTGCCTCCCCACCTCTAGCCACACACCCACTCTTAGAAAACCTGTGTTCTAGCGTGACCTCGCGTGTCTAAAGTACTATCCATTGCCTTCCTTGGTCCCAGGGAGAAGTTGTTACGTGTGAGCTCCCAGGACTACGGGAGGGACCTTCAGGGGGTTCAGAACTTGCTGAAGAAGCAGAAGCGCCTCGAGGGGGAGCTGGTTGCCCACGAGCCCACCATCCAGGTAGGAAGGGTCGAGGTCTGTGGATCCGTAGGGTGAGGCTGCACCAGGGGGTGGCTGCATGCAGGGCCACAGGAGCTCGGCATCGAGCTCACAGCCGTTCTCCCCACCTCTGCACCTTGTCTCCTGTGAGCAGGATTCTGCCCAGGGTCTGTGCTTTTCCCTGGAAGGGACACTTTCAACCCTGCAGGCACAGTTTTTTGCTGACTCTGGTGCAGGCTGAGACATCTGGGAAAGTTGTACTTGAGCCGAGCCCCAGGGGAAGAAGACAGCTCTGCATTGCCCTGTGACCATGAATAATGCAGAAAGCAGGTCACGGAATGTAGCCTGGTATGGACACTGAAGTTGCATGAGGGGCTATTTAGCATGGTGAACCTGATGGCAGGTGACTTCATTCTCCCAAGATTTTCAAGACCACCCCAAGTACCATAGAGTTTATAAATAACATAGAGGCCAGGAGGAGCTGACTGCCTTGCCAGGGCACTCTAACTAAATGGGGAAGGTCTTCGGGTTAAGGTGACGTGGGTGTGTGTGTCCTTCAGAGTGTGCTGGATGCAGCAGACAGACTGGGAGATAAGGCTGCTGTGGGGCAAGAGGAGATCCAGGAGCGGCTGACTCAACTTTTTCAACACTGGGAGGAGCTCAAAGAGTTGGCTGCCGCTCGGTGAGTGGGGGTTAGGGGGCCAAGCTGTCTTCCTGGGTTGCTGGTCCCCAGCTCCCCTTCTCTGTTTATCATCAAAGTCCCTGCTCAGATGCCAGTCTGTCATGAAGCTTGCCCCCACAACCCCAAGGAGAGGCATGGAGGACCATGGTGTCCATGGTCCGAACACACGTCTGCTCCCACGCATACTTGCTGTTGTCCTTTATCATTATGGGCCTCACGTGCCAATCCTTCACACCAGGTCACACCCTTGGGTCTGTCTTACTTTGTACACTGCCCCCCCCTCCGGCCCCAAGTTTAGCACTGTGTGCCCCTCGGAACTAAAGACCAAGGGGATATATTTTCTTCTGGAGAGCCACATAGCCATTGAGAACCCTGAAGCCACAAAGCCAAAGAGAACAGTTTCTGTCTAGGATTCCATACCTACTGGTGGCAGGAAGACATGTCTTTCTGGGAAATACAAGGAAACTTCTAGCACTGTGAGCTGCCTTCACCGTGTAAGAGGAACCACAGTGCTCTGAGTGGAAAGAGACACTACTTCACTGATGCCGTCCTCTAACTCTGATACGGGGCCCTCGTGTTTGGACAAGTCTTCCTTCCCCTAACAAAGATTCCCAGAGAGCAGATGATGCCAGAAAGCAGAACTTCTGGGGCCAGAGCCTCCCTCATTCACAGGAGCTCAGGCCAGACTGTTCTGAGGCTCAGGCCCACTGCAGCTGCCTGGTGCAGCCATTCTACTCACGGTACTCCCCCGAGTCCTGCTATCTTCTCGTCCTCACTGAGGCTCCCTGCCCTGTTGCAGAGGGCATCGGCTGGAGGAATCCCTGGAGTACTTGGAATTCCTGCAGAATGCGGAGGAGGAGGAAGCTTGGATCAGTGAGAAGGAAGCTATGGTTACCCGAGGGGGCTCTGGAGACACACTGGCCATGACCCAGGTGAGCTGGAGGCTGAACGGCCAGTATCTTCCTTTTGTTTGAATCGTTTCTTAAGTAGTCAACACTTCATCTATGAAAAGAAGCACTCTCTGGTGGGAGAAAAAGACGATGGAAATATGGATACTCCTGCCAGTTTTAAATATGAAAAATCAAGGTGCAGTGATCTAAGTAACTTGCCCAAGATCGTGGAATCAGTCAGGTGTGAAGGCGGGACTCAAAGCTCAGTCCCATGACTTAAGGTCTTTCTGTGACTTCAAGTCATCATTGTTACAGATCTTCCCTCCTAGGGGAAGGTTCTCTAAAGATTCCCTCAAATACTAATATTACACCGAATAGGAGAGATTCTTATGCCGGGGCATTGGTGGTGGTTTCTAGAAAATACAGTTTTAGCAGGGCTACCTGGCAGGTGCACCAGTTCCACAATTTAGAGACATCCTTGTAAATACAGTGTAGAGTTTCCAATAAAGACAAGAACAAATGGTCCACATGATCTCAAGTTAATATGGATTTTTAAAGCTTCTGAGAGTGGTCATAAGAAAATAATGTTTTTAGGACCTTGACTTCTGTGCCTACTGGCCTTACAACTTAGGGATTTACCAAGAATTCTCTGTGAGGATTAATTCGCTCTTATGTGATGACATAAGGAAAAACTCACACTGGCAAGAGAAAGGTTAAAACCTGCATAGCGTACAAGTCACACTACCGACCCCTTTCTTCTGAAAAGACTTTTGGGACATGTGCACCCATGGGACACATTTAAATGGTTTAAGGTTTCACCTCAAATATTCCCAAAGGCTTCCCCTTTCTAAATGAAACCTTTGGTCTTGAGAATTGGGGACAGACATTGCAGTTGTAAGAATAAAGGGAGGCCCCATGCTACCATCTACCCAGGTTCCTCCAATGGCAGCATCTGCTGGGACCCTGACCCCAATGCAGTCAGGACGCAGCACATCATCCTCTCCCCGTTTACAGAGCACGCCTTCCCTCCAGCCCCCACCCCATCCTTAGCCCTGGGCAACCACCATTCTGTTCTACGCCTCCACAATTTTTGACATCTCGAGAACGTGGTGTAAATGAGCTCACATGGTATGTCCCTTTGGAGGGTCGGCTTCTCATGCAGCATAATCGTCTGCTGATTGAATTGATTCAGTTGTGTGCAGCCTCAGTGCCTTTGTCGTGACTGCTGGGTGGTATTTCATGGGATGGACCTACCAGTTCAATCTGCTCATCTGTTGAAGGGTATCGGTTTCCCCGTTTGAGCTGTTAGGAGTAGAGCTGCCTTTAATATTCATGCAGAAGCTTCCTCATAAACATGGATTTCATTTCTCGGGAATAAATGTCCAGGAGTCCAACAGTTGCATCATAGATTAGCAGCGTGTTTGGTTTTGTAAAAGCAGTTAATAGATACAGAAAAAATATATATACATAAAAATACATAATAAACATAAAAAATTTTAAAAATACATAAAAAATCTTTCTGGAGAGGCTGTACCATGTTGCACACTGGCTGGCTGGGTGTGCGTGACCCTGGCTTCCTTCCCACCGTTGCAGGATCTGAGGCCGTCATCATCTTTATCTTAGGCAGTCTGCTAGGAGCGCAGGGTAGCTCATTGTGGTTTGAATGTGAATTTCCTTTATGGCAGATTTTTTATGTGCTTATTTGCCATCTCTGTATTTTCTTCAGCGATATGTCTCCTCTCCTCTGTTGCCCATTTTCTGGTCCAAATGATTGTTTGCTCTAACTGTTGACCTTCTGTGCTTTGTGTCAAATCTAAAAAAAAATTTTTTGCCTAGTCCTTGAAAGATCTTGAAGATCTTTTCCTATGTCTTCTTCCAAAAGTTTAGAGCTTTGCATTTTAATTTTAATAATCCATTTAGAGCTCACTGTTGTCTGAGATGAGAGCTAAGGCACCCTTCATCTTTTTGCGCAGGAACGTCCGGTGGCTCCAGGGCTTTGTTCCACAGCGTCCCCTACGGCCAGCGTGCCGCTTTCACAACTGCCCACACCACTGTAGATGATGCGTGGTTTTGTAGACAATGTAGGGTTGGATCAGATGTTTGAACCCATTCTGCCAATCCTGATCTTTCAATAGGAATTTCTATACCATCACATTCAGAAACTCATTTTAATGAGAAGGTTTTGCACTAACGTACGAATTCCAGGAAAAGATTTTATGAAGCTTTTTTGCTAATCCTTTTATTACCTTAAGATATATGTCTCCATAGCCCTTCTATGTCATCTTTCATGAAGAAAACACTGACCTTCTGAGTGTTTGGTTTCCTGAGCTCATATGCACTGGCTAATAAGAGAAAAGAGAGTTGTTTACCTGCTGTTGAATTTCAATTTCTTTCCAGGGATCTCATCTTCTCCTTTTGTTTAACATGTCAGGAGAAGAGAATAGGTTTCTGATCAACTTCTTGCAATCATGAGACACGTAATAGATATATTTAAAATATGTTTTAAGCGTTGGCTTTATCAACTTTTAAGACAATATTAAGGAGGCTACCTAGGAATATATTTGAAAGAGGGACACCTATCCAATTTTAATTAAATGAAATTTGTGTTTGATGTGGGGTACCTGAGCTTCTGAGGTGTCCAAGGATAAGCACAGAAAAGACACTGGAAACAGAAGGTGGTGGTATTGAAGAGACTTTATTTCATGCATTATGTGTATGTGAAAACTTAGCTGAATCAGTCTATTTTATACAGTGGATCATGTGTCCAATCTCCATATATGGTTGCTGCATCAAGTTGACATATAATACAATCATACAAGATCATGTAGCCCATCTTGTACTTAAAGAAATAACCATCTTATTTTATGCCTAAAAACACCATACAACAGAAATCCTTTTATTTTCAAAATGTGGTAGTTAAAAGTATGAGAGTCACATGAAATCTGTTTCTTCCTTTGGCCCAGGTTAGTATGCAATGTAGAAGGAAAAGTGAACAGGTGTCTTTGTGACAAGACGAGGCAAAGGCAGCAGAGGCAGCCCAGGCCTTTCAGGATGGGAGTAGCAGTGGGCAGAGCAGGCTGGACTGGATAACACGCAGAAGAACACTGAGAAGGAGGAGACACAGTGTTCCTGGGCTTTGTCCTAACTCCATTCTCCATCCTTGCAGCAACAAGTAGACATAGAGAAGTTTAATGCTGAGGTTCAAAACAGCTCAGAGTTTCTTTAGCTACCTTTAGGTCAGTTTTTTTTTTTTCTTATTTTTAAAATTTTATTTATTTATTTGAGAGAGAGAGGGAGAGAGTGAGTGAGCAGGAGAGCAAGAGAGAGAGCATGAGCAGTGGGAAGAGGGAAACTCAGACTCCCCACTGGACAGGGAGCCTGGTCTGGGGCTCCATCCCAGGACCTTGGGATCATAACCTGAGCCAAAGACAGATGCTTAACCCACTGAGCCACCCAGGCACTCCTAGGTCTGTTCTAGGTATAAGATGATACTTATTATCTATATGTTAGATACAACTTTTCATGGAATTATATAAATTTCAAGATGGTAGAATTCTTACATTTTACCCACACTTTCATTCCGAAGTTCAAAAAGAAGCTGAAGTTCACACAGTCAGTTAGAAAGAATATCACTGTAGTCCTTTGTCTCTTTCTTTTCTGGTAAGATCGCCACTTTTGGCAAGTGAAGAGCTTCAGGAGAAGCGTTCAGCGGCACGATGGGAGAAGTGGACACGCCCCTGTTCTGTCCATGTAGCTCAGTCGTCCCTGTGGGGAGCGTCAGTTGGAGTCAGAATGGGGGTGGGTTAGATTGTCCAGGCTTGGAAGTATTGATTCTCACGGACTCGTTTATGTAGAGCTTGCTAAAGAAGCACGAAACCCTGGAAAGTGACTTTGCTGTCCATGAGAACCGAGTGCAAGATATATGTGCTCAAGGAGAAGACATCTTGAATAAGGTGAGCAACTCGGGGGTTCCAGGCCAACCTCATTTTCCAAAAGGGATTGCTTTGAATATAGTATCCTGAGAAGTGCTAAAACTCACACATCAAATTTTAATACTCTCTGCCTAGCTACCTTGTTTTTGTTCTGAGCAAATAGTTATCTCTTCGGTTGCTGCTTTTAATAAATTCTTTTTTCAAGTTTTCAAGTATATCCTGCAGATGTTCTTCAGTCCTTGGTTGACCCTCTTACTCACTGTGTGCAGAACATGGCATTTATAAAGAGCTCATGGCACGATTTGGTTATAGAGTATTGTAAAAATATAAAGAGGTTTCTTTGTACGCCACTAGGGAGGAGGACCAGACTGAAACCTCCTTGTGACTTGAAAATCATTCTTTTGTTTAAATGCTTGTCTTTACAAATCCTCACTGATTAAGTGCTACATAAAGAGCTTTAGACAGAGGGCATTCCAGCTAAGAAGACCATACTCGGGTAGACAAACATGTGAAGCTCTCCCAAATGCTAGAGTGGAAATAACCATCCCAGGCATGGACGAAAAATAAAATAAATGCATTAGACCCAGAAGAGAGTAGTTACATATTTGGAGTGGGGGAAATGACACCTCTTTTATCATAGTAAAGAATTCCAACTTTTAGCTCTGGACGTCCACCCATGTATCTGTCTCTTCTTCTCCCTTCCACCTTGGCGTCCCAGGAGAAAAGTCAGCAAAAGGAGAAGATTTCTGCCAAGATAGAGTCTCTCAAAGAAAAGATCCCTTCTCTGTCCATGGCAATAAAAGCTTGGAAGTTGCAACTGGAAGACGATCACGCCTTTCAGCAGTTTAATTGGAAGGCTGACGTGGTGGAGGCCTGGATAGGTATGACGTGTGAGGGACAGAAGAAGTGCTGGTGGGTTCCACTGATAGGTTCTGGGATGTTTTCACTTCCTATGGGAAGAGAGATCCACTCTCCTCACCGAATCCTATGCTTTCTGGACATAATTACACTCACATTTGTGTGCTTGTGTGTGCACACACACACCTCAGAAAACATGCTGATGGCTGACTGCAGACCAGAATTCCAGAAAACACATTTTTGGGAAGTTGGTGATTTTATCTGTGATATTCAAAATGATAGAGCTGTGGCAAAACATTCTTTAAAAAGCAGTGTGTTTGATTACTCCCAACTTATGTTTAATCTGCAATTTTCTTTTCTTTTTTCTCAAGATACTCAGAAGTTCCCTTGGCTCTAGCTCTGTTCAGTCAGTTCTATGTTGCACATGTCCAAACAACCCACCCATCAGCCCCTACTACTCCCATCTTCCAGTAAATGATCCACTCCCAAGTTAGGGGGCTCTCTTGTGACCTAGAATAAATATTTCTTTTCTCCTTACCAAGGCTGATTCAAGAGCAGCTACCTTTCCCCTCTAATCAATCATCTTTGCTCTCTAGCTGAGAAGGAAGCAAGTCTGAAGACCAATGGCAATGGGACAGACCTCGCTGCCTCCCTCACTCTCCTGGCAAAGCAGGTGAGGAAAGGGCAGCTCCTGGGCAGGTGCCAAGCATGTCCATGGCCCACATACATGGAAGTTAAACACTAGGATTATCCTGTTCCCCAAGTCTGTGGTTTTCTTATCTGTAGGATATGATATATTGTTACATTTTCCTTTCCCAATATTGGTAACTTGCAGTTTTTCCTCCCTCTCCCTCCTACCAGTCTTGCTGTTGCTAAGAGTATATGATTTTTATTAAATAACCAATTTTTTAAAATTTTCTTTGTTATTTTTTATTATTTTCCATTAATATCTTTTTACATTTTTATCATTTTATATTACTTTCTTTAAGATTAACTTATTTAAAAAAATCTGTTGAGGTAAACATTTAGAACATCAAATATGTAGGCATTCTCCTTTTTATCATTTTGATGTAAGGTTATAAATTTCCCTCTAACAGTGCTTTGGCTGCACCTCACAATTTCCTATGTTACTTCTGTTATAATCACTCAGATTAGATATTTCTGTTGTTTCTAACTAATTATTTAACTCGTTGGCTATTCCACAGTTTATTTCACTGAAATTCCAAACCTTTGGGAATTTTCTCTTTTTTGACGTGTATGGCTAGCTTAATTCCACTTTATTTTAAAAACACATTCTATATTGTTCTGGAAGCTTGAGTTACATCCAGCAAATGGCCTGTTTGTGAATAGTCTATGTATAGTTGAAAATAATGTGTGTGTTTTACAGTGGTTTATATTACCTGTCAGATTTTGGTGGTTAATCATGTTGTTTAAATACTTTGTTATTTTTATATATTTTGAAGCTAGTTTCACAGTTGTGTTGACATTTCAAATTATAAAGCATCTTAATGAATTGATACTTTTAATTATGAAATGTTCTTTCTACTAACATTTCTTTAATATTTTTAAAAGATTTTATTTATTCATTTGACAGACATAAATCACAAGTAGGCAGAGAGGCAGGTGGGGGGTGGGGGTGGGGTGGGAAGCAGGCTCCCTGCTGAGCAGAGAGGCCAATGCGAGTCTCTATCCCAGGACCCTGGGATCGTGACTTGAGCCAAAGACAGAGGCTTTAACCCACTGAACAACCCAGGTGCCCCTCTAATAACATTTCTTGATTTAAAGTTTTCTTCTTCACATACTAGAGTACCAGGGTTTTTTTGTTTGTTTGTTTGTTTTATTTTATTTTGTTTCTGAAGTATATATCAATTTACATCCTTTGGTTGTTTTCTTTTATTTCTTTACATATATGTCTTTATATCCTATATTTTTGTTGTTGGTTTGATACATTTATACACTGCTAAATGATTGCCATTGTAGCATTAGCTGACACGTCTATTCCACTATGTAATTACCACTTCTTTTTTGTTTTGAGAATATTTCAGATCTACTCTCTTACCAAGTTTCAAGTATATCATACAGGACTCTGAGCTGTAATCATGTTATACATTCGATTCCCAGAATTAGTGATTCTTTTAGTTGAAAGTTTGTATTCTTTGACAAATATCTCATTTCCCCCTCTTTCCAACCTTTGGCAACAGCCAGCCTACTGTTTCTCTACATTTGACCTTTCTAGATTCCACTGGTGAGTGATATCAACAGCAATTGTGGTTCTCTGACTTGTTTCATTTAACATATGCTCTCAAGTTTCATGCAAACTGTCACAAATGGCAGGATTTCCTTCCATTTCATGGCAGAATAGTATTCCATTTCACACATACACAAACACACACACAACACATCTTCTGTTTATTTGTTGATGGACACACAGATTGTTTCCATATCGCAGCTAATATGAATGATGTTGAAATAAACACAAAAACATGGAGTGTCTTCATATTTTACATGTGCTTCCTAAAATTTCAGGGTTGAGTGTTGTTTGTCTACTTTGATCATTTTATTGGAATAGTGAGTTCATTTACATTCAAAGTCATGTAACTTGTGAATTTTGATTCAAAATATTTGTACCCTCCCCCTCCCCTGCTCCTTCCCCCCTACGTTTTGGCCAGGGACTGAAATGATTCAAGATATATATATATATAGATAGATATCTATCTACCTATATATACATATATAGAGAGAGAGGGAGAGAGAGAGACTTTTTTTTTTCCTTAGGACTTGACCTTTTCAGGTAGCTCTTACTTCTAGGGCCTCTTAGGGGTTCAACTAAATCCCTTTAATTGGTGCTACTCCTCTGTGTCCTCAGTTCAGTGCTGTGATGCTATTGAGGATTCTACTTAGCATCTTTGACTCTTTGCGACTGTTTTCTGCTTGGCTTCTGGGACTCCTATCCTATAGAGTTTAGGAACCCATGGGTGCCTCAAGGGGAAAACAGGCAGAATATTGAACCAAATTTTTTCCACCACTGCTCCAGTCCTGGCTGCCTGGTTCCCCAGAAACTGTCTGTTTAGTCCCATGAGATTATCAAGAGCTCTGAGCAGCTGCTTTCCCTCAGTCTTTTGACCTATGCAGCTCACGTGTCACAGGGAAGGGTGACAGAGACTATTACTCTAATTTTACTACTATTTTGCCTTTCTAGAGTTTTGATTCCTGGAAGTCCAGTGACCTTAGCTGTGTACCAATCTCGTTTAAACAGCTGATGTGTTGTACTTTTATCCAACAATTAAAGTTGTTCTCAAAGGAAGAATTATTTAAATACAAGCCACCGTGTAAAAGCTGGAAGTATAGTGTCTAGAATTTTGTGATTTTGATATCAACACCACACTAAATGTGTAACTGCCCTCTCTAGGGGATCTGTTGTTAGTGTGCATACTTCCAAGATCTCTAGCAGTGCACTGCTACTTCTCAGAACACAAAATCTAACAGGGGATGTAAGAGACTGAGGAAGGATGTGAGCTGTGGGGAGCATTTAGTTTGGACTCCACAAATGAAGATCATATCATGCTGCAACATTCCTTTATTATTGATTATATAGCTAACCTAAGCTCTGATTATAGAACATGCATCCACCAGAACTTAGCCATAACTCCAGCCACAAATGTTCATGTAGGTCTCTAAGTTATGTTGCCTTTTGCTTGGCCCTCCCTCTAATTCTTTCCTAGACCTTCTCTGGTCCATGATGAACATCTGGTGGAACCCAGGTTTGAATGGTCCCTGGGAACCTACATTGTTTCTCTGTTCACAGCTCCTCTTTGGGTCTTTCCCAGGACACTCTGGATGCCAGCCTGCAGAGTTTCCAGCGAGACAGACTGTCAGAGATAACTGACCTAAAGGACCAGCTGGTGGCTGCTCAGCACAGTCAGGCCAAAGCTATTGAGCAGCGCCATGACGCTCTGCTGAGGCGCTGGGAACAGCTGCTGGAAGCCTCTGCAGCCCACAAAGAGAAGTTGCTAGAGAAGCAGCTGCCCCTACAGCAGGTAAAAAAAAAAAAAAAAAAAAAAAAAAAAGGCTTTCCTTACATTGTCCTCTAACCAAATGAAAGGAGCACTCAACAAGGGAAACCTGAGTTCTCATCTTGTGTTGCCCTGAGCTGGGAGACCTTGTATATGTCACTTCACATCTCTGAGCCTTGATTCCTCCATTTGTGAAATACGACTATATTACCACTGTCTCCTGCTGGTCTGTGTTACAACCATTGAGAGAGATCATGGACCTGAGAATGCAGTACAAGGCACTAAGCTCTCTATAGGCTTATGTGATGACAATGTTCTGTCTACTGGTGGCTGCTAAGGTTCAATGCCGATCATAAAAAATAATCAATAATAAAAGGAAGTCAAGATGCTCAGTGAAATTACCGAGCATTCCTAGACCATAAGAAGTCTTGTACCAGGCAGCAAGTCAGGGTAGGCGGGAAAGGGAATTAAGAAACAAGCACACAGATAAAAGTCAGTCAGTCTGGACCCTTAACTAATTATTGAAGGGCTTGGTACCTACAGAAATAAGTCCTAAGTGAAAAACTAAATAAACTTATGGGCAACTTTACACACATATATGCGTTCTACATAGAAAGATGTTTTACATATTTATTCTATTTTGCTTAACTTTCAACCTCTGCAAAGAGGTTTGTCATTTGATTTCCTGCTTATAGAATCTTTGTAAAATACAGAGACAATGCATAATATTAAGGAAGTGATACTAGGTACCTTATAGATTTTTGTGTCTTTCCCGTGTAGGGGCCATATCAACTATTTCTGTATTTTACATTTTACAAAGAGAGTGCCGAAGGGAGTACAGGGTAAGATGTAATGGTCTAACACCTTTGACATCCCTCTTCCATTTGGACCAATTTTCTCCTCCTTAACCTCCATATTTGGGAATGAAAACTCATTTTCACATTTGCCTTAGATAAATCTATTGGGAAATACAAACTGCTGACCCTAAGTCTATGGAACATTTTAATCTAAAACCATTTTTGGTCACCTACTGTTTGGAACAATCCATACTATTTCTCTTGTTCAGAAATTCAGACAGTTCAGTCATTCAGAGCATCTGGATAATTCCAGACCGTAACAGAGGGATAAGGGTACAGTTTAGAGGGTAGGAACTGGATTGAGCCCTGAATAAATTTTGGAAAGAAAGCAAGAAAAGGACTTGGCACAGACAAAAAGACACCAGAGAGGCGTTGTCTTCAGAAGAGAGAAAGAAGAAGCCAGCAGAATGGGAGAGAGTGGCCTAGCCCATCAGTGATCTCAGATTGAATGATTCACCCATTCATTCATTTAATGCCTACTTGTACATGTTCGCCATGTGCCAGGAAGAAGGAGGGCACACACTTCAGAATAAGAAACCGTGAAATCTCATCACTGGAAATGGACCTTGCTTCGTTTGGACTCTTGGCGCTAAAACAACTCTAGGAGTCCTTCAGCCTCTTTATTTGTAGATGTTGAAGACTTGACTAGTTTCACATCAGGGGACCAGGACCTGGGCAGTGCCTCAGATGCACCCGTGCGCCCACTGATTTCATGTCCTCGGTAGTTTCAGTTCTGCCCTCTTGGAGAGCTGACCCTGAAAATACTTAAATATGGTCTTTTTAATCCTCAGTCTTTTCTCTTGCTGATGGCCTTTATCAGGAAAGATGGAGATGACTTTTTTCTCTGCAGGCTGAGGAGCTGTTCATGGAATTTGCACACAAGGCTTCCGCTTTCAACCACTGGTGTGAGAATGCCGAGGAGGACCTGTCGGAGCCTGTGCACTGTGTCTCCCTGAACGCGGTCCGGCAGCTGCAGAAGGATCATGAGGCCTTTCTGGCCTCCTTGGCCGGGGCCCAATCTGACTTCAACAATCTGCTGGAGCTGGACCAGCAGATTAAGGCCTTAAATGTGCCCTCCAGCCCTTACACGTGGTTAACGATGGAGGTGCTAGAGAAGTTCTGGAAGAACCTGTCTGACATCATCAAGGTAACGGCACACAACAGAGGCTTTCTTTCACGGTGGTGAGCATGACAACCCAATGTATTGTACAAGTTGTGGGGGGATCTTTTGAGAAAGAAAGGACACAGTTAATAAGTATGCTGGGTCAGCAGTCACGAATAGGAACTGTCTAAGGAAATGTCAGAAATATGCTCTTGGTGGGTACAACCCTACGCCCCAGCATTCAGACACTCTCATGCCTCTGGCTGTTGAGCAGTGATTCAAGGAAGCAAACACGGCTCCAGGAGGTGGCTCTAAACACGGGGTATGGAAGTTCATGAGGTTCGTGTATAAGTTCACAGTCTATAGATTCCCTACAACCTTATTTTATACCTACCTCCAAAGTGCCTTTTTAATGTGTTTATGTATAATTTTATGTGTATAATATTATTGATCATAGAAACTATGGAGAACATTAAAAAGTTTCACAAAGAAAAATGTCACCCAACTACCACCAATTTTATTTTATTTTTTAAAAGATTTTATTTATTTATTTGTCAGAGAGAGACCACAGTGGTGGGGTGTGGGGTGCGGCAGCTTGTTGCTACTTTTCCCTTTAGGGCTGTGTTTATGTTCATTTAAATGAAGATTTCACCTAAAAAAAAAAAAATGAGAAGAGGACGATTTGCCTTTATTACTAGCTTATTTGTTACTGGGCTTGGTCTTAGTGACACCTGCAACCACTCTGGGGTGTGAGGGGAGCTTCCCGCCCCTTTGCAAGGAGAGGTGGTCGGGAGGAAATACAAGCGCCTAGGTAGCACATGCTTCCGGAAGACGTGTTAGACTGGGGAGAGGGGCGCGTGTAGGAACCAGCTATTTCACTGCAAAGAAAGGTCTTCAATGTTCACGCCACTATTTGTGATTCGGGGTTTTAGGAACGGGAGCAGGAGCTGCAAAAGGAAGAAGCGAGACAGGTCAAGAACTTTGAGATGCGCCAGGAGTTTGAGCAGAACGCCAGCGCCTTCCTTCAGTGGATCTTGGAGACCAGGTGCACAGTGACCCCTGCATCAGCGTGGGGATGAAATACATGCCTGAAGGGAGCGGGAAGGGGTCCTACAGCACTTATGTGGTTCTAAATTCACCATATCCTGTGAGTGCTTCTCAAGTCTGGAACTGATGGTTTTCTAAAGTAATCCTTGCAAAACCAAGAAAAGAGAATGTCATGTCACTGCCCATTGTCCACATGTCCGTATTCTCGCCTAGATACTCTCATTTTTTATTCCTGTTGCCTGTGATTAAGTCTGAAATAACATAGGCCCTTATGTCTGCACTTTACAAAGTGCCTCTATACCCATGGCCTCCCTAACTCTCCCTGCAAACTTGAAAATTGTATAGAGCAGATGTGATTACCTCTGCCTCCAAGTGTGTTAAGAAGTTCCATAGACAAATGGACTCACTCAAGGTCACATATGTATTTATGGGCACGAGCCTACTGTGAGCACCTGCAGTGAAGCTATCATGCTGCCTGATCACGGAGCCCTGGTGAGAATCAGTGAGATACTCTACGCTAATTGCTTTTATTAGAGGCAGAATGTCTTCTACATGAAAATAGCATTTGTCACATGCTCCGGGGCAAATGACCTGGAAAAGAGGAGACTTGGAAGGTTGTAATACATTAGAATAAATGTCAAACTTGGTGGACCCTATCCAGTAGCTGGATCAGAAATGGGGACTTTTGAGAGTTGAAGGGGTGGTTTAGACAATCCGTGATATATCCGGTTCCTACGAACCCAACAAAGAAAAACCAGATGGTGAGCAAAAGGAAAACCTGTGTCACAGCTAAAAGTCATCGGGCAGAAGGCAGAGGGAGCACAGCTCATCCTCCTGTCCCTCTGGTTTGGTCCCTCATCCATCCCCCGGCAGCATGTGCCCAGCACTGAGCACATCACCTGAAACCAGAGGTCTTCATCCTAACACAGCAGCTGCACAGAGGCTCTGAGTTCCTCCAAGATGGAGAGACTCCGGGAGCAGTGCAAAACAGGCTCCTATTAGATTTAGAATATTTCATTAATCTAGGGAAAGAAGATCATTGAAGTAATTTGTGTTAATGTGTGATTTCTCTTTTCTCTCATTTGATTCCTGTCCGGACCTCCATGCCCAGGGCTTATTTTCTGGACGGGTCAGTATCTTATGCTATTATGTATGTTTTGTTCTATTCTGTAAAACTAATAATGAGGAGGACTTGGCGCCCAGGCATCTTCGTCATCTCCTCCATCACCATCAGACCCAGAGGGTACCTGACTGAAGGTGGGATGGAGAGAGAACGCTGAGTGTCAGACTGTCTGCATCCCACTAGGGGGCGTCTGAACCTCATTAGGTTCAGGGTATGTGTCGAGTAAGAGCCATGAGGAAGGGACCGAAGCCTTGCAGACACGAAGAACAAGAGCAGACCTTCCTTCTCTTCCCATCCATCGAGCAGTTTGCCAGTTGGCAGAACAGTTCAGTTTCCTGAAAATCTGGTGTGAAAATTCAGTTCAAAGGAGCCGTATAATAGACACAGGAGTAGAGAAACGTAGGGTGTTGGAATAGGTCTGTCTGGGTGAAATACTGACTTCTGATATCTGGTTCATAACTAGGTCTTTGCTCAAAGAAACAGGAACTCTGGAATCCCAGCTGGAAGCAAATAAAGTAAGTAGCATTTGCTTATTAGCTGAGATATGGCCAGAATTATGAGGAGTGCAAGGGAAACGCTTTAAAGGCAACCCCCGTAGTACTTCTAGGTAAACTCCCCAGGCAGAAGGTCAAGGGCCTCGGGGTCTAGTTCCAGCGCTGCCAGCGGCTTGTGTTCTAGCCTCTCACTGCCGCTCCATGGGCACGGCCTTTGGTTTACCTCAGTAACCTCGACTTCTGTGTCTATACAATGGAGTTCATAATACAGGCGTCACTGTCACTGTGATAATTAAGAAAGAAAACAGGTGCAGAAGCTGTCATCATTGACAATCACTTGATAATATAATTAAATCCAGGTGGTCTCTCAACAGCTGAGTGAAGCAACGGGCTAGAACAGTGTTTCTTAACCGTATTTTCACTTCTGCTCCATCTCAAGGAGAACATTTAATTAATTAAATCTAATTGCTCCCATATGAAAGGCCTTGGATAATGAAGAGTAAGATGCCGTCAGGTAGGACTGATCCCTGGAAGGTCACAAGCCTTTGCACCATGTCGTACACTCAGTATCTCCATCCTCCCTCATCCTCAGAACCCTCCCCTCCTCCCCTGCTCAGGAGAAAGCATGGCCTGGATGCAGGCAGTTGGCATCAGATGTGCCTGGAGGACAGGTACGTCCTGTGGAAGTCTGTCCACAGGGTGGCAGGGGAGCCGGCTGGAGCTAGCCAGTCCCCAGTGCAGATAACTCGAGGCGCAGATCGCTAGGAACCAGCCATGCAGGTGTCCTGGGAGTACACCTCCTCTCTGCTGCAAGATGTAGCTACTAACCCTTAGATTTATATATTACACATGACCAGAATGACTGAAGTCACATCTCCTAACCTTCCCCCATTGCATAAGCAAGGAACAAATAAGTGGATTTCCTGAGCGGTTCATTTTTTACAGAGGACAGGAAGAGTTCCGAGAATAATTAAAAAAAAAAAAAAAAGAAAGAAAGAAAGAAAGAAAGAAAAAGAAAACAATTAGAGGAAACTCAAGCTCATCGGCTTCTTCTCTACCATCCCTTGGTTTGAAGCCAGTACCTTGCATGACTGGTCTCTCCTTCTTGGCTTTTCTAGCGGAAGCAGAAGGAGATCCAGGCCATGAAGCGCCAGCTGACCAAGATTGAGGATCTGGGAGACAGCCTGGAGGAGGCACTGGTCCTGGACATCAAGTACAGCACCATCGGGCTGGCCCAACAGTGGGACCAGCTCCACCAGCTGGGGATGAGGATGCAGCACAACCTGGAACAGCAGATCCAAGCCAAGTACTGCAGACCCATGACCAGGGTTGCAGGGTGTGGGTGGGATTAGGTGTTGGAACTTAGCCCCAGGATCTAGAGATCAGGGTGCTGAATGAAAGAGCTGCTTCAGAGATAGGACACAAGCTATCTCCAGAATCAAAATTCTCGTTCTCTCTTTTCTGTCCCACAGAATGACTATTTCTTTTTATTTGGGAGTCTATTATGAAACAGGAGACCATGCTCCTATCCCACTGAAGCTACTCATCACCCAGTTCTTAGAGTCCCTTCTCCATCTTAAGTAGTCCCTTCAGGAGACCATCCCTTTTGTAAAGTCCCTCTCAAATGCCTAGAATGCAAGAAATATCCAAGGTGTAGAGCCAGAAGAGCAGAATTCACATGTTTTGTTTTGTTTTCTAAATAAATTAATTACATCAAAGCAGCTTTAGGTCTTGGTAATAATGGCAGCATTATTGTCTAGATCGGAGATTGGCAAACTTTTCCTATAGAGAGACTGACTGATCATAAGTGTGTCAACTGTGGTGAGTCCTGTGGTCTCTGCTGTGACTACTCACTCACTGTCATAGAGAGAACAGGCTATTGACAGCCCACAAATTCATGAGCATGTCCATGTTTCAGTAAAATTCTATTTATGGACACTGAAATTTGAATTTCATGCAATTTTTATGTTTAATGGAACACTTCCTCTTTTGATCATTTCCAACCATGTAAAGAGGTAAAAACCCATTCATAACTCACTAAACTGTACAAAAGCAAGTGGCAGACTAGATTTGGCCCATAGGCTATAGTTTGCCAACCCCTGAATTACATGACCGAGTAGCCTAATACCCACTAGCATCCCTCTCTGTTCCACATGGCATGTCTTTTGCTACTTTTCTGTTTTATTTCTTGGGTTAATGTATGTTTTTCCTTTCAGAGACACCATAGGCGTGAGTGAGGAGACACTAAAGGAGTTTAGCACAACATATAAGTGAGTATAACTTCATAGCTGGTCAGTTCTTTATTTTCCAACCCATTCAAAATGAATCTCCAAATAAGTAATTTTTTCCCCTCAGTGCTGGTGTAGGATCTTAAATGAAAACCTAGATGTCTTAATTACCTGCATGTCATGGTTTTTAATAGGTCTATGAGATTCCTGGACTTCAGAAAATACATTTCTCCCATGCTCAACATTTTACTGTCTTTGTTCCATTCCTTGGATTAAAAATAATTCAGAAACAGGGGCAAGCTCCCCATTCCATTCTGATGACCTGTGATGAGTTAAAGCCTCAGCTGACCCAATAAGAACTGTTCTTTTCTGTTCTAACCTGGTTCTCTATTGAACTTGATAAAATGTTTTTGTTCTTCAGACATTTTGATGAGAATCTGACCGGGCGCCTGAGCCACAAAGATTTCCGGTCCTGCTTGAGAGGGCTCAATTACTACCTGCCCATGGTGGAGGAGGATGAACCTGAGCCCAAGTTTGAGAAGTTCTTGGATGTCGTCGATCCTGGGAGGTAAGAAGAAGACCAACAGCCAGACCATCGTAGGGGTTGGGGTTTGGAGGGACAAGTACAGAGGGTAAAATGATCCAAGAAACACCGTACCAACTCATCACGAGAACAGGAAGACAGAGACTATCCTATGTGAGTTGGGCAGGTTTTGATGCCTTGCAGGATTAGCTCAGAAGTTCATGGCGCTGACTCCAACTCAGGCACAGCCTCTGTCATTTCCTCAGTCCCTGTTTTCTGCTTGATTTATGAATCTTACCTGGTTCTGAGAATGGACCTTGAGAGAAGAATCCTTCCATGTGTGTAAGGTTGTAAGGAGACCTGCATGATTTGGAGGTCGACTGACAAGAGTGGGGTTGTGTGCCTGTGGGGGTGGAGTACAGTCATGGAGAGATTGCACCACCATTAGGGATGAATTCTTTCTAACGCCAAAGATGACAGAATCTTGAAAAACTTGAAGTGCCTGGGAATGGGTGCTGATGGAGACCCCCAGACTGTGTAGAGAGTCCAGTCAGAGGGCTCTTGTGGGCATGGCGGCTGGGGCTTGGGAAGCGGCATTTACTTTCCTACAAGGGCATGAGGAGTGGGGTCAAAGTAGAAGTCGCAGCCCACAGTCTCAGAGTGAGGAGACCATTTCTCCCACAGGAAGGGCTATGTCTCCCTGGAGGACTACACCTCATTCCTGATCGACAAGGAGTCCGAGAACATCAAGTCCAGTGATGAAATTGAGAATGCTTTCCAAGCCCTGGCAGAAGGCAAGGCCTATATTACCAAAGAGGACATGAAGCAGGTCAGATCCCAGTTGCGTCCACTGTCACTGAACTTGTCTTGGGCCTGGTGGCCCACCGTTGGCAACTACTCTCCCCCACACATCTTGTTGTTGTTCGAACATTGTCCTGCACAAGTGACCATTTGCTTCTCTCACCATTTCATTTTGCTTTGGCCCAGCTTGAAAATTAAAGTCATTCTCTAATGACCATAAGGGTCGATTCCAATTCTGAAACTCAATTTTTAAGGCTATTTCTTTTCCCACTTCTTGAATAACCTAAATTTAGGGAATGGGATGAAGTGTGTAGACCAAGTGAGATAGGACTCCTCAGGTAAGGGCTAAGTTGAGAAGACGAGCTGGATGTATGCATTAGAAATTATAGACTTCTGAGAAGGTCTGTGATGGGAACAGGGCAGGCTGCTGCTCCCCCGTCTCTCTGTCCCCTGGGTCCCAGGTTCGGGGTATGTTGCCAGCTCCAAGGAGCCAGCTGTTTTTAATCCCTATGGCTGTATCTCTTTCTGCTTTTTTTCAGGCCCTAACCCCAGAACAAGTGCAGTTCTGTGCCTCACATATGCAGCAGTATGTGGACCCACGAGGCAAAAGCCATCTTGCTGGCTATGACTATGTGGGCTTCACCAATTCCTTCTTTGGAAACGGAGAAGCAGCTTTTCCTGAATCATAGCAAATCTTGGTGTGGTGGGAAGTACTGGGGGAGGAAGGGACAGAAGGTATGGGGGAGGAGGGAGACCGTCTTGTGTGTGTGGGTGTGTGTGTATTTATTACACTTATTAGAACACCTGGACACATATCAGGCTTGGGGGATAGAAGGAATTCCCAGAGCTGGGGGAGAGGAAGCATCACAGGCTCATTTTGTATGCAACCTGTCACTACTCTGGGGATAAGCTCTTCATTTTTTCTTCGTTGGATTCTACACATCTGTATTACTTTGTTTTGTTTTGATTTTGAAATAAAACATTTCCTTTAAAAAAAAAAGTTCATTTTTTAAAGTATTTCTTTTTAATAGAGCACTGTGAAGTCAAATGTTACTGACACATGTGAGCATCTGTATTTCTGAGAAATAATTGTTCTCTAGAGATAGAAAGCTAGTCACACCACAAACAAGGGTCATGGCGGAATGAATAAAGAGTCTAGGACTCACATCTGTAACTCACAAATGGTTTCTCTTGAGGTTTGGAATGCGTATAAATTCTTACATTTGAAAATATATCATTTGAAAATATATCTGATGATCTGGAGGACCCCAGTATTTTATCTATGGAAGAGGAAGAAGACCAACGCTTGTGTTCTTCTCAACCTGCCCTTTCTCCATACTTCTGCATTAGAGAGGACATCATTAATCTCAGAACGACGAGGCTGTGGCTGGGCAGAGCTTCCTCTGCCCTCCGTGGCCCCACACTCATGCTTACATTTTAATGTGATGAAAAGAAGGTTTTGATTGACTTCTGCCTCCTATTAGACCAAGAGTTAGATTCACAAAATGAGGAATTAAGAAACAAACAAACAAATAAGAAAAGGGAGTGCTGTCTCCAAAGAGTGTTCAGGCTAATGCCAACATTCTGTCTGGATTTGTAAAAGTCGACAGTGTTGTTTGCCAGTGAGAATCCTTCCATCACATCTCTGCCTTGTGTGAGACTACTGGTATCCTGTACTGCCTTCACCACCAGCCCATAAATACTGCCACCTGACTACCACTTTGTCTCAGTCTCATCCTTTGCACAAAAGGTGGTCCTTCCTCAGTCAGGGGCAAATTCTTTCAGGAACCATTCAAACGAATTTTGGTTAAATCTAAAATGCTGTCTCTGTTGCTAATAATGTATAAGTGCCTTTTACTGATTTTTGCTTCAACAGTTGGATCCTATCGAACATGACCATTGAAAGTATTTTTTTAAAACTTGCTTATGAATTACCAAGAATGGTTGCATTTGAAAAAAAAAAAAAAACACATCAAAAATCAGTGTCATTGATATCACACTTACCAAGAAGTATGGGGACTCCAGCTTGTAATAACCAAGGCAAGGTGAATATGGTTGTGTTCTCCTCCCAACCCCCACCAAGTATCTGCAAGACCTAAATCAGATTATTAAGCATGTGATAGGTGAAGAAATGCTCTTTATGGCTAAGGGCTGTTGACATCTTATGAAAGAGATTGAATAGTATAAAGTCCAGAGAAGATAATATTTGTCTGAAGAACTAACGAAATGCCATAAGAAGATGACACCGTTGGCGTCAAATACAGCTCCCTCTGAAGTCAGATCCTGACCACCTAGGCACGCAAGCAGAAATGGAAATGCAGAAGCAGTATATGTAACTTGGTTAGGTCTATAAATACTCAACTTCTAACAATTAGCACTTTTATCAAATGTTCCTTGTGATTTGTGATTAAGCTCCTCCCGGTACTCATCTTCCCTTGACCTTCTGTTCACTTACTTTAAACTGGAACCCCTGACTTATTCTTACTAATTCTTTTCCTTTACAATCTATAGATTGGAGCCTGTGTTTAAGCCCCCGCCCTAGAGCTACATCCCTGAGTTTTTTGGTGATCCCCACTGCTTGAGACCCAGGCCCTTTCTGCCATCTGACTGACTCTCCTACCTCTCTCCAACCTGTTCTCTTTTCTGGACTCTGGCTTCCTTTCTCCCAAATTCAGTTTCCATGAAGTTCTAACTAGAGGCTATGATTCTTCCCTGAGGGCATGGAAAAAAGTTGGATTCCTATTTGAGAAAAATACCCCCTTAATGTAAGTTCTCTCTCTCAAATCGTGCCCCAGTGCTCCCTCATTGCTGAATTATGCGAATCCTGCATTTTCAAAATCTCTTCTGTTTGTCATTTTCTTCATCTTCCTGCCCCACTCTCCAGGTTCTGGTCCCCAGGTCTCTGCTTAGGACGACGGCAGTGGATTCCTTACTGATCCCTGCCTCTGGTCCCTCTCTGCCGGGCTCTGTCATCCTCTCTGCAGCTGGATTAATCTTCCGAAATCGGTTCCCAGATGCCACTCTAATCTCTGCTCAGAGGCTTACTCTCCCTGATGAAGGGATCAAGTCTGAGGCCAGGTATTAAACCTCCTGTCTGCAAAGAAGTCTTCACCCAAACTAACTTAGCATCGTTTGGGACACAGTTTCAGTCCCTCTGGAGAGCTCACCACACTCTGAAGCAGGCCTAGACTGCCTCTCGCCACAAAGCTTCAGTTACTCTATTCCCTCTTTTGGAATATACTCTCTTCCCACTTAATTGCAGTCAAGACTTACCCACCAGTTAGGAACACATTCGAGTACTACCTTAGACACGAAGCCTCTGACTCTTCATGCAATTAACCTCTCCCTAAACTAAAAGCCAACGTACTCTGCTTAGTACGTTCACAGTAAACTCAGCTCACATCTATTGGAAGATCATTATGATCCAGGTCTGGTGCTAAATTCTTTGCATGCATAGTCCTGTTCAGTAATCAATGCAAAACTGCAAGGTTACAGCCATTTTACAGACGAGGACATGGGGGCAGAGACCTAGCATCACACCATAAGTTATAGGGCCTGACAGCCGTGTGGCTTCATTACCCTTTCATTGGTCCCTAAGCACACTGGGGCCGAGCACCGTATATTGCAGGCGGGAAGTGAACACGTCCCCAGCAGATCCCACAGGACGGTATCCATGCTAGGGAGGGAGACAAGCGAGGAAATCCTCAACACCCAAGATTATGAGGCCGTCACGGAGCTTTGACGAGTATCAAAGAAAACAGGAGATCTACGTCTTTTCTGAGATACAATCTACCAACCGGGAAAGCCAATGACAAGGAAGAGCACAAAGTGACAATGAGTCAGAGGACAGTGATACAAAAATAATAATAAAGGGGAAAGAACCCCGCGGGGAGAGAAAACAGCCTACCTTTTCATTTAACAGAGCATTCAAGCTACTCATTCAAACGGATCTTGGAAGAGCATCAGAGGTGGGTTGCTCTAATTATGCAGTAATTTAACACTCTGTACCATACCCCTGGATGGGACTCCAGCCAGAGCGGCTCTGAACTCGAGCAGGCCAAACTGCTCTCCACTCGTTCAGTTCAGCTGGGAAATTCTTAAGGAGCTGGACTTCTGCAGTGATGGTGAGAAAGTGCGAGTTCAGATTCCGAGCTCAGTGCGAGTTAAACACAGTGAACTGAGCGGGTTCCCCGCTCCATGTTCCCCAGCAGCCCTGGGCAAGTGCAGGCAGCAGGACAGGGCTCTCCCAGAGGGTTGCAGGGGGAGGACGGCTTTGATCGGAGACCCTGAGCATCTGGCCCATTTTCCTGGGTTCCTGGTCTCAGTCCAGCCTGCGCAGAAGAGATGGTGCCGCTGGGGGAGCCTTCATCCTCCACGAAGCAGTCTCCCTCGGAAGGCGCTTCTCAGGGCCGTCTGCACGGCCCGATTCCTCAGACTGTAAACGATCGGGTTGAGGAGGGGGGTCACCACGGTGTAGGTGACCGCGATGAGCTGGTCCCGCTCCAGGGAGTAGCTGGCTTTGGGCCTCAAGTACATGAAGGAGGCGCAGCCGTAGTGGACGACAACCACCGTGAGGTGTGAGACGCAGGTGGAGAAGGCCTTCTTCCGGCCCTCGGCCGACGAGATCCGCAGGATGGCCGTCAGAATGTGGGCGTAGGAGACGGTGATGAGGGAGAAAGACACGAGGAGGACCAGCAGGCTGAGGATAAGGATGCCCAGTTCACTCGGGCCCGTGTCCCCGCAGGCCAGGCTCAGCACCGGAGGCGTGTCACAGAAGAAATGCTGGATCTCATGGGAGCCGCAGAACGGGAGGCGGAAAATGACTAGTGTCATTCCCAGCCCGAAGAGGTACCCGCTGAGGAAGGAGGTGCCGACCAGCTGGGAGCAGAAGGCAGGGCTCATGCGGCTGGCGTAGTGCAGCGGGACACAGATGGCCACATACCTGTCGAAGCCCATGACCGCCAGAAGGAAGCAGTCGGTGCAGGCCCAGGAAGCAGAGAAGAACATCTGGGTGGCACAACCCACATAGGAGATGGCCTGGTCCCCCATGACCAGGCTGGACAGCATCCGAGGAATGATGCCCAACGTGTAGCAGGTCTCAGAGAAAGACAGGAAGGAGAGGAAGAGGTACATGGGGGTGTGCAGGTGGCTGTCCAGCCTGATGACCACGATAATGAAGACATTGGCGGTCAGGGTAGCAAGATACAGAAGTAGGAAGAGGGCAAAGAGCAGGAACTGCAGCTCCCCAAAGCTGGAGAAGCCCAGGAACACAAAACCCTTCCAGGCGGTTGCATTGGCCTGACCCATCCTGAGGGGGCCCTGGTCAACTGTGTGCTGACGCCTTCCACCTGGCCGGCAGGTGCCTCGTTTCCTTAGAGGGCAGGATGAGGTGGGTTCTCCTTTCTTTGTGCCTGTTGTAACTCAGAAAGGAACCTCTCATTGGGACAGCAACCAGACCTCAGGAAGGGATCGACAGCACCAGACAGATAGATGTACGGACCCGCTCTCACTTGCGTGCAGGTACATGTCCGTGTGCGAGGACACACAGTGTGCACACACATGCCCACCCACACACACTACACAGAGAGACACGCATGCCACAGGTAAAGCACTCATCCCCAACCACGCCCAGTTCACAGGTCCAAAACCCTGTGCACCCGTATTCCCCCGGTGACCGTGTCCATCATCCACAAGTCCATCAGGCGCGTTACCAACACCTGCCTTCCAAGACAGCACATCAACACGCAGAGGGTGCACCGGACTCCCGTTCATACCGACATCCTACAGGCACCCACGTAAGAATACACACGTGGGCACGGACGCACCCTGTTGGAACAGGACGCGCGGCAGCCTGTGGGATATTATTTTCTGGGTCAGGGGACAGAGACGGGACCAGAGAGCAAGTGCCGACTCCTAATCCAACAGTCCAGCCCCCAAACAACGACCACCCTCTGACACCGTGGGCCTCGGTACCCGTGAACACGGAGCTCTGTCACAGTCCCGTATCTCTGCCGCCCTCCGCGGAGCCTCTTCCGTGCGAGTCCAGGCGAGACCCTGCGGCGGCTGGGAGACCCAGCAAGGGAGGCTCGGCAAGGGGAGCCTCCACTCACCCGACGAGGCTCACGGGGAGGAGAGCAGAGCCCCGCTTCTCAGCAGCCAGGCCCCAGACGCCTCGGCACAGCCCTGCCTGCAGGGGAAGAGCCCCGAGACCCGTCTCAGAGGCTTCTCTGAGCACAAGGGATGCTCCCAGGTGAGCCCGAGACAGCCTCCGCCCCTGTGGCCCCACGGGGCGAGTCCTCTCTGCTTCCGTGGAGCAGCCTCTGTCTCGGAGGGGCCCCAGTCCCCGGGGCGCTGTCTCAGGACGCACTTCCGACTGTCGGTACCGCGGAGAACTCCTGCGGGGAAAGAGATGCTGCGATCTGATGTAAACAATAATCCCATTATGTCCTAAGTATTATATTCGCTCTTTTCACATGTTAAATCTGCTTGAGAACTTCAAATAACCTGGTTTAAAAAGGGTGAACCAGGTTTGGGAGAAGGGGGGTGGGATTATGGACATTGGGGAGGGTATGTGCTTTGGTGAGTGCTGTGAAGTGTGTAAACCTGGTGATTCACAGACCTGTACCCCTGGGGATAAAAAATATATCCTTATAAAAAATAAAAAAAATAATAAAAGAAAAAAAATAAATAAAACAAAACAAAATAAAATAAAATAATAAACATAGCCTTTCAAAAAAAAAAAAAAAAAGGTGAACCATTGCATTTTATAGTAGAGGAAACAGAGCCTCATAGAGTTTAAGTGACCCGACCCCCCACACACACACCCCCGTCCCCAGGTCACAGAGCTCAGATTCATGGTTTTAGAGTCTCCTGGTGAGGTGTTCAGTAGGAACACAGGGATTCGCCTTCCCTGCTTTTGTCTCAAGAGCGGAGACGACCCTTTCCAGGGCGCGCCGGGTTTCGAAGGCCCACACGGTCACGTCCACACCCGAGAGCGCGCTCCTCCCTCAGCCGCACCCCTGCGCGCTCCTCCCTTAGCCCCACCCCTGCGTGCTCCTCCCTCAGCCTCACCCTCTGCCCACGTCCTCGTCTGTCCACTGCGCTTCTTTCAGACGCATGTTTGTATTTTATATATTTTTTAAGATTATTTATTTTGGGGGGAGAGAGAGCAAACACGGGGGTGGGGAGAAGGAGCGAAGACGGGGACTCAGCCCCGCGTCTCTGAACTGCGCGCCGCGCGTGGGGACCCGCGTCCGTCCGAGAGCCGCGGAGCCCTGGACGCTGGTCTCCCCGCAGCGCGACTGCCGGCTTCCGAGGGGTCCCCGGCGCGCGGTTTCCCCTGCTGGTCTCGGTCCCAGCACGCTTGGTGAACGTCACCCCCTCTCCGGCAGCGGAGTTCTGAATGGTTTCCTGCAAAACGCAGGAAAGTTGCAACGGCAGAGCCGCGTTTACTGGCGGTCACTAACAGCGTCGTCAGGATGTTCAAACAAGCATATGGGCCTTTTTTTAGGGAAATTCGGAGAATACTAGTGTACGAGCGTACACTCTTCTCTGCTTAACCCCACGCTCACCGCGCTCAGCTCCGTCTTCCGTGTCCCACCGTGTTCTTGGCGCGCTCCTGCGCATCCAGGTCCCCGCGGGTCGCCTTCCCGTCCGCCCTCCCTCGGTGCTTCCTAAAGCACGTGCTCGCGGCCGCGGTCTTCATGTTTCTTTACCTGAAAATGCCTTCACTTTGCCTTTACTTGTGGAATTTAGTTTTCCGGAATAACAAGTACGTCTCTTCATCTTCCCTCATGCCACTTACTGAGTCTCTGTCCCCCGACCTTCTGATGCCCGAGCTGCCATTAATGGTGTCGCGTTGCTCCCCGGGCCGGGTCGGATGCCTCCTGTTCCCAGGCGTTCCCCTTGCCTGCGGCTGGCATCAGTTGGAGGATGCTGGGTGGGCACATGCTTTTGTACGTTTCCTCCGTGTGATTTGTTGAACATCGTGACTTTGTACGTTATCGTCTTCCACCATGTACGGGAAATTTCCAGCTATTATTTCTTAAAATATTTTCTTCTTTATCTTTATTTTTCTCTTTATCTCTTCATTTCCTTCTGATATTCTAATCATTGGACTACTTGATATTGTCTGGAAAATCTCACGGAATTGATTCATTTTAACTTTTTTTCTTCTTCGGATCAACTTATTTCTATGGATTTATTTCCTGTCATCAGTCCTTTCTTCTGTCATCTCCAACATGTTCTTGAGCCTATTTCATGAAAAATCTATATTCCAGCAATATGTAAATAATAATAATAATATTTCATAACAAAGGGGATTTATTCCAAGAATGCAGAACTAATTTACTATTTGAAAATGTTAACATAATTCACCAAATCAGTCAAATAAGTGAAGAAATGTAATCTACTCATCTCAATATTTGTGTAAAAATTATTGGTAAAAATCAATATCCATTGATTTTTTTAAAAAACTCTGTTTCTATTTAAAATTAAAGCCACTATCATACCTCTTTGTGAAATATTGAACTCTTTTCCCTAGAATAAGCACTCTGGCTACTCTATACAACATTGTACTGGAGGTTCAAACCAGTGTAATAATGTGAGAAAAATATATAAAAGATCTAATGATTTGAAAAGGATGATGAAACTCCTCATTTGCAAACGACATGACGGTGTACTGAGAAAATCTTACTAAATCTACAGAAGGTCTACAAACCTAATAAGTACATTTAGCAAGTTCTCAAGTTAATTGTTTTTCTTTTTTTTTTTTAAGATTTTATTTATTTATTTGACAGACAGAGATCACAAGTAGGCAGAGAGGCAGGCAGAGAGAGAGAGGAGGAAGCAGGCTTCCTGCCGAGCCGAAAGTCCGATGTGGGGCTCGATCCCAGGACCCTGAGATCAAGACCCGAGGCTTTAACCCACTGAGCCACACAGGCGCCCCTGTTTTTCTTCATATTAGTTGCAAAAAATAAGAAATTACATTTTATTTTAATAGTATCAAAACACAGATGCTTAAAATCAACACTTAGAATTAAATTTTTTAAAAAATGAGGAAGTACCCTATACTTTAAAATTCTAAACATTAAGAGATAAGATTAAAATAAATCTAAGTAAATTTAATACATTAAATTTCATGGATAAAAAGACTCAATATTGTAATTTTGATTTCCCAAACTTATCTATAGATTCAATGTACCTTTATTAAAAAAAAACTCCAACAGGATGTGTGTAGAAATTGGGAAGCTAATTCTAGACATCATTTGGAAATGAAAAGATCTAAACAATCATAGGAATTAAACACCTGAACTCAAAATCACTCTAAAGTAACAATAATGACAAAAACTGCTACCAGCAAAAAGGTGGGTATATAGATCGATAAAAAATACAAAGTCCAGAAACAGTCACATCTGTATCCAGTACCATCAGTTTCCGTAAGGTTGCCTTGCAAATCAATGAGGAAAGGAAAGTCTTTCCAACCGATGGTACGGGAATGACTGAATTTCGGGGTAAGAAAAAAGTGCAAAACAAAAATAAAAACGTAGACCTCACTGCATTCCGTATACAGAAATTATCCCAGATGAGGTGTAGACCGAAATGTCTGAAAAGACAAAACAACTAAAAGAATACACAGAAAATGTCTTCATTACCTTGGGGAAGGCGAAAAAATATTTTTAGGCAGGAGACAAAAATGCATAGGCATAAAAAATTGATCAATCAAACCATAAAAATTAAACATGTGCTTATCAAAGAGCAGATGGCAGAGCGAAATGGCAGAGCAACTTTGAAAGAAAAGCCAATTTGTACAAAGCTGAACAGAGAGAGAGTAGGCATGTGGCCACACGGAGACTTGGATAAATGTTTTAGCTGTTTAATCTGTAATTATGAAAAACTTAGAAACAGCCCAAATGACCATGACCATGGGAATACTAAACAATATCCTGAAACAAAAAGGAATAAACGTGTAATCCCATGGAAATTCTTAAAAGCATTCCCTTGAGTAAAAGAAGCCACAAGCAACACAGCTCTTAGAATTTGTTTCCATTTATGAATTTAAAGAACAGGAACGTTGTATAACGTTTGAGAAAATCACCTCGCTCGTGGTCCCCTCAGCCCTGACTGGATAAGGGCACGAAAGAACTTCTTGAAGTGATGGAGATGTTTCAGGTCTCGAACTCAGACTTGACTAATTATGGAAATACAAATTTAAAACACACTCCTGAACAACCAAGTGGTCGGAAAAGAACTCAAAAGAGAAATAAAAACCTATCTTGCCACAGACGCCATGACAAAACTGAGGAGGCGCAGCAAGAGCACTTCTAAGAGGAAGGTTGATGATGATAAATAACCCACACTAAGGGAAAAGAAAGATCTTGAACAGACGACCTAACTTCACACCCGACAGAACTAGAAGATGGAGAACACACAAAACCCAAAGAGAGCAGGGAGAAGGAAATTACAAAGTGGGAGCAGAAACAAATAAAGACTAGAAAAACAATAGAAAAGGTCAACAAAATCAGCAGTAAGGGCGTTGGTTGCTTGTTTGTTTCTTTTTTGGGGGTTGGGGGGGTCTGATTGGTGTTTCCAGGCTGTCTACTTCAGCAGCTCCAGGACTGGGAAGTACAAGGCAACAAGAAAACCCAGAGAACTGGTCACCGTACTGTTCCTTGGGCCCCAAAGGCGCAGTTATTCTTGTCCTTCCCAGCGTTGGGATACTTCGGTGTGCTTTATGTATAATGTCCAGCGTTTTCAGTTACAGGAGGCAGGAGGCACGGGAAGGTCCTTCTACTCTGGCATCTGGAAGTGAAAGTCCTATAGTCAGTTAGGTTGTATCACTAAGTTTCCTAAATCGAATGAATATAAAAAAATATGACGAAATCAGAGAGGGAGACAAACCCTGAGAGACTCCGAACTGTAGGAGACACACTGGGGGAGGCTGGAAGGGCGGGGGGGGGATGGGGTGACTGGGGGACGGGCATTCAGGAGGGCAGTGGTGTCTGATACTGGGTGCTGTTTGCAGCTGACGCGTCATTGAGCTCTACCTCTAAAACCAACGGTGCATGATATGTCAACTCACTGAATTTAAATAAAATAAGTAAATCCAAGGAATGAAATCTTAACTCCCGCCTTTTCAAAGTTAAGTAAATTGAGGGATAAAAAAAGTGGGTAGAAGAAGAATCCATGAAACAAGATGGGATTGGGAGGGGGACAAACCATAAGTGACTCTTTTTTTTTTTTTTTTTTTAAAGATTTTATCCATTTATTTGACAGGCAGAGATCACCGGTCAGCAGAGAGGCAGAGGGAGAGAGAGGAGGAAGCAGGCTCCCCGCCGACCAGAGAGCCCGATGCAGGGCTGGATCCCAGGACCCTGGGATCATGACCTGAGCCAAAGGCAGAGGCTTTAACCCACTGAGCCACCCAGGCGCCCCCCATAAGTGACTCTTAATCTCACAAAACAAACTGAGGGTTGCTGGGGGGAGGGGGGTGGGATTATGGACATTGGGGAGGGTATGTGCTTTGGTGAGTGCTGTGAAGTGTGTAAACCTGGCGATTCCCAGACCTGTACCCCTGGGGATAAAAATACATGTTTATAAAAAATAAAAAATTAAAAAAAAAAAAAAGATAGACAGCCAAAGCATGTGAGAGGCTAAGAGGATTTTAATGAAAATCTATCGACCAGGTGACTGAGATCCAGAGTGTTTTTATTTCCCCCATACTTCCGAATAGATAAACTTAGGCAATGTGTTTATAAATAACAGATAAATGATCATAGTTGGCCATCATTTTGTGACAACTAGAAAACCCTATTACGATAAACTTCTCAGAAACTGAAAAATTGCATGCTCGTGATAGACAAAGAATATTTTTTCAAGTCCTTTCCAGGAATAGATTCTGTATCACTGTTTTTGAGAAAGTAGAAAAAAAGAACTGATAAATTCATTCTCCATTAAATTATTAAAAATACCTTTTGATGATAGACCATTCGGCTACTAATGAACTATAACTTAAAAGGAATTTTAAAAGCTTGAGTAGCCCTGCTTTTCTTAAAAACAAACAAACAAAAAAGCAAACTTTTTTTGGAGTAAAGGTGATCCTGAGCTCATTTTAGCAAAAAGAAATATCATTCATTGATATATAAGGTAATTTTTAAAGCACTACTGTTACTCAGAGATAATTTTACATTAAAATTCTAATTTTCACATTTAATAAGAGGTTTTTTTATTATATTATCTTAGTCATCATTCAGCACATCATTATTTTTGACGTAGGGTTCCGTGATTCATTGCGCATAACACGCAGTGCTCCAAGCAGTCCATGCCCTCCTGAATCCCCATCACTGAGCTCACCCAACCCCCACACCCCTCCCCTCTGAAAGCCTCGGTGTGTTTCCCAGAGTCCACAGTCTCGCAAGATGTATTCAGGAATTCAGTGAGAAGCACATGGAGCCAAGCCCACTTGATCCAGCAAGGCTGTCATTCAGAATGGACGATAAAAACACTTTAAAAGAATCAACCTATAGACATTTTTGTTACCAAGAAGTATGGTAAGGTGACCCATCAAAAACTCATAAACAAATATTTAGGGACACATATATCCGAGAAGTTCACAGAGAAAAATACAAAATATATTTTAAAATGGAAGATCTAAGAGAGCAAATTACTTTGGCATCTAAATTCCATTGACTACATTTTTTTAAAATGAACCGTAGGAGCGGCATTAAAACACCAGTACATGCAATACGGGATTTTATGGAGAGGGAGATTTTACAGACGTGGGTACACGTGTCCGTCTGTCTCCCCGCGTAAAGAAACAGGGACGCAGCTCTGCACCCAACGGGCACTGACCAGGCGGACTCCAAGGGCGGGAGGAGACGGGCCGGTCCCCTCCCTGAGGGCTAGCGAGCGAGTGCTCCGGTGGGACCCCTGGTTGGCACCTCCTGGTTGGCACCTCCCGCAGGCGCCCCAGGACAGAGCGGCAGGCTTGTTCATCAGCTTGCCCAGCTGTGTGCCAGGAGGGCAGGAGGTGGGAGTGGGAAGGTTTCACGGCCGCCAGAACACCACGAAGCGGAGTCGGGCTCCTCCGCGGCTTCGGCCCGTATCACCGCGTCTTGATGAACGCAGGTCTGCGGTGGGTGTTCCCGCTGGATGCAGTGATTTCCGCTCGACTCTTCTTTTGGAAGAGAGTTACAGGTGTTCCTGAACTTGTTCCTTTCCGTGTAAATTAAAATGTTTGTCCTTCTCTACAAAAATAAATAAAATAAAATAAAATAGAGATAGATAGAGATAGATAGAGATACATATCTATCTATCTCTATCTCTATTGATGCAGTCTTTTCCAAATCCCAGATAGATATCTAGATCTAGGTAGATCTATCTAGATATATAGAGAAGATTTGTATTTGCAGAGAAGATAGATATATCTAGATATAGATATCTATCTATCTATCTATCTATAGATATAGATGCATATCTACAGATGTGTATCTATAGATTTAGATGTTTATCTATAGATAGATATCTATGTAGACATGTATATCTATATCTATGTAGATCTATCTATCTATCTCTATATATCTTTCTATCTATATATACCTTTCTGGGATTTGGAAAGGACTGCGTCAAGCCTATAAATGAACTTGGGGATGAATTTTGTTATGTTTTTCTGGGTTCTCGAGACAGGAATTCAATTCCCTATTAGGGACTGCCCTCCTCTCAGACGCTTCGCCGCATCCCACACACGGGCATGTTGTAATCCCGGGTGGACTGCTTAATATTGTTTCCTTTCCACGTGTTTATAGACTTTCTGTCCTTGACTTCTAGCTTGATCCCATGGTGGTGAGAGAACCACATGTGCTCTGTAGGGTTCCCGTCCCTTGAAACTTCTGGCAGCTGAAGAGGGGATGGGGATGGAGGCCTGTCCTTGTGGGGACCATGGGGTAGAGTCTGCAAGCGTACAATTACCGCAGTCGACACCTGAAACTCAAAGAAAACTGTATGCTAGCTAACTGGAATGAAACGCTTAAAAAAATTCTTGTGGTTTGTCTTGTGGCTCAGGATATGGCTTTCCCTGGTGTGAGGTGGACGGCAGGTCGCCCCCCCAGGCTCTGCTGGCAATGCTGCTGTGGGTGGATGGTGTGGGGGAGCGGAGGGGGCTGACACCGCAGGACCAGGCAGATCAGGGCGTCCACTGTCACTGGTTTTAGGTCTCCCTACTACGTCCCTACTGGACTTCCCCTTTCTTGGTTCTTTGCCAGAGAGAACAGCCTTAGCTTGTGTTTATTATTTATTGATTATGTATTTATTAATGTTTTCATTTTGCCTTTGCCTGGGCCAGTCCATCGTCTCTGCCTCACCTTTCCGAGTCATGCTTAGGATTGTTATTTCCAGGCTTTGTAGGTGTATTTAGAGGGGAGTGCTGAGAAACATGGATATAGACCATTTGCCTGGGACTCAAATAGATCAAACATTTAGGGAATCTGTAAACTACTTTCCAAAATTGTGAACTATGTTCTAGCTTTTACATTTGCAACAATAGCATACATGTTACACTTCTTCCAATCCTCACCAACACTAACATGGCTAATCTTCTTCTTTTTTTTTTTTAATTAAGATATTTACTTATTTATTTATTTATTTATTTGACAGACAGAGATCACAAGTAGCCAGAGAGGCAGGCAGAGAGAGAGGAGAAAGCAGGCTCCCTGCTGAGCAAAGAGCCTGATGTGGGGCTAGATCCAGGGACCCTGAGACCATGACCTGAGCCGAAGGCAGAGGCTTAACCACTGAGCCACCCAGGGGCCCTGAAATAAATAAGCTTTTTTATTTTTTTTTATTTATTTTTTTTTTAAGATTTTATTTATTTATTTGACAGAGAGAAATCACAAGTAGATGGAGAGGCAGGCAGAGAGAGAGAGAGAGAGAGAGGGAAGCAGGCTCCCTGCTGAGCAGAGAGCCCGATACGGGACTCGATCCCAGGACCCTGAGATCATGACCTGAGCCGAAGGCAGCGGCTTAACCCACTGAGCCACCCAGACGCCCCAAATAAGCTTTTTTAAAAAAAAAATCTCATTGCCATTATATATACACAATACACATATATGCAAATTATTCTTTTGAAATATATTTATTTGATCAATTTTGTGTCGTTACATAGTTGCAAGCACTGGACTATGACAATACATGATACCAGCCTTCTTATTTCCTGGTCTTTCCCTCCTGGGACCACTCGGGTCCAATATGTCCCGTCTTGTCTGAGCACTTTCAGCCCTCGGCACACACAGTGTACCTCCATCTTCTTTCCTCCATCAAGGTGCAAATTCCTTGTAAGAAGAGCCCATTCCTTCTCAGCCTCATCTTCAAACACTGGGAGCGCTTCCCAAATGCCCAGGACAGGGGCTGGTGATGAGAGGGTGAGAGTGTCGGGGCAGGGAGACGCCAGGGATGGGCCTCCCTCCTTTCTCTGCCAAAACAAAACTTGCGAATTAACAAGGACAGAACATGAACTCTGCAAGTTTTAAATCCCCAGAGATTCCCAGCAGAGTTTTACTAGCACGTGTTCCACAAAGCCCTGTAACTAATGAGAGAAAATTACAAACTCAAGTAAGAAAGTTCTCCTGCTTCCTCTGATGAAAGGAGAGAGGAATCCCCGAGGGTCTCCTAACCAGAGCCAAACCTCCAGAGCGGAGGAGCCTCGGGTCCTCGTAATGATCAGGCAACATCCTAAACTGGTGGAAGAGAAGGTTCTTAACCACTGGGATTGGGCGAGTGGTAGACACAGAGCAGAGGTCATGCCGCCCAGCCTCACAACTCATGTCGGAGGCTCTGGGCCACAGGACACCAACGCTTGCACAGAATCGGGGCCTTTTCCTCACTCCCCAACCTTAGACCCAGAAGCTTCATGGACTTCCAAGGTCACTAAACTAACACTGACGAGGTGAAAAATGTAGCCTGTTCAATCAATGATTGTGTAGGAAGCAGATCTCTGTCTCTTCTGAGCAAAGAGCAAAGCAGGTTTCCAGCCATGTGAAGACCATCGTGGAAGAGGATAAGCCCAGCACTGAGCTAGCCCTAGGGCCCTGATAAAGCACACGAGGTAGGAGACTCTTGGACTCTGATTTCCCCACAATTAATTGTCCCTGCATTTTCTTCAAATTGCATTTCTCTGGGACTTCGGAAAGGGTGTGCATTTCTTTTGTCAGTGGATCCATATCCCAAACTAAATTTGACACAAGTCGATTTAGGGATAACTTCAGAAACAGGTAAGGGTGAGGTGTATGATTCCCTCACCCCTACACACACAGGCATTCAGAATGTGTCAGAGTAGTGGAGATTCTGGAAGTCACCCTCCAACACCGGAGCTTCACCAAGTAGGCACTGAGCGCACCATTAGGTAAGAACTAGGTAAGGGACCATCTGTCTTGGGACATGAATTGCTGATTCTTTGCATGTTCAAAATGCTCCCGAATTTAATGATGGATTTGAACCCAAGCCCTTTGGGCTGTTGAGGAGGGAATGTGGCATATCATGGGAATCAGGCTGTTCTGCAATCGGTATGTTAGAAAGAGCTTGAAGGACACCTGGGTCTCAGAGTCAATTAAGCATCTGACTCTCGGTTTGGGCTCAAGTCATGATCTCAAGGTCACGATCTCGGGGTTGTGAGATCAAGCCCCACATCAGGCTCCATGCTCCTCACAGAGACTGCTTAAGACTCTCCCTCTGCCTCTCCCTGCACTGCTCCCCCACCATCCTGTTCTCTCTCTCTCTTTTCAAGTAAATAAATCAATCTTTAAAAAAAAAAGAAGGAAAGAAAGAGAGAGAGAGAAAGACAGAAAGAAAACAAAAGAAAGGAAAAATGAGCCGTGAGGTCTGCACTGAGGATGCCAGGTATGAAAAACAACTTGTTTTGCTCTTCTCTTCTGCCCCTTACGCCACTTTGGGGTACTTAGTTATTCATCTTTTCATTCCACAATCTGATGGCTCTTCTTCAGAATTCCTGTGGAGAGTCGAGAGAACTGGGAGACGTCCGTGCTCTCCTGAGGGAGGGATTGTTCACAAGGTCTCAGCCGTGAGCAGAAGGGTGAGGAGGACCTCGTACTTCTGGGAGAGGACAAAGTCGTCTGAGACAGTCCAAAGGGCGTGAGAAGGCCGTTTGCAGGGGAAAATAGAACTACGAGCTTCAAGTGTGGGTGTGGAGATCTTAAATTTGGATGTTAAGGAGGCCTAAGTCTTGCTTAACGTACCTCATGCGAAGGAAGCCCACGGATCGTTTAGACACTGTCCCCTTCTAATATAATTGCCTAAGGCAGGAAGACAAAAAAAAAAAAAAAAAAAAAAAAAAAAAAAAAAAAAAAGAATGCTCTAGTTTCCTTTTGGGAAGATAATTGCCCATAGATAGCAGGTGTGGATGCAGTGAGAGAAAGTGGGAAACAGGAAAGGAGAAAGCGTGGTGAGAAAGATTAGACCCATGATTCTCGCGTAGCCAAAAACGAAATCAAGCCTCATCAGGTCTAAGAGGACAGAAGCAGCAGGAGATCTCTGAGGAGAGTCCATCGGGCCATGAGTTGTTTTTGTAGCCTTTGATGATAAAATTTATAATTACATATTTATTTTATTTATATTTATTTGTGCTTGTTAAAGTGTATAATTATAACTTAGACCATTTCCTTATTGCCTGTTTTGACTGTCAGTGACCAAGCTCGATGCTGCTGACAGAAGACTTAATCTTTGCCTGAACAAAATCTAATTAAGAGTGGGAAGTCTGTGAATCACCAGGTTTACCAGACCTGTACCCCTGGGGATAAAAATATATGTTTATAAAAAATAAAAAAAAAATAAAAATAAAAGAGCCGGAAAAAAAAAAAAAAAAAGAGTGGGAAGTCTGTCTAGCTGTGTGCTCCTCACGCTCCACAGTGCTGAATAACAAAGTAAAAGGGAAACTGTTTATAGATTCCACAGCTTTTTGGATAACTAACCTATCCATACAACACATACTGGGAGCCATTACTTTCGTAATGCATTTTGTTAGCGCTGTGAGAAATACAGAAATCTGTGACTGATAGCCTCTTTCCTCAAGGAAGAGACATTGATCAATGGAAAGAATACACAATTAAACTCAAAACAGGTGGATTCCAGCTCCAAACATGCCACTTCATAGACACAACTATCTTATTTCTAAAACACAAAAACCACAGCTTCCATACACACGTCACAGCCGTGCCATGTGCTTCACATTTTCATTGTCAAGAATAAAACCAATAAACATTACAAGGAATTTGGCAAAATGCAGACCCTACCGGTGCTAGTTATTAAATATGTTGACGTGAAGGAAAGGAAAATCAGCAGCTCAGTATAGCATTAAATATAGGGAAAGACGGCATGTTGTAGAAGTTTAATCTGAGATTAAATCAGATGCAGAATGATTGATGAATTCACAGAATCTCTAGAATTTATCTTTTTCAGATGCCAGGGTTGGCATTGAAGAAGTGGGCAAATTTTCAGCTGCTACCTGCACTGTGCTTGTGTAAAGGGTCTGTTTATCAATAGCATCCATGTACTCTATTGGTCACTTTTCATCTGAAGGGTCCTGGAGTATCACGATCTTCCCTCTCCTCAGGGCAAGGGGAGGGAATGTGTTCTTCACTTTCAGGACCTAAATTCTTCTCCAAGAAGAGATCATGACTTTGGGCTCCTTACAATTATAAGCTGTTGTCCAAAAGTGGTCCCCAATTTCCTAACAAAAAATTATCAACCTTCACTCATTAGATATTCACAATGTTATATGTGGAAGTTGCTCTGTCAGACTCTGACTACGTATTAACTACTTGGTAGGGTTTTTATTTTAATTTTTTTTAAAAATTCAGAATCTGATCAAATCTGGCTCACCTAATGCACCTGAATTTCCTTTATCTGGATACCAATCAGAATATTTTTCCCCTCATTATATTACCAGCCAGTAAAGTCATTCTAAAAAATAAGCCTGAAGGTGTGTCTGTCACCCAATAAGTGATCAAGGATTGATCACTGAACAAAGATGTAACAAGTGGGTTAAAAATTAGGAAAACATATAACCTATATACACAGGGTATTTTGCTGAACTAAATGAAAAATCAGTTAGTAATTATAACGCTGATCATCTGTCTTCGTCACAACATAATTTTCAAAGAATCATGGAGAATGGAGTATTTATTTGTTCTTTCTTTTAGATTTCAGACACGGAAACAATGAAGGTCAACCAGACAGTCGTGGGAGAATTCATTCTTATTGGCTTCTCCGTGTACCCACATGTGCAGATGTTCCTCTTCCTGGTCTTTCTTGGCCTCTACCTTCTCACCCTCACAGGTAACCTGGCCATCATGGGTCTCACTTGGGTGGACAGATCTCTCCACATCCCCATGTACCTCTTCCTTGGTGCCCTCTCTTTCTCCGAGACCTGCTACACGCTGACCATCATCCCCAAGATGCTGGCAGATCTGCTGACTGGGAACAGAGGCATCTCCGTCATGGGGTGTGGCTTGCAGATGTGTTTCTTCTTGGGACTTGGTGGCACCAATTGCATCATCCTGACCTTGATGGGATATGATCGCTTTCTGGCCATCTGCAACCCTCTCAGATATCCACTGCTTATGACCAACGTGGGGTGTGGACGACTTGTGGCCTCTGCTTGGGCTGGAGGCTTCCTTATCTCTCTGATAGAGACTGCGCTGATATTCAGGGGCTCCTTCTGCAGCCCCAACCTTGTCAGACATTTCTTCTGCCACATGCGAGCAGTGGTGAGGCTGTCCTGTCTAGACAGCGACCTCACAGGGTCCGTTGTGACAGTGATCTCCGTGACTGGCCTGATAGGCACGTTCCTGCTCATCATCATCACTTACATGTTCATTCTTTCCACTGTCTTCAGGATCCCGTCAGCCGAGGGCAAGCAGAAGGCCTTCTCTACCTGTGCCTCACATCTCACAGTGGTCCTTGTCCACTTTGGGTTTGCAGCCATTGTCTATCTGAAGCCAGAAGCTTCAGGAGGGGACGACACGCTCATGGCCGTCCCTTACACGGTCATTACCCCTTTCCTCAGTCCTCTAATTTTCAGCCTCAGGAATAAGGACATGAAGAATGCCCTAAGAAAGGTGCTTGGAAAGAGGAGATTCTTGAAAAAACAATTTTGGATTAATGCTACGTGAGTGACTGTCCCCTGATGTCAGTACGCATTTATCCTGTGACATCAGGAGAAGCCTGGGGCATTTGCCTTTTTCGAGTTGTCATGGAGGAATCCATAGACTGAGTGCGGGAACTTAAGCATCACAAAGTTTTACTTAGTTTGTTAAGAAAGTTGTTCAACTACTTCTACTTCTACTGGCTCTTGTAAAGACCCTCGGCTTCTGCCAGTCAGCCTTCCACTGATGGATGGGGAAAAGCAAGATTGTAGAAGGGAAAAACAACCTTTATGACCACAACACTAAGAGATGCTTAAAAATATCTAAAGATTCAAGAGATGAGGAATTTTTCTTGGAAACACTGTGAGACATTGGACTGTGCCTCCTAGGAGATAAGCCATTTCTAGTAGGTGACACACTATGTAGAAATCATCAACTGTCTCCTTGTGCATATCTGGATTGATACCTCCATTTGTTAAGTCCACTGCCATACTGATGACTGAAGGATTTTTTTTTTAACATTTTATTTATTTATTAGAGAGAGAGAGCAAGCATGAAGGGGAGGAGAGGTAGAGAGAGAGGGAGAGAGCATCCCAAGCGGACTCTAAACTGAGCACAGAGCCTGACTCGGGGCTCGGTCCCATGACCCTGAGATCATGACCTGAGACAGAATGAAGAGTTGGATGCTTAACCGACTGAGCCACCCAAGCACCCTTGATTACTGAAGGTTTTTAAAAACACTGTTCATGACTGTGTCCTTCCACTGACAGACTCTCACTTCTGACTATGCAGGATATCTTGGAACATTGATCCGCCAAGCAGACAGGACAGCAGAGCCTGCATGTTCTGTGAAATGGATGAGGGCTGGAAATAACCCCCATTTTCTTTAAGATGACCATATTCAAAAGCGAATGTTACACACGCACACACGCACACACACATCATGGTACTGAAGGGGCCCACAGTGGCAGGCATTCTGGAATTATTTTGGCAGACATATAACGTGTAATGAAGGAAACCACATGAACACAGCATTACACCTTGATATCACCCAGAAGACTTAGAATTAGAAACATGGTAGAGGTTATACCACACAGGACTAGCAAGGGATCTTATGCACTAGCTGAACACACGAGCCTCGAGACTTCTCCGAGTCCGTTGCTCAGTTCTGCTGTTAACCAGGTCTGTGCCTTCTCATGATGGACATAACCTTTGTATTAAGGCTTGATGTACATCGAACACATGAAAAGTATAGAGGCAAGGTCTGAACTCCATTATTTACAGGGATGTTATAAAGATAAATGAGATAATGGATGAAAAATATTATGAGCACACACTGATTACAGTTTCCTCTTGCCACGACTCTATTTTCTTCCTTGGGACCATTCTTGTGGTGGGTGTGCAGGCAGAGCCTGTACCCACTTCAGTCATGGTCACTGCCTCAATGACAAGTATTTCCTCGACTCCTGTTCCACTCCGAGAATGGATTATTCAATTGAGGGAAGCCATAAAATCTTGGGAATAGATGCTAAGAATTTACTCACTCAAGGTGGGTGTAGAAAACATGATGAAGCCTAGATACAAGTTTCTGAACTTGAATTTGGACCAATTAGCTTGCATATACCTGATACAGTAACTGGGGTGGACTCTACTAGTCACCGATTTAATATTCATTGTTGACATAGAAATAAGTAAGTAACCGGGAGCTGGAAAATATCTGCGTGTTTAAAAATCAAGAAACACATTTCTAAATGCATCATGAATCAAATTAAAAAATTTATGAATACTAGAGAAATGATTTGAATTGGAGAAAATGGAAATACTACAAGTCAAAGCTTTGGGATATAGCTTTTCGGTATTCAGATGGAAACAGAGGCTCTTTAAAATGCATATTAAAAAAGTTCACAGGCTGGAGAGCAATAGCTTGAGCATTCATCTCAAGAATTTGGGAAAAGAATAAATGAACACAAAAGATTATGAATAAAAAAATGAATAAACAAGAGCAGAAATCAATTAAATAAGTATACAGTACAGTGACTTAAAAAGTCAAAAGTTGAAATATTGAAAATATCAATAAATCTTATTATTTTCTGGCGAGGCTGATGAAACAATGAAGACAGGATGTACGAGTCAACTCTGATGGGAATGGAAGGGGAGCATTTCTCAGGTCACACCACAGAAACGATCAGAGAATGTTGTGACTGACTTCATGAACATAAATTTGAGAACTTATGTAAAGTGGGAAAGTTCTCGTAAAGCTCATATAGGGAGAACGGCTATTTGATTCTCAAGAAATGGAATTTTAATTCATATGTACCACATTAAAAAACCAACCAACAACCAACCAACCCACCCACCCACCTCTGGGTTGCTTCGTTAGTTTTAGTAGTAGATTCTGCCAAAATTTTAAAGGGGAAGTTTTGCCAAACTTGCCCCAAACCTCCCATGGGAGAGAAAAGAGTAAAATCCCCAACTCATCTTTTGGGCCCGTAGAATGTAGAAACTAGATCTTGAAATCTCACTCAGGAGCATAGACACAGAACTCTTGGGTAAAACTCAAGCTTCATTTAGTCCAGAAATGCAAGATTGGCACATTTGAAATCAATCAATATAATTTAGCATGTTATCAACATAAAGGATATTAATTAATTATGTATTATGTAATTGTGTAATTATATGTAATTAACTGATGAAGAAAAAAATTTTGGCAAAATTTAACATCCTCTCAGGGAAAGAATAAAACCTGTTAGCATAGTAGGAATTAAAAGAAGGTTCTTTAAACTCATGAGGCTGTCGAATTCCGTTTGTATCTGAGTGTAGTCGCCACACGTTACACTGGTTTCAGGGGTCCAGAATGGGGACTCGGCAATCAGCTTCTCACTGGGCGGTGACACAGGTAAACACCACGGTGCTGAATCAGGCACAAGCAAGAACGGCGTCTCCCATCTCTGGGATCTCATTCCAGACAGTGCAGTAAGAAAGAAGCAAAAAGCAGAAGGATTATAAAGGAAGAAAAATGGTCATTTCTCATGAATTACAAAATTTCGTATGTTAGAAAAATCCAGAAATAATCTGCAGATCAATCATTACAGGGCTGAGAACTCAGTACATATATACACCAGCTACATCCCTATCATTAGCAAAACTTAGAATCTGGCTTTAAAAAATATATCGCATTTTGAAGCTTTGAAAATATCAAAGCCCTTGGAATAAATTTAACAAAAGACATGCAAGGCCTCTGCACAGAAAACTAAAAGACCTATGTAATGGTGAGATATACTATGTCACGGATTAGAAGACTCTGTGGTACAGATGTCCGTCTCCCCATGCTAACCTATGCTTTGAAGAAATCCCAGGGAAAATCCTCATAGTGTCCTTTTCTGGGTATGAAAGCTATACGGGGGGGCTAAAATTGATTTACAAATAGCCAAGACATTCTTAAAGAATAACATATATATGTCATATATATATATTATGATATATTTTTATTTATATTTATTATATATTCATATGATTCATATTTATATTTTATTTATATATTCATATTTATTTAAAAATATAAATATATCCAATATAATATATAAACATACTTAATATATTTAAATAAATTTATATATTCATAAAGGTCCTATTTTTAAATGTATATTTATATATTACTTATATAAATTCATATTTATTATATATAGTATAATACATGTGTGTGTGTGTGTGTATATATATATATATATATATTTTTTTTTTAACCAAACATCAAGACTCATGCAGCTACCATGTGGAATTGGCCCAAGTGACAAACAGGCCAACAGAGGATGAGCAGAGAACCCCCAAAGACCCACGCACACACAGGCATTGGCTTTATGATAAATATGGCTTAGAAAACAACAGACTTTTCGAAAACTCATGCTAGGAAAATTGGATTTCCATATACACATATCTATATGGAGGAAACCTGTCTCCATAAATAACTACATCAAGGAAATCAATTTCTGAGTATCAAAACCTGAATTTTAAAGACAAAACAAGAAAACTTTTACATATATTAAAATTATTGCTGGTATAAAAAAAATTACCTTTACAATATTCTTAGGGCATGAGAAGATTGTTTAAAGTGGGCATTAAAGCATTAAGTAAAACTGAAAAGATTGATTAAATTGAAATTGAGAAATTGTGTTCACTAAAACACAGCATTATTCAGCAGATGGATAGGCGAGCCACATAAAACTGAAATGAAATTTAAAGAAAAGATTAATGTAAAATTTAGGATAGAGATTACTTTCTAAGGGAGGGGCACACAGAGGGATTCCTAGCTGGTAAAATTCTTTTCTTGATCTGGGCAGTGATTAGAAAGGTGTTTGCATAATAAAAATTTCACTAAGCTCTCTATTCCTTTGGGTGATTTTCTGAATCTGTGTTTTATTTTAAAATATAAAATACTTTATTTTATTTAAAATATAAAGGCTAAGCAAGGAATTCCACAGAATGAGAGTGCAAGGGCCTATTCAGTCAGAGCAGCCCCACGCCAGTTGAACCGCCATTTTGTTGTAAAGCTTAAATTGACCTTGCCGCCCCCCCCCCCAACTTATTTAAAAGCAAGTCCTGGAAACCAGTTCCACTTAACAAAGTCCAAATACAAGGGTGGGTCAAGCCAGGTGGAGGTATTCAATCAGTGGGGGGATGCATACTGTCTCCTAGTTACCAAAGAGTATGGGCCCCCGCCCTTAAGGAGCCTTTTGGCGCCAATCCTAACCAAGGTGTGATAGGCTGGTTCAAATGTCTACTATGGTAAATTGTAATTCAATTGGTCACCTAGAATCACTGTGGAGCTTCCTGTGTGTGTCATAATCTAATTGGCCACCTGTGTGTGGCCAGGGCCAACCGCATGGCCTTTGCTCTATAAGTTAGTCTGAAAAGCAGGGCGGGGTCGTCCTCTCTGGAAGGGTGGCCTCGACCAGTCTGTTTGACGGTCAGTATGATTCCTGATGCTTGGCGCGAAATAAAGCTTTGCTTGACCTTCGCTTTGTATCAGTCCCGCTCCTTTAATCACGGACCCATTATTGGCGTACCCAATTTTGGGGGACCCAACAGAGAGAAAATATATACAACGGATACAATTGGCAAAAGGCTCTTACACAGTATATATACAATCCCTATCAAAAACCAAACAATAAACAAAAATATCATACATAGAACATTCCAATCAATAGAAAAAATGTTCTAGAGCCGTGAAGAGATCCTTCCTAAAAGAAAAGATCCAAATGTCCAATAAATACAGAAAGACGCTTCATCTTGTTGGTAAGCATGGTCATGGACATTCACTCCCCCACGTGGGCGGTGAGCATTGGCAGGGTGGGGTAAAGAGGAGGCCACAGACTCTCCGGTGTTCCCCCAAGAGTGCTCATGGGCTCAGTCACTGCAGAGAGCAGCCTGTATTACACACTGACCTTGGAGAAACCTACGGTCCGGGGATCTACTTCTCTACTCTTAGGTATGGGAATTACTCAACTGTTCCCCAACAGCAGAACAGACCAATAACTTGTCCATGTCCACACAGAGGATTAGCAGGCAGCAAGCTGGCGGTAACCACGGCTACAGACTCCCACCCGCACGAAGTGTGCATAGCGCTTTCCCCTCTACACTGTCACTTTCTCAGACAATCTAAACCACAAGTTGTAACTCAAGATCTTTGCCTCTGATCTATTTTCTCATTAGATTTTGCGAAATGTTTGTTCTATAAATGTCCCTGATACAAAGCAGTAAGATATTCTGTCTTGTCAATAAGAAATATAATAAAATAATAATAATAAAATAAATCTGAAGAAATAAAATCAGAGATCAATGCGATGTGGGAAACGGAAGCAAAATTAAATTAAACTCCTTTCCTACTTGCAGCCCATTGATGACTCCCGAAACAGGAAAGTGACATTCCTGCAAGAGCCCAGCTGCCTTGACGTTCATACTTCGCTGAGGGCAAAAGGCAATTTTAGCTTAGCATTATCCCAACCCTCTAAGATCCTGTAAGTCAACTTTAACACACACAAATTCCTTTGGAAACTTCTTTTATCTTTAAATCCCCAAGCACATGGCCCACCGATACACATCTGAAGGGTCTCGTGACTCAAGTTTTATCAGACAGTGATGGATGAAGTTTTCCTAACAACAGCTTGCCCCCTCAAAGCCCTGGAAGCCTTGCTGCCAAATTCCTTAGATTTACACGATCCCTGACCCCTTCCCAACTTGAAAGGATATAATGGGCTGCAAACCCTGTGCCATTCTTTCTGCCCCCAGGTCCTGTCCCCGCGCTCTAATAAAACCACCCTTTTGCATGAAAGACATCTCAAGAATTCTTTCTTGGCCATCAGCTCTGAATCCTGACGTCTTTCGCGCATCAAGTCACTTCTGTTCCCAACGTAAATGTGCAAAGTGGTCATTTTGTTTCTTCCACATATTTTAAGAATTTACCCTGTTCAAGACACTGCACTGGCTATGGGGAAAAACAACACCACAAAGGAAAGTTTTTCTTCCAAGAGACTCCCATTCTCCTTGTGGAAAGGCCAGGAAGTGGTGGTGTAAGGTGGACTGGAGCTTTCACAGAGATCTGTGGGAGTGCTCGGTGTACGGGCCTATTTAGCCAGAGCAGCTCCATCCTGACCCTGCCCTACTCCACCTCCTCCCCCCACTGCTTCAGGGAACTTACTTAAAAACAAGTCTGGGAAACCAGTCCCAGGTAACAAAGCCCAAATACAAGGTTGGATCAGGCCAGATGGAGGCATCCTATCAGTGGGGGCGCATACTGTCTCCCTAGCTACCAAGGAGTATGGGCCCTGCCCTTTGGGTGTCCTTTGGGCACCAATTCTGACCGAGGTGATAGGCTAGTTTAAATTTCTACTATAGGGTAAACTGTAATTCAGTTGCTCACTTATGTGTGACCTAGCAGGACTGTGCAGCTTTCCCTGTATTACAATCTCATTGGTCACCTGTATGTGGCCAGGCCCAACCACATGGCCTTTGACCTTAAAAGCTAGTCTATAAAGAAGAGAGAGGTCACCCTTTCTGTAAGGGGTGGCCCCGACCGGTCTGTTTGACGGTCGGTTTGATTCTTGATGCTTGGAGCTTTGCTTGACCTTAGCTTTGTTTCAGTCTCGCTCCTTTGACCATGGACCCATTCTTGGGGGACCCAACACTCGGGACACAGACCCACGTGAGATAAGACGATGAGATGGTTTCAGCCATACTGTCCCCAGAAAAGACTGCTTTGCCCCAGAGTATCAGCCTCCCTGAAGAATCCCAGAACAGACAAGAAAGAGACAACCAGGAGAAGCTTGGGAGGGTCAGAACAAATCTCGGATACTGACCCTGGGAGCTGTCCTTTCGAAGGACCCTGCATTTGTTATTATTGTGAGCAGCCTATGTTCCAGCCCAGAGTGCTGGGCATGGTCAGGAAAAGACAAAGGAAGAAAACCAAGGATCTTGGACCCAGAAGCATTATTTTGAGGATGGCAGAGCTGGCTACCCACCAGAGCCTCGTGCATCCTTGTAAACCTGCCCAGCGCCCCTTGCCAATCACAGCGGCTTGTCGCTGTACTGTCCTGGGATAGAGAAATAGAATTCTTTTATTTAGGCCACTTTAATTTGGGGGTTTGGGTGGTTGAAATTGTCGCTGCACTGTATTAATATAATTCGATGCAATATTTATCAAATTCCTAACGTGTCCACCATGTCAAAGTGCTCCCTACATGTCAGCTGTTTTGTTGGGGCTCCCTTGGAAGGAGCGTAAGCACAGCCCATTCTGCTTCACTTCACTCCTGATTGTCACCACCCTCCGCTTCCGGAAACTATCTGACTGTACTCCTGTGATTCCTTTCTTGGCTCATTGTTGGTCTTTTTCCTTCTTTGGTCGGCCACAGGCCGTTCCTCCAGCATGTCTGTTCACCTTCCTCTCTCTCTAGAGTCTGTTTCTCCGCTTACATCTGTCCCATCGATTTCTATCATATTCGTGATTACTTTTTATTATTTCCAGGCTTGTAATATGAAGACAGACCTAAGATCCAGGCCAACAATTCTAACATCGCTGCCTTTCTTTGGGCTTCATAGGTCAAGAGTGAATTCCTCCCTGAGTTCTCACTGCTCACCCCTCAAGCCGAAGAGGGAGATAACTCTAATTCTCCCAATCCTTATAGCATCATCTAATGTTTTGCAAAGTACTATGGTTTGTAGGCCTATTGTTTTGCAGAGAGGCGTGGGGAATTCTAGAGCTGGGCACTCCCTCCCCTTCTCTCTCCTCCCAATATTGCATCCTAAACAGGAGGGCATTTTGATGTGGTTTGGGGAGTTGGAGTCCAGAGCCGGTGGCCAAGAAAGAATTCTTGAGACGTCTTTGGTGCAAAAATGGTGGCTTTATTAAAGCACAGGAGCAGGACCCGAGAGCAGAAAGAGCTGCCACCCTGGGGTGGTGAGAGGCAGGGAGGTACGGCGGGTGATGTCCTTGCTTGCTAGACGGAGGAAGTAAAGACAAAGTGGGGAGGGGTTCCCAAAGGACTTCCGTGTGTGAAAGGAGACTCACAGGACCCACTGGCCTCGCTACTGTGGGGCTAAGGTTGTTTCCCCTCTAGCAAAGCATTAACATTAGGACAGCTGGAGCTTCCTGGAGGAAGGCTGTCCTCTGTGGGCTTCAGGTATTTGTCAATGGGCCGCAGGTTGAGAAGGGCATCTAATTGTATCTACATTTCCTTCTGCCTTTGTTTCCCACATCAATTCGACCTCTGGTTGAATAATTCCAGTGATGGGGAGATCAGCACAGACCGCAGGAGGTAACTGTCCCTTTCCTGACAGCCCAGGTAGACAGAGACACACTGAAGCTGCCTGGGCATGAGGGGCAGGCGGGGACCCAGGGTTTTGGGACAAGGAAAAGCCCTCATGCTGAGGAACAGATTCAGATTTAAGCCAGGGATCCGGTGCCTGAAATGAGTCCCCCGGCCAGCCTCAGCCCCTGGGCCGCGCAGGCCCCCTCCTAGCCCAGTGCTATCCATGGAGGGACATGAATTGGGGAGAGCAGGGAAAGAGGCTAACCCCGCTGGATCGCAGATGTGGAGAGGAAGCATCTCCTCCTCACTCATGGGCAGACGACACTGACGAAGGCAGTCCGAGTTTGACAGATATTTTCTCAAAAACGAAGTAATGATCTAAAATACCGGTCAATCAATGTATCTGGAACTTTCTCACTTCGTTGTTCTACTTCCTCAGTCTTGAGGAAGCCAGACGGACTTTAACGCGAATCGTTGTTAAGTCTGTCTAAGGATGTGGACGCTGATGAGGGCGCACGAGGCTGACTGAGGACAAAGCAAAAGCTGGCACCTTGCACCCCCTCCCCACCCGCTGCCCTCGGTAATACGTGTGACCCCTGACCGCTGTAAACGAGAAACAAATAATTAACTTGCAGAGATCACCATCCTGCAGGACAGGAATCTCCGAACTATCTTGATGTGAATGGCTGGCCCAAGGACAACATTGGTCAAGCTGCAAGGCTTCTGGTATCCAGGCACCTTGTAGGCCCTCTTTAGCATATGAAAGCTCCGTTGAAACCACTCTTTCCCTCACCCTCGCCCAACTGCAGGGTACAGAACCTGCCATCCCTCACAACCCAGGGCAGCGGCTCCTCCTGCCCACGGGTCCTGTCCCCATGCTTTAATAAACCACCATGCTGCACCAAAGATGTCTCAAGAATTCTTTCTTGGTCATCGGCTTTGGACCTCACCCCACCGAACCTCACCTAGGTTCTAGAACTTCATCAGACGCCACCTGGCCAGTGCTCAGGCGGTGGAGTTGACAGCATTATCCTGGCTCCCTCACGGGCTATGTCCCACCGGAGTTTGCTCTTTCATGACAGAACGGCCTCTGGGTGTCTTGGAGCCAGTCTTGTTGGGGAGAAGTAGGTCACCATGGCAATGCATCCTAAGGGACTCTGTCCCCAAGGATGACATGACAAGACCTGGCTACCGCTGCCCCTGTCTGCTTCAGGGCTCACCTGCCAAGCCTCTGTCCTGTCATGCCACAGACGATTCCGAGACCAACAGGAAAAAGCAGCTTTCCTGACAAGCGGCTGGAGCCAACGGCAGCGGTCCAGAAGCAGCAGGTAACCAGCCTCCTGACCAGCCTCCAAAGACAGAGCATGTGAGCACATGCAGGGCCAGGCAAGCACAGAACTAGGCAAACCCCTGTGAGAAACTTTTGCCTCATTCATTCCCTATGGCCTCCAAATCCCTCAAAATCCTGAAAATCTCTTGAATTTCTCCAGGTATTTGATTGGCTTAAAACCTGAACAAGCTTAGTCATGAAAATATCTCATACTGAGAACCCTGCTATTTTGCTAGTATCCAAATGTGTGCAGTTACAGAGCTGATGCCAAGAGGTGCCTTTAAAATGCTCCTGGGGATGAGGAATGATTCTCAGTTCCACTGAAGTGGAGTGCTGGGGATCTGTGACCGTGTCTGAGGACAGGACATTGTGTAGGGAGAGGGGACTGCTAAGAGCAGAGGCTCATAGGAGGACAGGCGGGGGCCCATCCTGGCATGTTGGGAGAGTAGCCCCGTCTTTGCCTGAATGCAGGACCAAAACCATATCTACCATATTTGGTCCTGAGCTTCATAGCCCACATTCAAATGAGAACGTTAGAAAACTGTTGATTGAATTTGACCGCTGAACACAGATGAGCCAACAACACACATCTGTTTTTATCTGACTGAGTCCATCTAGCTGCACCAGTGAGCCGCTGCTTGTGTCCGGAAACACAGAGAGGATGGTGACTCAGTTTGCTGCCAGGTCTCCACGGCCAGAGTTTTCTGGGTATATCTAAAGTCCACAATTTCCTACATGTGTGATCTGGGAAAAAAAAAAAAAAAATCACTCCTCTATTTTTATTCTCTCTAAAAAGGGACCACGGTGCTGGGCTCATAGGGCCGCTGGGGGGATTAAGCCAGCACAGGAGAAGGTCTCATCGTACCTTGCACATCGTATCGATTGTGTTACGTCTTCTCTTGGTGATGAAGTCTTAGAATGTAAGTGAGGTTCGGTGGGGTAATGTCCAGAGCCAAGAAATGTCCAGTGACCAAGAAAGAGTTCGTGAGACATCTTTGGTGCAAAATGGTGGTTTATTAAAGCACGGGGACAGGACCCGTGGGCAGGAAGAGCTGCTGCCCCGAGGCTGTGAGGAGTGGTCCATTATATACTTGCAGGTTGGGAGGGGGCCGGGGATGGCGTATCTGTAAGGAATTTTGGAAGCAAGGTTTCCAGGACCTTGAGGGGCTAGCTGTTGTTGGGAAAAGGTCATTTATTGCCATCTAATAAAACCATAGTCACGAGATCCTTTAGATGTGCATCAGTGGGCCATAGGCTTGGGAATGACTGTCAACACTGTCTTGGAGGGCTTGGAGATAAAGTTCCCAAAGGACACAATTGTTCAAGTAGACTTACTTGATCCCTGCTGGGTGTAGGGGCCAGTCAGGCTAGGATTGCCCCTTGCCCTTAGCAAAGTGTTAAGGTGCAGGCAGTTGAGTCCCTAGGGAATGTCACTCTGCCTCTTTTAAGAGCTTGTCAGTGGGTAAGGACATTTAATGATTTTTCTTTGGTCTCTGTTTCCCACATCATATATGCCATGTGGACACAGACCGGGATGATAATTACGTTTCAGACAGATCTCAGCTTTTGATTCGTGCCATGGCTTACTGAGTTACAGTTACTCAATTTGTGATAATCCAGTGAAGAATTCAAGGGAAACAAGACAAAGCGTTTTCCCTGAGCTTGGGCGGCGGCTGGGTGCAGGGGGTCTCTGGAGAAAGGTTTGTGTGGCTTCTTCTGGGGCCCTGGGGCCAGGCAGGTGCCGGTCAGGCTCCATTTCTATGACGTGGAAGAGGGGCACACTGGGAGAGAAACAGCCAGGAGGCCAGGCACTCGTGCTGCTGTCAGGACACAGGGTGTCCCCAGTGATGTCCACATGGTCTCACGCCCACAGACCACCAACGCGTTTTGCAATCATGAGTACGTTCCACGCTGTGGGCAGATCATGCTCACATAGATCCTGTCTTTGTCACACGGCCTAACCAAGGAAGAATGGCCCATGTCACCAGCAGGAGCAGCAGCCCGTTTGCTAAGATAAGAAATGGGTTCAGCCTTCCACCTCTGAAATAGAGAAGGGGTATCGATTTGCGAAGCTTCTAAATTATGACATTATTTACCTACTACCTCACTCAAGAGACATTTATTTGTATCTATTATTTGCAAAGCACTGAATTAATGAGGCTCAAGAAACGAGTGAGAGTTTCTGCTCTGGAGGAGGGAAAATCCAGGTCAATGCATAACTACTCCCGATGTGCTGGCAGATCTGTTAATAGAGTCCTCGTCCCAGTACAGATGCGAGGGACTCCTGGACAAAGTCTTCCCAGAACTGATGTTCATGGTGTCTGTTCATCTGCAGACGACCCGAGCTATAGCGTGGAGGTGTCTTAAAGAGCCGCGGCTCCCCTGCAGGGGTGGCAGGTAATGGATGGGGGAGGGGACGTGGAGGGGAGCAGGAGAGCCAAGGCAAGGTGCCTCCTGCAGCGTCATCCGGTCCTGAGTGCGGGTAACGAGCTGCTCCGGGGTCTTAGGGCAAACGCTATGGATTATTCCTCGTTAAATGAGATCTTCCTTGTTAATTATTCTCTGGAACCTAAGTTGTCGAACGAGAAGGATGTTTTAGAAGAGCTCATTACTGTGAGTGTTGAAATTCAGGCTCATCTGTCCCGTGTTGGCCTCGTGGCGGAATGCTGCCCTGACCTCCTGTCGAGGTGGCAGCCGAGGAGGGCTGTTGGGCTAAGCCCGACCGTAAGGACCAGACGTGGCTCAGAGGTTAAACAAGGGAAAACAAGGAACGAACAACACAAGAGATCAGTGTGCACAGCGCATGGGTAACTCAGAGCGACCTGAGGCATCTGACAGCCGAGAGTCCGAAGCACTCTGTCTAGGAGGGCCTCCTCGGAAAGGAAGGGCAGGTCTAGAGCCTGGAGAGGTGGGGCCACAGGGGCGAGGGGCCAGCATTGCTCCGGCTGGAGGAGAAAGTCCTTGGCAACAGCAGGCCAGCCTGAGCAGCAAACGTCAGTCATTTTGTTTTCAATGACTTAGCTGGAAACCAAGGGTGATGGTGATGGGAAGTGACACTGCAGAGTGGGCGGGAGCTAGGGTCTTGGGGACCTCGTCTGCTGGCTTGCGATGCAACCAGCAGACAACTGAAGGCACCAGGGGCTGCGGAGCAAGACTGGCCCCAGACACACCCGAAACCAGACGGTGTGTACTTTCCAGTCTGTACTTTCCACCCTCCACCTGCTCTCTAACAGCTTCTTCCCACCCCGACCCTCAGGACTTTCAAGCAACTTTCATGCGGTGTCGCAGCTGGAAAGAACTCTAGCTTGTGTTCCGTGTGTGTACGTTCCAAAATGTGTGACCAAATGAAGTAAATGATTCACGATTATACAAATCAAGGCTGAAACTCAAACCCGCTCATGTGTTCGTTGCCTGCCATGTTCTAGGCACGGATCTGTACACCGAGGAAAGGTGAGGTGGGGTCGGTCCCTTTTCAGACGTGGGGACATTGCTCACTCTAGGGCACCAGCTAATGCCCTGAACTTGGCTTTGGCATTTCCAGCTGGCCTTTTAGAGCCGTTTCCAACCTCTATTGCAATCAACCCTAGGGCACGCTATGCCTCCTTCCTGTCCTGCTCCTCTTGTTGCCCCCCGACTGGCTGCCCAGTCCTCCTCTCCAAACGTGCTCTCAGAAAAGTATCTGATGCATTAAGTCCGTTTTCCAAACCCAGGTTTATGCGCTCAGGAGGGTGCAGAAAGGCTTTCCAAGATCCAGGTATGACTCCTTCCAAGGGAAACATTCCCTGATCTTCAAAGATCTTATCAGCTTTTCCTAGAATGTCTTCACCTTTCTCTCTCTGCTTTTCAAAACCTGTTCTCCCTCGGTCCAAAGGAGGGCATAACGGACCCACCACGTCTGGCAGAGGGAAGGTAGTGTGGGGGCAGCGTCTGTGCTGGGAGAGGGAAGGAACCGTTCTGGGCAGCACGTCCTTTTACAAGTCTGCCTTTTCCAATTTATTTCTTTCAACACAACTGAATGGAAGCTGATTGAGTTGTCAGTTAATAGATCAATAAAAACCATTTTGATGATAGATGACTGTGTAATTTCTGGCATATAACTAATAGAAAGTTCAAATAATTTAGTGTTATTACTATAACCAAACGACTTTCATCCCCCGAACTGTGGTGTATCAATGTCATTTATTTCCATGAACTAGTTTCCTCGGTATTTATATCTCCAAAATGAAGAGTAAGAAAGGAATGGATTTTGAAACTGCTCTCATTCTGATGATAAGTGGTTTTCACGGACGCACACAAGAACCGAGAGGAAGCACAGTCCTCGTTATTATAAAATGATACGCCAATAAAAAATAAGATACTTTAAAATATGTCCTGTATTTTTATTGTTTTGGTGAAATGCATGCTGATTACAGAATAAAATCTAATAGAAAATTTTTTCAAAACTTTTATAGCCTCCAGAGTACAAGAGATAAGAAAGACATGCAGATATAGAGAAATCAATAAAAGACTTGTAATTATAAAAATATAATACCTTGAATTATGAGTTCAGTGAGAAAAATTAAAGTAAAATTTCAATTTTTTTAAAGATTTTATTTATTTATTGGACCGACAGAGATCACAAGTTGCAGAGAGGCAGGCAGAGAGAGTGGGGGAGGCAAGCTTCCCACTGAGCAGAGAGCCCGACGTGGGGCTGGATCCCAGGACCCTGAGATCATGACCTGAGCTGGAGGCAGAGGCTTTAACCCACTGAGCCACCCAGGCGCCCCTGAAATTTCAATTTTTTAAAAAGGCACATGCACTCACGTAATTTTTGAAAGACGTCTTCATCAATATCCTCTCACCAACATGTAGGTATCACTGAGCACATAAGGAGTGACATAATAACCTCATTTAAAATGTCAGTGCTCACATGCGGTGGACATTAGATTCCACGCAACTATTTAAACGTTTGATAAAAATAATGTGATGTCCAGTTTACAATTGGCACGCCCACGTATTGTTGTTTTAGTTTGTCTTTTGTGGTTGGGAGTGGGATTTTGTTGTTTTCAATTTTTTTTTTTTTTTTTAACTTGAGTCTCGTTGACACAGAGGGTTACAGGGGTCGAGGATACAGCATCCGGATTCAGCTTCTCTGTGCCTCTGTGCTCCCCTCACTTGCAGCTGCCTTCTCTCCCCGCTCAGCAGCGCTGTGACCATGATGTATTGTTTTTTATGTTGCTTACAGAAAAAAATGGGAAGTCCCACCAAAAATGAGAGAGTGTGATGATATGTAGCTCGTGATCGAATCTCAGGTCAAATGTTTGTGTCTGTCAGGTGCCCTCCCCTGGCAATATGGAGAGGAGCCTGCCGGGCTCAGAGGGGAGGCCAGGGGCATATGATGGTCTCTTCCAATCTCAGGTTTCAACGGCTGCATCCGTTTTGTACTGTTGTAACAAATTCCACACATTTGGTGGCTCAAAATAATGGGGATTGATTCTTTCTCTCCTTTCTGGTGAGCCGTGTGAAATCAACGTGCCAGGTGTCGGCCGGGTCACACTCCCTCCGAGGGCTCCGGGGCAGAATCCACCTCTTGCCTCTGGTGGCCGCTGGCGTGCCTCGGGTCGTAGTCCCTGGGCTTCCAGTCCTCCGGGCCAGCGTCGCCAAATCTCGCCCCGTTCCACCTCCGCAGTTCCTTCTCCGTGTGTCCAGCTCACGTTTCTCTCTGCCTCTCTCTTATAAGGACCCTTGACATTGCATTTAAGGTGCACCTGAATGGTCCAGGATAGACCACCGTCTCAATACCCTTACTGTCGTCACACCTGCAGAGACTGTCAGCAGCTGTAATATGCACAGGTTCCGGAGCTTGGGTGTGGGCACTTTGGGGGGGTCCATGTTTCAACCTCCACACCAGCCCTGCAAGGAGACAACCTAATTCTAGCACAGAAAATGTACTCAAAAATAGTTGTAAAATGAATGGAAAAATAATTCTTTGTTGGGCTCACTCTCTCTCTCTCAGATTAATTAATTAACTAGTTATTTAATTAATTTTAAAAGAATGAGGCACCTGGGTAGCTCAGTTGATGGAACATCTGACTCTTGATTTCTGCTCAGGTCACGATCTCAGGGTTGTGAAATCAAGCCCATGGCGGGGGGGGGGGGGGCGGCTACATGCCAAATGTGGAGGCCGCTCAGGATTCTCTCTCTCTCTCTCCCTCTGTCCCACTCCTCCACCACTGGCACTCTCTCTGTAAAAAATAATAATATTTTTTTTTAAAAAGAACTCTTTTAGCTCATCTCTACTGAATTATTTCTCTAACTGTGCATGGATATTTGGGAAATATCCAGGCTGCCTAGCCTATAGCTCAGTGATGTCCTCGACCTACCACTTCCTCTTTTCTTGGAGAGAGAAGCCCTCAGTCTCCAGCTAGCTATCCCTCCTTTTTTTTTTTTTTTTTTTTTTTTTTTTTTATTCATTCACTCAACAAATACTGAGTCCAGATGCTCTGGGGCTTACAGTTTTGCAGGGAGTGAAGGAAGAGCATGTCATGGATAAGAAAACAAAAATGGAAATAGTAAGACCGGTATGACAAGCATTTATCAAATACCCACTGCCGTTAGATTGCTGAATTCTCAAGTTCAATCCTCAAGTCTGAGAACTCTTCCCTTGAGCTGGGAGATGAAACAGCGAAGTGAAGGCACTAAAAGATGTCGCGGTAATTGATAGCGTACTACCGAGCGCCTTCGCAAGGTTGTTACCTGGGGTTGCGCGGGAGGGTAGCAGTTTGGTCCTCCAGTCTCTCAACATCTTGCTCTTCCTGTTGTTTTTCAGGTAGGCAGGTGGACAGAGACGATGGGAAATTTGAGTGGAGGCCACGTCGCGGAGTTTGTCTTGGTGGGCTTCCCTACCTCGCCACCCTTCCAGCTACTCCTCTTTGTCCTCTTCCTCGCAATTTACCTGCTGACACTGTTGGAGAACGCGCTCATCGTTTCTACAATCTGGCTCACTCCAAGCCTCCACCGCCCGATGTACTTTTTCCTCGCCCACCTCTCCTTCTTGGAGCTGTGGTACATCAATGTCACGGTTCCCCGTCTTCTGGGAGCATTTCTCACCCAGGACCGAAGAGTGTCCTATGTAGGCTGCATGACCCAGCTCTACTTCTTCATTGCCCTGGCCTGCACCGAATGTGTCTTGCTCGCGGTCATGGCCTATGACCGCTACCTGGCCATCTGTGAGCCCCTCCGGTACCCCACTCTCATGCCTTCCAGCCTGGCGATCCGCCTTGCAGCTTCCTCGTGGGGTAGTGGTTTCTTCAGCTCCATGATGAAGCTTCTTTTCATTTCCCGACTGTCCTACTGTGGACCCAACATCATCAACCACTTCTTCTGTGATATCTCTCCCCTACTCAACCTCACCTGCTCTGACAAGGAGCAAGCAGAACTGGTAGACTTCCTCTTGGCCCTGGTGATGATCCTTCTCCCTCTGTTGGCTGTGGTTTCATCATACGCTGCCATCATCGCTGCCATTGTGAGAATTCCTACTGCTCAGGGCCGTCGCAAGGCCTTCTCCACCTGTGCCTCTCACCTGGCAGTGGTTGTCATCTACTATTCCTCCACCCTCTTCACCTATGCGCGGCCCCGGGCCATGTACACCTTCAACCACAACAAGATCATCTCTGTGCTCTACACCGTCATTGTGCCATTCCTCAATCCAGCCATCTACTGCCTGAGGAACAAGGAGGTGAAGGATGCTCTCAGAAAGTTGGTCCTGGGCAGATGCCACTATTCTAGGGATGTTCCAGATTGATGTGCAGCAGAACCTAGCAGGCAGGCAGGCAGGAACAGCGTCTTAGTAGTGCCACGTCAAGGAATCATAAAATAGGCTCAGAGGGAACATAAGTATCAATTAGTAGGTGGTTCTGCTAAATAGCCTCTGGGAATCTCCTGACACAAACAAACGTTTATGAGTCATTGATCTTGAACAGGTTTTCTGAACTAAAGTTGAGTTAGCTGCATACGAATCTCCTGGGGGTTGGTTAAGATGCAAATTCCCAGAAAAAAAAAAAAAAAAGTCTGTAGAGGGTCTGATAGAGTATGTCTAGGTTACAACTATGCTGTGCACAGTTTCCAACTTCATAGCAACTCTTGGTTCATAGTTAGCTGGAGATTCCCTACTTTAGATCAACCCTCTTATGTTACAAATGAGAAAATAAAAGAAAGGGGACTTACAGATGGGTATGTCAAGGTGATATATGCTTTATCGTAGCAGTTTCAAAGATCCAAATTCTCAAATCCCACTTCCATGAGGAATCACAAAAGTACAATTATTGCACCCCAAGAACCGAAACTCATGTCACCTAATCAATACTCTGCACCTCTACAAGTCTTACAAGTCTACAAGTCTTATATACAAGTCTGCAAGGCAAGGAGGGGGAAAGCGTCACGTCGATACTCAGCTATATGTGCACCGATCTGAACACGGTCCCATATTCATCGGCCTCTCCCTTCTTTGACTCTCAGGGGGATTGACATAATTAGTATTGATTCCAGAGTCAACAAAATGCAGTCGCAATCTTGTATATAGGTTGCTCTCAGAATCTTCTCCAGCGCTCGGGACAGTTTCTGCTTTAATTAGTTGGTACCTGGGTTATACCAGTTGCTAAATACTTTTTAAGTTTTGCTCCTGAAGCAAATGATCACAAGAGCAGAAAATGTCTCTCTCTCTCTTTTTAAAAGATTTTATTTATTTATTTGTTTATTTGACAGAGAGAGAGAGAGAGAGAGAGGAAAGACAAGCAGGGGGAGTGGGAGAGGGAGAAGCAGGCTTCCTGCTGAGCAGGGAGCCTGATGCAGGGCTCGATCCCAGGACCCTGGGATCATGACCTGAGCTGAAGGCAAATGCTTAACAACCTGAGTCACCCAGGCGCCCTAAGAGTAGAAAATGTCTTAATGAGAGAGGGAATGAAGGAATGAGATATGGGACGCAGGTATCTCCCTTAGAGTGAGTGAGATGCCTCAGATTCAAAGCCTGAACTATATACATTCTTTTGAGTTTCTTTGAGTTTTGGAAACTTTCTTGAATTGCTTAGGGAGATTTTCACACCCTGACTCAAGGTTACGTTCTGCGCATGTGAACCATATTTGATGTTTCTTTAGTTGTGAAATATGTAGAATAATAATGATGATGATAAAAAATTGTAGTGAGCAAATACTCGTAAATGCAAATTGTGCTTAAAACAATTTGTGAGGGGAAAAGATGATTGTTTATTAAAGAAAACTACTTGGTCAATAATCATTTTGGGTTTTCCAGGTTCTAAAATGAAATAACAAAAGCAACAAAGAAATCTGACCCTTTTAAAAATATAAGTTACTTTATTTTCATGGAATTTCTAAATAGCCTTTTAAAGAAACATTTCTGAGATTGGCTCCATGGAGCTTTGCCTTACTATGTTCTCTTTTCCATTCATAGAGCTATGGAAGGCCTGGTGTTTTATGCTAAGAATTTTGCTCCTAAAACCAAGAAATCTCACTTGGATCTTAGTTTTACCTCTACGTCGTCCCTGTTACAATGAAAATATTATCACTACCTCATATGCTTGCTGTGAATATCAACTAGTGTACCTGGGAGTGAAGTGTTAACACCTTTTCTCTTCGTAGGTAAATTTCACCTTGGATCACCTTTTTTTTTTTTTTTTTCTTCCCCCAGCTTTCCTGAACTACAACTGACAAATAAACTGTAAGGTATTGAAAGCATATAATGTGACAACTTGATATTCATATACACCGGGAAAGAATTCACCTTCTGTGAACTTTCTAGCTCAGGGCTCTTGGAAGCCTGGTAAATGTTGCTAAGCAACACTGCATATGGTACAAATGAGGTCCAATGAGCAAAAGTCCTTTGGACTGGGAGAATGATGATAAGTATTATAGGTAACTGGGTGTAAGTCACAGCTCCAGGCTGCTTTCGTAACTTGGCGTGCCTTTTGCTGGGAACTCTGGAAACCATGGACCCCACAGAGCTTTTAGAAGAGACGATAGCTCTTCTGGGGCTTGAGAGTTCCAAATCGAGGTGGACCATGTGCTCCTGTGTGTGAATCTCATGGCCTCTCCCTTGCCCTATGAATTTGAAGCCCAGAGACAAAGCCCCATCTGTTTTCAGTACTCCTTCAACAGGAGAGAAATTCCTGAAGCTGCCTGCCTGCGTGTTGTGTCTCTGTCCTCTATTTCTCTAAGTGACACTGAAGCCAAGGGTGCCCTTTGATTATTTGGTGAAGACTCATATCTTCCGGCATGTAATAGCTAATGTGCAGTAACTATTTAATAAATTCTAAGCCCCATCTTTATTATCATTTTGTCATAAATCATATGATTATGCACTTCTAAAAGATGTGTCTGTTTTACTAACCATGAATGGAGATTGGAGGACTGAGCAGGTCCTCAAGACCATTACGTGGAAAGCTAAGCTCAGAGCACCCTTTGTAATTATGTGGAAAGGGTGATAAATTGATTAGAAAACTCAGCATTTCCAATACCCAATCACTCAATATCACAACTCAATATCACAGCTCGTCATTGAGTTGAATCAGTAAAGTTTGCACTCCCTTCAAAGATGATCGGAATGGATCATAACTCTATTAGAATATTAGCATAGAACGTTAATCTCTTCCTAGCCATTTTGGTCTTGGATTTTGTGCTTGATACCAACCTTCTTGGAAGGAAGAGGTAGAGAAGGTCAGATGGCCTTCAGGTATGGTTCTCGTCCGGTCATCTCATCCCAGCAGGAGGTGGAAGCCCTTCTTGTTTGCTCTTCATCTAGTGTGAGAGGTGCCCAAGGTGTACTCACTGGGGTGGATGGCTCATTTTTCTTTGCTAAGACAACCCAGTAGTCCACGAGGTAACAGACACGAGGAAGGGTGGTCAGCTCACTGAGCCTGGAGATGCAGAAACACATGAAAATCATGGGTCTTTGATACCATGGTGGAGAAGCAGAACCAGCACCAGCTAATTCCTGTATCCTAGTTGGTTTTTTTTTTTTAATGTTTATTTTGTTTATTTTAGAGGGAAGGAGAGTAGGTGAGTGGGGGGAAAGGCTGAGGGAGAGGAAGACGGAACCCTCAAGCAGACTCCCCAGGGAGCATGAAACCCAACACGGGGCTTGGCTTGATCCCAGGACCCTGAGATCATGGCCTGAGATGAAATCTTAGAGTGGGCTGCATAACTGACTAAGCCACCCAGGGATCTCCCGAGTTCTGTTTATTTTTTTAAAATTAAACAATAAAAAATCAATCCCCATTTGTTGGAGTCATTGTGATTTGTGCTTTCTTTCATTTTCAACTTTATGTGCCTGATGTAATAGATTTATCTGCTTTTTGCCTTGCATTCTTTGAGAAGTTTTCAAATGATTTTTAGTTTTAGATTTTTAAAAATTTTTCAAATGACATATATTTTACTAAGTTGCCAGATTAAGATGGTGACACCTCCCTCCACACCTCCTATTTTGTCTTTCCAGGAAGTGTGAGATTTATTGTCTCTTTAAAGTTGTAATTCACAGGCTAGCCGGAGAGTGGTGGGTTAATTCCCAGACACTATACCTAGGATTCCAGTAGCTACTGCAAGTAAGTTCTACGTTCTTTTATGTTGCCACACTTTATTTTATTTTGTTTTGTTTTATTTCCTCTTCTTCCATGGTTTCCATATCATGGAGCCAACTTTCCACCAGAGAGAGATAGCAGAAAGGGAACAAGAGAAGAGCCTGTGTTCATTATGATTCATTAAATAAACTTCATTTATTTTAAAACAGGGGCACTCTTCATCACAATTAACTCAGAATATTCTTGCATTTAAAAAGAAAAAATAAATTGTGTAATTTTTTATTCATAAGACAGTGCATAGAAAGCACACAATGTGGTTATCTGCCTCAAAATTTTTATATTGAGAGGAAATAGAAAGCACAATTTTCAGAAACAACTATAAAATACAAGGAAAAATGTGAATTTCTCCAGTAAACTTCAACCTTTACATTTAAAAATCACTCTATTTATTTTTACTAAAGCTAAGCACATAATTATACTAAAACATAATGAGTCAGACATATTACAGTACATAAGCTCTGCACTTTTTCTCACTCATTCAAAGCTATAGGCTCTGCCTATCTTTCAATATTATCCCTTAATTAACTGTTTTTTTTTCTTCTGTGACAAGAAACAATAGAATGAAATTAGAATTCCTTTTTTCCTTTAAGCGCTCAGAGTTTTAACTATAGCTTTTTTTCTTTGTAGCAAGGAATGGTTGTAAATAGTTGTAACAAGAAGGGATGGTATTTTGTTTTATTAACTTCTGGGTTAATGTTGCCATTGCCTTTTAAAAACGAGGAACATAGTACTTGGAGAGACCTGAGACATGTGTTTGCCCACAGAGCTAACAGAGAGCAATGAAAACTCATGTTTTTTGTTGTTGTTGTTGTTATTGTTTGTTTGTTTTTATGTTTGTTTGTTTTAATTGAATATATTTGACACATAACACTGGGTAAATTGAAGGTGTACAACATGGCACTTTGATACATTTATATATTGTAATATGATTGTCTTTGTAGCCATATTTGTCACGTTACATGATTATAGTCCCATATTGTTGCCTATATCTATTATACTGTGCATTGAAAATTATGGCTTATTTGCTATTCATTGCGAATGTGTACCCTTAAACTCCGTGAGTCTCATCTCCTCACTCCCATTCTCTAATAAGCACCATTTTACCATCCGTTTTTTATGAGTATGACTTTTTTTTTTTTAAGGATTCCACATATAAGCGATGTCATACAGTACTTGTCTTTCTCTATCTGACTTACCTCACTTAGCACTTGTGCTTATAGGGTTCATCCATGTTGTCTCACATGGTGGGATTCCCTCCTTTCTCATGGCCAGAGTCTCATGGCACATCTTTTTATCCAATCATGCACTGATGGGCATTTAGGTGGTTTCCATATCTTGGCTGCTGCTAATAATGCTGTGGTGGGCATGGGGGTATGTAAATCTCTTTGAAATACATATGGATGTGCTCATCTACTGAGTCACTGACACATGAGAATCGTGTAGGTGTATAGAACTGACACTCGTGTGTGTGACATCTAAGGGTGTTTGGAGCTTGTAGATGTGTGTGTACATGTACTTGGGTCCCCAAATAAGAGTGAGTAGATGCCATTCTGATTTTCTGCTGAATGACTTCAGTTATAGCACTATATTCCCCAGAGGATCTTATGATTTTTGAGACCATTCTCCAGAAAGAGAAGAGGACACACACATGCCCTGTTCTCTCACCTTCCTCTGCTCCAGAGTCTGGTGGGAGGAAGATGATGTGCCTCAAGCCTAAGGTCTCTCTTGTGCCATTTAAATTGTAATATTTAACTGAGCTCTTCCCTAGTACTTCTCCCGAGTCCTCTTGGGCCCTGGAAAGGCCAAACACTTTCCTGAGGGTTGTGTCTACTGGGAGGTCCCCTGTGGGCGGGAGGGAGTTGTCTGTTCCTCTAGTAGCTCAGAAGCTGGCAGAGCATAAATAGCTCATTCTACACCTACTTCAAGCTGAACAGACACAACTGGGCTTGCCTAGCACCTCTTGAGCCTGGGGACATGGCCTTCCTCCTCCTGGTCTACATGATCTCTCCTCTTTTCTCCATCCACAGTGGACATGCCTGACAACACTTGGAGAAGAGTCCTCAGTTACATGACTGGGAAAATGGTGGGTTGAAAAAAGGCTCTTAGGTATTCCCAGGGGATTTAAAATCATTTTTATTTCAATCCCTGGTTCTTAGGAGCTTTCATTTTATTGGTATTTTAAAACTAGTTGCCTTCCGTGAGCTTATTGTGTGGTGAGCTTAAGTGCAGGTACACCGTACAGTTGGGGAGTGAGGTTAGTAGATTTTGCTTCAGCGGTATTTCCCTCTCACAGGTGCATATTGAGCCGGATGAAGAAGTGCTGGTAATGTAGGCTGTCATGTCGTTTTAAGACTCTGCTGTAATCTGATTGCCCAGTGATCTGTGCTCCTGAAGATCCCTCAGTTTACTGCATCGGCCCACCTGTATGCCTCGCAAAATGCAGAGTCCAGGAGTGCTCCGCCCTGGGAAACAGACAGAGAGAAAGTGGCAGAGAAAGTGGAATGACCATAGGAGAGAAGGAGAATGAGGACATGGGGGAGGGGGAAGGTGCAACACAGGGACGTGAGTGAGAGTGTTGTTTCTCCGTTAATTGAGGGCGGGTCTGGCAAAGGGGATGGTGGTTGCAGTTCGGATGATTTCTAACCCTTTAGAAGATTTCACTGTTCATTGTGCGGTATATACCGTAAGAGGAAGACGGTAAGATTCAACGAGGCACTATGATGTTTGTCCGGGCTAACTGCCGACGGTGAGGCTCACGTGAAGTACTGTGCCGTCAGATCTTGCAAACGTGAGGCCTCGTCTGCCACGGGGGCAGCCCATTCTGTTCAGGGACCTGCTTGCTGCCAATCTTGTGTGGGAACAAAGGCTGTCACTCTCGGAGCCTTGCTCTCTTCCTCTTCTGTCTGCCAGACAGAATTGATAAGTGACCTTGGAAGCCACTGATGGGACTAAGATGGCCCAGCCCTGGAGATCTGAGACCTAGACCCCGTCCTGCATTTACATAGCATGGGACTATTGGCAAAGCATATTATATATATAGATACAAGTCTGTCTATCCATCTACCTACCCATCATCCATCTATTATCTATCATCTGTCGATCTCTCTGTAATATGTACATCTTCTATATATGGAGAGTTTCAAGGCTCAGAGGTGCTCATACTGTAATTCCAATTTTTTTCTCTCTTATGTGACTTTTCCTCTTTTAGTGGACTACTGGAAAACAAAGCTAATCCTATGCTTAAATGATAAGATTGCTCAGTCAGATGTCTTTGCCAGAATTCTGTACACCTTCTTCTTCCTCCTTTATTTTGTCCGATCCTTCTCTCATGCTCATTTCCCCAGCGGCGCTGCCTCTGACCCTGACATTCCTGGGGGAAGTACAGGAAAGAATGCACGATGCCTGTGAGAACATCCCCCCCGCATGTGCTAGGTCTTCATCTCCAGTTGCAGGGGCTGCCTTCAAGCCCAGCTTCAGGGCGGAGGCATCTCCTCTGACAATGACAGCCAGTGCCTGTTGCTGAAGTCCTGACAATATGTTGCATCATCACATTTCCTGGGGGACCCTGGGAAGGGTTCCAGGAAGAAAGGACTTCCAGGTATAATGCCCTCCCTGCCCATTGTTGGAATAGAGAAATGCAAGAGGGAATGAGTCCAAGGATACAGCTCAAGAGACTGGTGTCTTATTACCGGGCATCGAGGATGTGCCTCCCAAATGGACATGCTCCCCCCATTTGGGAGGGAGGAAACAGGTTGATCTCATGGGTCCTCAGTAGCTGGAAACAGGTTGATCTCATGCATCCGTTTGCCAGGACAGAGGTGTGCTGAGCAAAAGCCTGGCTGGAGGGTGGGCCTAAGTTATTCACTAACAAGTTTCCTGCTGCTGGATCCTCACCCTCAGAGAAGAGTAGAAAGAAGCTGAGGGAGTTCGGGGTTCAGGGACCATCCCTTGTTTGTAAGCTCCACCATCCCTACACTACCTCGTGAATCCTAGGCCATGGCAAGCAGGGGCCATTTTGTGCCCTGTGTGTGTGTGTGTGTGTGTGTGTGTGAATTAAAGGCTGAGTTCCACCAGAAAACAAACTTGCTTGTTGAATTTGCACTATCAGGTATTGGTTTGTTTATCCGTGTCTGTGTTCCTCTCTAACGTGGGTCCCTAAGAGATGGCTGTTCTGCCTCCCTTTAGGATCCTAAAGCGAGGTCTGGGTAGCGAGAGGGAGGTGGATGGGGTGGGCGGCCATTTTCCAGCTCAGGAAAAACAGACAGCCTTCCCCAGCCGTGCGTCATACGTCCTGCACACAAGCAGAGTTGTTGAGGAGAAGAGAAGGAGAGAGACTGACTCTGGGCGAGTGTGGGAGGGAGGAATCAGGCCGTAGATGCCAGAGAAAGCCTGGGAAGGGTGAGGCACTCCACATGGAAGGTGGGAGGTTTGAGGTTCAGGTTCGGAGTGATTCTCAGCCCCCCGGAAGGAGACTGCATCCATGGTGGTGGTGGTGGGGGGTAACCATACAGGAGGCTCACTGATGGCAGAAGGCGTCAGGTTCTCCATTTTTCCTGATACCCCTGGAAAGGTCTTACAATCCCCTCCTTCTTCATTAACAATGGCTGTGTCGATCTGTGTTGAGTTTTTGGCAGGGAGAATTAGCAGAGCATCCTGGAAAGGTCACAAGAATTTCCATGGGAATTTAATTTAAACCTTAAAGCTCATTAGATGTTTACAGATGTGATGAAATTATATTATATCCACCTTGAAAATAAAAGAATTAGTATTCTGAAAATGAAGTCACTTGCTCACTTAGCTGGAGGGAGACAAAAGTGGGATTTGATTTACTTTTTCCAGACTCCTAATCAAGTACTCTATACAATGAATTGGATGAAAGAAAACATTACCTTTTAAAATATCTATTTGATTTTGTTCTCCAGGAAGCTGGTGAATATTCATATAAAATTTACTATTAACCCTGTGTGTTTGCTCAAATATTGCTTCATTTAAGCTCTATGACCTTGTTAAATAGGAAACAAAACAAAACAGTAGAAATCTTTTCTTATAGGTAAGTGGGGCCATAAGACTTTTCCAGAGTCACCCAGAATCTGGGTGATGAACACTTGAGTCTCCTATCTCCTTCCCATATGCAGTAAATTGGATTTCTTGCTTATAGTGAAGGGGTGCTATGAAGGCCATCCTCCTATGCTCAATGGAGATGTATTAGGAAGGTATAGAACTAACTGGAGTCTGAAGTTTCCAATTTCACTTCTATGGGACCTTGGATGAGTTATCACTCTTGGCTCAATTTGAGAAAAAAATAAAATATAAGCTCTCTAAAGTACATTTTTGCCCAAATTTTGGTTTTGATCATGCCGTAGGAGGAAGTAAAGTTGTAATGGCAGGAGGACTTCTATTGACATGAGTTTGCTGGGCTCTGTCAATGTCAGGAACCATAGGCTGGTGCTCAGGACACAGGAAAAACTGATTTTGTCTGTGCCCCCAGCCAGGTATGATCAGCAAGGTTCTGGAAGTAGATAACCGTACAGCGACCATACATTTCATTCTTCTGGGATTTCCAACACGGCCGGCCTTCCAGATGTTGCTCTTCCTCATGTTCCTGGCAGCCTACCTGCTGACCTTGCTGGAGAATGCTCTCATTATCCTGGCCATTCGCAGCGATGGGAAGTTGCACAAGCCCATGTACTTCTTCTTGAGCAATCTTTCCTTCCTGGAGATGTGGTATGTCACAGTCATCAGCCCCAAGATGCTGGTAGACTTCCTCAGCCATGATAAGACCATCTCCTTCAATGGCTGCATGACTCAACTTTACTTCTTTGTGACCTTTGTCTGCACTGAGTACATCCTTCTTGCTGTCATGGCCTTTGACCGCCACGTTGCCATTTGTAATCCACTACGCTACTCAGTTATCATGACCAACCAGCTGTGTGGTACATTGGCTGGGGGATGCTGGCTCTGTGGGCTCATGACTGCCATGATTAAGATGGTGTTCATAGCCCGACTCTACTACTGTGGCACACCCCGCATCAATCATTACTTTTGTGATATTTCTCCGCTCCTCAATGTCTGCTGTGAGGACTCCTCACAGGCTGAGCTAGTAGACTTCTTCTTGGCCCTCATGGTCATTGCCGTCCCCCTTTGTGTAGTGGTGGCATCTTACGCCTCCATTCTCAGCACCATCCTCAGGATCACTTCCGCACGGGCCGCCAAAAGGCATTTTCCACCTGCGCCTCTCACCTGACAGTTGTAATCCTCTTCTATTCCACAACCCTCTTCACCTACGCCCGCCCCAAGCTCATGTATGCCTATGATTCCAACAAAGCGGTGTCTGTGCTCTACACTGTCATTGTCCCCCTCCTCAACCCTATCATCTACTGTCTGAGGAATCGTGAAGTAAAGGTAGCCCTCAAGAAGACCATACTTTGTAAAGGAAGTGGGCCCACGGAAGACGTGGCTTTGAGTAATTAAAAACGTACAGAATCCCTTAAGGCCTGAGTCAGGAGCACATGAATCCACACCCCACACCTTATCCATCAGCCTCCAGTACTTCAACACTGATCCCCTGTGTTTGCGTGTCTGTGCATGCATGAGCATGGCTGAAGAGCCAGATCCCCAAGAGGTAGCCTCTTCTAGCTCAGTAGACAAGTTTTAAACATTTTCCAAGAATTATTTGAAATGAGGACATATTTTGTTCTTCCACTAACATGCGGAGTCCATAGAGCATGGATTTGTCTGTCTACTAATGTGTCATCTGTGCATTCAGCTCTGTCACATAGGAGGTGTTTAATACGTATTTGTAGAAGGGATAATTGAATAAATAGACATTTGAACACAGAAGATGAAAATGGGAATTGTAAATACATTTTGACATTTTGGCTCTTCCTGTTCCTCCCTTTCCCCCATCTTTCTTTCCGTTCTCCCTCTTTTTCTTCTTCCCTTCTAACTCTGTGCCATCTTCCCTCTTACAGACTTGAAGATTTGCTCCCTCTCTCCCTGCCTCTCTCCTTCCCTCCCCACTTCCTCCCACCTTTCTCTTTTTCTAGAGACACTGGTATGTGTTCATCCAAATAAAGTCATCATCTTATCATTTGTGGATTCCAAAAGTTCAAAGCCAATGAGTGGCCCAAGCTTTGTGAAAATCTCGGTAAATTTTAGAATGTATACCATGTGTTTTCAAAATATTAACATTAAAAAGAAGATTTTCTATGTCTGCTTACTGTAGATTTTATTAGCAATTACTTTTCACTTCTTATACTGCAGTCAGCCTTTTTAAAATCAGATTTGTAAAGTATAATTCCATTCAATAAATTTCACCTTTTTTAAAGTCCATTAAGTTTTGGAAAAGTATATAGTTGTCAAACAACAACAATCACTACACAGAACATTTCCATCATCCCCCAAAATTTCTTTGTGCCTTTCTCACTAAGTCTTTTACTCATACCGCTAGACCTACCACTGGCAACTGACATGCTTTTTGTCCCTTTAGCTTTCCCTTTTCTAGAAATTCATATACATGGAATCATACAATCTATAATCTTCTGTGTCAGGCTCATTTGTCATAATGCCTTTAGGGTTCTTAAATTTTTTTAAGAACATGCAGTATCGTCAGTTTCAGGTATACAATATAATTATTCAACAGGTTTTGTGATTTTTTTAAAGATTTTATTTATTTATTTGACAGAGATCACAAGTAGGCAGAGAGGCAGGCAGAGAGAATGGGGGAAGCAAGCTCCTTGCTGAGCAGAGAGCCCGATGCGGGACTCGATCCCAGGACCCTGAGATCATGGCCCAAGAGGAAGGCAGAGGCCCAACCCACTGAGCCACCCAGGCGCCCCTCTTTGCCCTTTTATATCCTTATTTGAGGTAGCCTTGTTCTTTCAGTTACTGAGTCAATTATAACGGCAGGTTTGTCAGTTATCAGTGTTTTCTTTAATGAATTTTTAATTTTTATGATTGTATACATATATATTTGGGATTTTTATGTTTTTTTGATAAATTGAACACTTTACTATTCTGAAATTACACCCTTTATCTCAAAGAATGTCCCTGGTTCTAAAATTAACATTAGCTGATATTAATACAGTCACTACAGCTTGGATTCAATTTGGGGGTCATGGCATGTATTTTTCCCATCTTTGAATCTTTAAGTGACCTGTGGTTCATAATTAAAGTAGACACCTTAGAGATTGTATATAAGTAGATTTTTTTTTATCCAACTGAGTAATCTCTGGTGTTAAATTTTAATCTCATTTTTTACTGCCTTTTGAAATTAATCGAGTAGATTCCGTTTTGAGCAACTCCATTTTATGTCACCTTTGCCTTATAGGTGTTTGTTTTAGGGCAACTCTCTGTGACGATGGAAGTGTTAGGGGTTTGTGCCTTCTTTTCTCTTGGGGCCCCTATGCTGCCTGTTGTACAATGTCCGGAAAATGTTCATTTTTCCCAGAATTTAATTTTTTAAGATGGGAGTTCAACTCCAATTTCTATTAACCCATCTTGGTAAGAGCAAGAGTCATTACTTACCTTTTTAATATTCATTAAGTTCTCAAGGCAACTTAAAAAATTTATAACTTAACTCAATAAATATATGTTTATTATTTGTATATTTGTAAATATTATATAATATATACTAATTATTATAATATAAGAATATAAATATATACATATTTTTATAATAAATATAATGTAAATACATAATAAACATAACGCATATTTATTATTAAATAATATATGTATAATATACATATATAACATATTTTACACCTTTATTATTATACATAATATATATTACATGTGTGATATACATACATTATATATACACATATACCATGCATAATAGAACATGTTATATATTATTTAATGCAATAAATATTAATTATTAATACATTTATATGATTAACAGTTGTATTTAAATATAAATAACACATTATAAATATATTATTTAATATTATAAATAAATAATAAAATTTGAGGACATTGGTATATACATTTTTATTTTATTTTCTCTGGGCAATTATTTTTTATTTTTTATTATTTTTTAATTTTTTTTTTAAGATTTTATTTATCTATTTGACAGAGAACAAGTAGACAGAGAGGCAGGCAGAGGGGGAAGCAAGTTCCCTGCTGAGCAGAGAGCCAGATGCGGGGCTTGATCCTAGGACCCTGGGATCATGACCTGAGCTGAAGGCAGAGGCTTTAACCCACTGAGCCACCCAGGCGCCCCAGAAATGATTTTTTAAAATTTTATTTTATTTTTTCAGTGTTCCAAGTTCATTGTTTATGCACCTCACCCAGTGCTTACTATAAATAAAATTTGAGGATGTTGGTATATATATATATATATATATATATATATATATATATATATATATTAATTAATTTAAAAATATGTAGAAAAGGAGGCCTGAGTGGCTCAGTCCATTAAGCGTCTGCCTTCAGCTCAGGTGATGACCCCAGGGTCCTGGGATCGAGCCCCGCATCCGGCTCCCTGCTCAGCGGGGAGCCTGCTCCTCCCTCGGCCTCTGCACCTGCCCCCGGCTTGGCCTCTGTCTCTCTCTCTCTCTCTCTCAAATGAGTAAATAAAATATTTTTAAAAGTGTAGGAAGGGAGGGGAGCATCACTTCAACGTGGAGGACGTCGCTCTGAGCATCCTTAGGTCATGAGCGGGGACCACGAGTGCCTCCGCGGAGGACCCTGCGGGAGGGAGCGCGGGCAGGGAGCTGGAAACCGGGACCCGCGTCCCTTCACCCCGCATCTCCCCGCAGGGCAGGTGCTCGGTCAACGTGTGCGGAAGGAGCAAGTCAGGGCCGGCCTTTGGAGCTGGTGCACTCCGTGGTCGCCCCGGCATCAGCCCGTCGCTCCCTCCTCCTTTCCCAGCGTCCAGCCTCCGCGCTTCTGCCTGAAAAGGTCACGATCAAGGGGCCGTGGGTCGACCTCTGGCGTCGGTTGCCTGGTTCCTTCGAGCGGGGCTGCGGCTTCTCGCACACCCGCTTCGGGAGGGCGTGTGTGATCTGGCGTAAACCCACAGTCTGAAAACACCTGGACACACGCCTGCTCCGTGTCTGCGCCCCAGTGTCAACCCTGCCGTCCAGGATGGGGGAGGCCGGCTTGCTTAGGGTTCAGGGCATCAGTCAGCAGGGAGAGGACAGAACGCGGGCACGGAGAAGGAAGTGTAACCGAGAACACTGAAGGGGACGCTTGGGCTACAGCAGGGATGGAAGAAGATACAGGAATGACTGTGGGGCAGGTACATTTGCAAAGTCCGAGACAAGAGGAACAGGGCATTTCAGTCCACTCCTTGGAGTTTTCCCCTAACGAATGATGCGGGGTCCTGGACTGGCACTGTGTTTGGAAGGACTGAGGGAGAGGGCTGTGCAAGGGACCCGTGAGTTAATGTTTTAGGTAGAAGGGAACCTATGTGCGGCAGCTTCAGCAAAGAATAGGTTGATATTTTTCAGGAAAAAAAAAAAAATATATATATATATATATATATATAAATGTACATTTTAGATGTTGATTGTCAGCTTATTGTAATAATCAGATTTATTACAGAATTTTCTCCGGCCGCATTCACTTCAAAGGGAATGGTGGAAAAATTAGATCTCTGGGTGTTTAAGGTTGAGGTCTTGCCATACAACACTTCTCTCTTCTTTTCTTACATAAACAAACATTTTAAAAGGACAAGTGAAACGGAGGACAGTAGGCAGGGGGGCTGGCTAGAGGTTCTGACTGGAGAGTCAGGAAAAGTGGTGTGATGAGCGAGGAGAGTCTTGCAGGGGTGAGGCCGCCTTCTCAGGATCGTCTCTAGATCCGGAAACCTTACGCTCTGCACCTTTTCTGCCCACTTACCCTCATCACAATGGGGTTTTGTAAGAAGGAAGAAAGAAGGGAAGCCCTCAGTAATAAAGCGTAGAACTTGAGCTTTAAGAGGGGTTACAAATAGCATAATTGTTACGGTGCATGGTTGCCACCACCGTGCCTTGTAAGGGGTACGAGGTGGGGACGTGGGGACTGGACAGGGAGCAGGACTGTGGCACCGGTCTCTGTGACAATGGAGGGGACTTTTCAAGCCCCTCAAAAGATTTTCTGATGGTACTTCAGAAAGCCATGCCCAGTTTCCCTCAGGCTCCTGCTTCCGTCATCAGACTACTGGAAGACTGCCGGAGCCCCCAGGGAGTCCCTACTGTGCCACAGAGCATCTCGTCTTCTTGCCCACCAATCTGACATCCCTTCCCAGAGTGTAGTTTGTGAAAGGGAGGAACTATTTCTTTTTAGAACTCACAGTTGCTGGAGAAGAGCACGTATTCTGTGACGTGGAGCCGAAGTCAAAGTGTAAGTGCCCCTAAATGGAACCTTCCGGAGACAGAGAAAGTGACTCTGTTTTGTGGAGCACCCAAGATGAGGGTGCAAAGCCTCTGAGCACGAGCACCCTCAGAACGAGGGCTTGGCAGGCATGTGTATCTAGCGCAGGGCTCCTTGCCACTGAGCATAATCAACATGGGCTTCCGTGCAGCCACTGTTAATTGTGTTTCTGTACAATACATGGACCGTGTAGCCTCCAGCTCTGGAAGGAACAGAATGCAGTTATACGAGAGATGACCAGTAGCCTCGAGGTTATAAGTAAAGTATGAAAAGAGCTGGATATTCTAGGCACAAGCTAAAGGCAGAGATTTAAGGGGCAAAATACCAGATATGAGATTGCCTTAGAGAATAACACAACTAAACTAAACTAACCAAAATAGGCTTCGTAAAGATAGGACTGGGGATATACAACATAAAATCCTGTAGCCTAAGGGACGTAGGAGTTAGGGAAGAGCACGCCTGTGACAGAATTAACAGGAAATGGGAGAGAAAACAAAACACAAAACCCTAAGGTGTATTAACATAAAATTGACTTCCAGCACAAGACAGATGACTATCCTGTCACCTGGAATATTGTCCCCATTTCCCGGTGACCCATTGGAACAATACTCTTAACAAAATGGGAAATTTCTTGAAAATAATGAAGAGATGGATGGCCAGGATTTTGAGGGGTCTGTGGGCTCTGAGTTGTCATGAAGGTCAAAGGAGTCGTCAGCTGAGACAGGACAGTGCATCATCCTGTTAAAATGTTTCAGTTGTCACCACATACGTGAAATAGTAGATGGAAGATATGCACATCCAGAGGTAAAAACTAGGACCAAAAGGAGGAAGAGAAACAAAGGTGGGACTTCATAACACTTCGGGGCGTTTAATATTGTCTGGTCCCCTAGTTAGCCTTCAGTCAGAGGCTGGGCTACTACAGGCGGGACTCCGTGATGAGAGAGTGATTGGAAGTGATAGCTTTGGATCCTTTCCAGTGTGGATGGCTCCTGATTATAGTAATAATTTTCAGTTAGATGTATTCCATTTTACCCATGGTTTTTGTGAAAAACCCTACGAAGATTTTTCTATATCACTGAGAACTTGTGATGGTTGAACCTTCTAGACGGAATGACCTTTCACAACGTGTTGTCCTTCCTGAAATGGAATGAACTTGGTCTGCGCATCCAAGGACGCCTGTTTCCAGTTCTGGGAAATCAAAATACTTACATGTGCAAGTTTAAAGGCATTTGAGACTTGTATCTGATTAACAATCAACTCAATTTCACAGCTGCACTCCACAATGCTTATCAAAATAATATCCTGGGGAAGCTTGCACTGTGAGGCTATGCCATGCTATGTAAATTAAAGGTGACAGTATCATCAGCTGTATCATTATTGTTACATCCTCAGAAAGGAGGTTTCCATAGATGCCAAGTACTCTCATCACAGAGCTTTAGGATAAAACCTTCCTCTGGCAATCACTTTTCTTATGGCCATCTGGACATCTTTGTTCCTGAGGCTATACACCATTGGGTTCAACAATGGAGTCACAACTGTGTAAGTCACTGTCACAAGCCTATCTTTGTTAGATGAGAACTTGGTTGAGGGTCGAAGGTAGACAGAGGAGGCACAGCCATAGTGGACAATGACCACAGTGAGGTGGGATGCACAGGTGGAGAAGGCTTTCCGCTTGCCATCAGTGGATGGGATCTTCAGGATGGTACGGACAATGAAACCGTAAGATATGCATATGAAAGTCAGGGGGACCATGAGTGCTAGAACTCCACCAGCGAAGATGACCAGCTCATTGATGTAGGTTTCTGTACAGGCAAGCTGGATAACTGGTGAAATGTCACAGAAGTAGTGGTTGATTTTATTGGGACCACAAAAAGGGAGTTCAAAGACTAAGAATGAGCCTGTCAGTGAGAACAAAAAGCCAATCACAGCACAGGTGGCTGCCAGCTGTCCACATACCTGCCAGCGCATTAGGATAGGGTACCGAAGTGGATGGCAGATAGCAGCATACCGGTCATAGCCCATGACCCCCAGCAACATGCAATTAGTGACAGCAAAACCAAGGAAGAAAAACATCTGAATGGCACAGTTAATGAATGAGATTGTTCTGAGCAGAGACAACAGATTTAGGAGCATCTTGGGCAGGATGACGAAGGTGTAGCATGTCTCAGAGATGGAGAGGATCCCCAGGAAGAAGTACATAGGTACATGGAGGCTGCGATCCAGGCGTATGACTGTGATAATGGTGAGGTTCCCACTCAGAATAATCAGATACAGGCACAGAAACACAGCAAAGAGGATGAGCTGGATTTCTCCAAGGTTGGAGAACCCCAGCAACACAAACTCTGTGACCGAGGAGAAGTTAGCTTGGTTGACTCGGTCCCCAAGATTGACCTACAAAGAACAGGAATGAAGGAATAGACTGTTTACTTACCCTGAAAGATGCAGGTAGCATATCCCACTATGATGGAGGAACAACAAATAGAAGGGAAAAGGCAGATGCTGGCAGGAAATGTCCTGTCCATCGTGTCAGTTTATGGAGCTGTTTCAAAACTCAGAGTACACCTGTTTCCACGACATTTCTGCCTTTCTTACAATGCTTAGGTCAAAGTAAATTTTTCACACTGCCTATCTCAAATAGCAATTAGTAAATATCTGAAGAGTTCCCATGTGACAACCCAGCTCTGCCGTTTTTCATCTGTGTAGCCTCCTGTGCCTCTGTGTTCCCATCTGTAGCATAAAGACGCTAAGAGCACCTCTCTTCCCAGTTCCTTATGGAAGTTAGGGGACTTAGCACAGCAAATGCACACTGCAGACTGTTAGTAGATGTCAGCGTCTGCTACCGATGCTGTTTAATCTTCAGGAACTGGTGGCTAGCTCTTCTGATGTTTTCTTTTGGATGTGCTTGAAGTGTATTTCCACCTAAGAATTTCTTTTTGGCCCTATAATTTTATTTTTACAAAATCACAAAACCGACATCAGACCCGACTCTTATTTTTGCATATTTTCAGTGATGATAATAATAATGTGCTGATGTCAGTTTATCTTTTGATCCGATCCCACAACCTGTTTGACCCACTGAAGAAAGGGGAGTTGGAAGGAGCCTTAGTGCCCTGAAGTGGCTCTGGAAGGAGCTCAGGTTCTCAGGGTCAGGTTGGCCATTGGTTTTTACCACCTGCATACCACTCTGCCAGGAAGAGAAACCTGATTTAGATTTCTGCTATAATTGTAGTTTTAAACCTAGGACAGAAATCTGTCCAATGTGTCAGACCTTTCCTGAGCATGAGCTGTTATATCTCTGCACCTTTTTCCTGGATTTCCAACAGAGCTCGCTGCTGTGTTAGACACAACTTATCTTGAGGGATTTAGCCCCTGCAATTTTTCCCCACTAAAGGATGGGCAGATCCTTCCCCCTCAACTCAATTAAAATTAAGTTTGAGTTTAATAAAGTAATAAATGAACATCCCAAGCAACCAAATAATTGCAGACAATAAAAACACCATGTAGATTGCACAATGAAATTCCTTAGCTAAGGTGGCTCAGTTCAAGAGACCAACTGACTACTGACCCCACACCTTTGACATACAGACTTTCATCCATGCCAGCTCTGAGTGCTTTCGCTGTAGGTTCCCTTGCTTTTAAGAGAAGGCTGGAAGCAGGATATTGGTTCTATTTTTCTAACTATGACTCTGGCTCTTCACAGTCCTCTCTGCCTCTCTTGATGGCTTACAATAGCCGAGCACCAGGCTCTTCCCTGAGCAATGTATTCATTTACCTCCTCAGCTTCCATCCCTGAGGCTTATGCTGTGGATTTGTTGTCCACACAGTATTTGGTAGTGAGGTCTAAAGCCAGCGGAAGGTCTGCAAGGGGAAAACATCTCAGTTAGACAGTCTTTTTACCCTTTTGTCCCCTGTTACACTTTACTGGTACACCACTGTCACCAGGGAATAGTTTCATGTGACAGTCAACAGTGGAGGTTGAACGAACTAAATGTGGAAACTCACTCTTGACAAGGAGTCATACGTATTTACCCTTTCTTTTTCAATTATCTAGGGGACTCAATTACCCAGAGGAGCCAGGCTCTCAGGGATGGTGGAGAGAGGAGGGGTCCATGCCATGAGCTCTGGGAAATACAGTTTATGGAACTGGTTTGAAGCCTTCTCTGGGCCTCTACAGCTCAGTTGGTGATGTCCTATTTTATTTTATCTTCCCCAAACCCTATACAATCCTCCATGTTTTTAAGCTGCCATGCACATGTGTGCCTTGCTCTCCTCACATGCTCTTTGTAACCATCACTAACGAGACTAACGTTTATGGGATTATAAGAACATTCCCAAAATTATCATTTGTGACTGGCACTTGTCTATCAGTGGACTTCACTTAGTTTTCCAGATAAAATAACCCAACAGGGCCTACTTCTCTTTGTGCCCTTAGCACATGGCTATTAGAATTCCGTGACACCCAGAGATTCTAACCAGAGGAGACTAAAACATTAGTTTTACTACAACCCTTTCTATCCTGAAATGGATATATTCTATTCCTCTCCATGACTGACACTCCAATGCCCAAAACTGTGTATTCCTACCTCCTCTGCTGAGAATTCTGAGCAACATCCCCTAACGCATCATTGGAAACTTTTCTTTGGTCTCTTATTAGCTCTGGTGCCAACATGCTGGTTTATATTTATACTTCCCAAATCTCCAGGGAGCCATTGTTGGAATATTATTTTTGGCGCAGTTCCAGGGCTTTCAATGAGGAGGATGCAGGAAACACCATGGACCTCAAATCTCCCCGGTCAAACTGGATAGAAAGGGAACAGGAGAAAAACTGGCGTTGGCAATTATTTGGCAATTAGTCCCAAGTTGCTTGGTAGCTCATTAGGAGCTGAAATCTGTTGCAGATTAAGGAAAGAAACATGAATGTCAGAACCCATAATGTAGGGTGACACGGGGCTCTTTCTTCCAAGGTCTTTCATGTGAGGAAGAAGCCCTTTCTTTGCTTGGACTCCTGCAGGACAAATCAAGTCTTGTTCTATCATGCAAAAGAAGAAACAGAGTCCCCCTGTTAGTCTAGGTTCATCTGAACCCCACAAATTTTGCACAGAGGAGAGGGCGTGGGAGCCTGCTATGAGGGAAGGGGAAAAGTGTGAGGTCTTAGCTGGCAGAACTGAAACCTGGAAGAGCAGCAGCAAAGAGCAGATTTGAGGGCTGACGGGAAGGGTGGAGAGTTTGCATGCAGGTCACAGACCTGACTCTCTGCTTTTTGCTAGCTTCCTAGAGATGACAAATCTCCAATCAATGTCTGCCCCAAGAGAAGGGATTAGGACTAAAACCTGTGAGTAGCACCCTCCAGGGCGTGGCCCTGGGGCCCCCCAGTGATCCTCATTCATCCCAGCAATTCTCAGAGAGCCTGACCCAAGATAGACGAAAAATGTGGCACTGGAGAAAAATCAATGAAGTGCTCATTCTGCATTTGTGTGCCTCGCTTCCCTATCCTGCACTGGAAACTAGAGTAAAAGTCACACTCCTCTATTGCTGGATTCAGCCAACACAATTTCCAGAACTGCAAGTTCCCTGGAAATTGTTGTGCTTCCTCTTCAGGGAGAGAATACAAAAATCCCACCGTCTGTACCTTCCCTCATGAATCATGAGTGACTCACACGAGGATGTGAGAGAAGACTGAAGGCACTTGGCAGCAAGTTCTACCCCCACAGTGCTGTTTGCTGCAGGTCCTGGAGGGGCTCCAGGCAGAAATGTTCCTACTTGCAATCCCTAGCAGACGCCAGCAGAGCAGAAGAAACTCCCAGATGAGCTCATCCTGACTCTGGGTCTTTTTATTTGCCATTATATCACTTTCAGAGGTGACCAGCAGAGATCTAACAACAGCTACTGCTGCTTCCAGCAATTGTCATATGTGCACGTGAGTCCTTCCAAAAAGCCATGAATTCTGGGGTTTCTGGGACATCTGGTCTCCTCAGTGCATCTTCCTGAATTAACATTTCCACCCAGGGCGCTGCTGACCTGTCCTCAGCCTCGCTGCTGCCCAGCACCCATTCAAAGACCCCTAAGGTTTCTGAGCAAGAAGAAATCTGACAAACACTGCTCTTAGTCACATTTCTGGAATCACATTTTGACACAGTTACAGATTTAGGGCCTGCCTCTTATTTCCTTCTCAGGCACTGCTTTCTAGGAAGTTAAAAATAACCATTATCTTTTGTTAAACTCAGGCTTCCAGTAAACTTAGATGAAACCTAATTCCATCTCAAAGATTTCAATGTAGCTAATGCATGCAAGTGAAGAAATAGCCCTGGATGTCCTTAATTCCACATTCAGAGAAACGTATGTAAACAAAACTGAAATTGAGACCCTTCACCTTGGTAAAGTTTTGTTTGTAAATACTACGTGTGGCCCCCCAAATGGCAGGTCCACACAGCTGTGAGTGGCTGACTTGCCCAGGAAACATTGTAATCAGGCACCACTCCCACGTATGGACAATGCGAACACATGAACCATAGGTTCTAGTTATATTTTCTAGCAACTGCTATAGAAAACGAATTCTAATTTCTATATTTACACATTTTTAGGATTCTATCAGATGAATGAAGGCTTTCAGGAATGTTCATTTCCATTGCTCCTCTCTCTGCCCCAGAGAGGGAGAGAGAGAGAAGAAAAAATAAACAATATTGCCTTGCATTAAAGTAAAAGAAAGATATATTAGGTGAAGAAAAAGAAGGTAGTATATATCAAAGGAACAATTTAAAATCTTTTAAAAATATTGAACCTCTGAGAAGAAAAGTGAAAACAAAATTTTTTAATACATAACATATAAACAATTTTGACGTGAAAAAGAAAGTTCTATATTTGATATAATGAAAATGGCTGTTAGAGGATACTTAAACTTTAAGACTACTGTTTAGTATAAAAACTAACAAGATATAATGGTTATTTTTCTTTTCATATAAACTTGACTGGGCCATGTGGTGCCCAGGTATTTGGTTGTATATTATTCTGGGTGTGTCTGTGAGGGTTTTCTGGATGAGATTAATATTTGAATTAATAGACTGAGAAAAGCAGATTGCACTCCTCTATGTGGATCTGAATAGAACAAAAAGGCCGAGTAGGACAGGTTTGTCTTGGAGCTAGGGCATCTGTGTTCTCCTGCCCTAGCATCTGCACATGGACTTCAACTTACACCACTGGTTCTCAGGAGTTCAGTCTTACACTGGAATTATACCACTGGTTCTCTTGGATTTCCAATCTGACAGCTGAATATCTTGAGGCTTGTCAGCCTCTATACTTGCTTGAGCCAAATCCTTATAATTATCTATTATCTATCTATCTATCTATCTATCTATCTATCTATCTATCATCATCTATCATCTGTTTTTCATGTGTCTATCTACCTGATGCATCTGTATAACCTACCTATATAAGATAAATAGATATTCTACTGGTTAAAGTTACATTGTAAAAGACGACTGTGTTATGTTAGCACCTTTGGTTTTCAAGTGAAAGAAGTATGGTGCAAATTAGCATAAGAAAGGGACTTTTAGCTTAAACGACTGGGAAGTCCAGGTCAAATCTGACCAGATACGGCTCAATTCAAGAACTTGTATTACATCATTATGCTGAGTCTTGACTCAGAGGAGGTTAACCTCTGAGAAGTGTCCTCATCCATGATTTACTTCTCTCTAACATGTCTCACAACTTTATGTACAGTTAGGATTCTTTTTTCCTCTACATATCTGTTTTCCACTCCATGGGGATCTTCCTCTCTGTTTTGCTAAATGTATAAACCCCATCTCTAGGATATTGCCCGATGCATAACAGATATTCAATAACTATTTGTTGAGTGAATGGGTGTTTATTGAATAAGTCTTTTCCTCTTTCTCTCTTTTACTCTACCTAGGTTCATTCTTTGTGCTAGATTTCTTTCTCCACAAGCTGGCTTTGTCTGAATAACAGGATAAAAATGTAGATGAAAGTCTTAAAACTTCATTCTTAGTGATACAATTCAAAAGGCTACAGCTGTCAGTCTACACAGCTATATATGGAATTTAATCAAAATTCCTCCTAGATAGAATAGAAGGTGGAACACTGAGCGGTTGACTTCACAAACCTTTTTACCCAACCCTATACTGAGGAATGGAGGGAGTAGGGTTTGTATCTCAACCGAAACATGAAATGATTCCTAGATAAATTATTTCTTATTGTACTGCAAAAAGTGATAAAATTCCTACTTATACTGGATTCAGTACATAAAAATGAAGGGGAATCCATTGCCCCTTTCTCTGAACATACATCAGCACATCAAGAGATTAGCTGCTGGCAAAGTGTGAGTCACAGACTATGATGTCATTGGACCATGAAGTCATGAGACCATGATGTCATTGGACCATATCATCAGAGCTCAATCTGTTTCTCTAGTTCTCCTCTCTTCTTTCTTTCAGTTTCACCCTCTACCTGCAGTTTCCTTCTTGGTACTGAAAATGGGAAGCAAAACTAAAGTCATCTTTTTTTTTTTTTTTAAATATTGCTTGTACAGAGAAACAAAATAGTAAGAATTTGAGTATTTTGGAAGAATTAGACTTAGTTTCTTCTCCTAAGTGTTGTATTGAGAGAAAGCAGTAAAATTTTGACAGCAGCAGCATTTCCTCGGTTAGAGATTTCAGCTATTGTCCTGTGTTCTTTAATCAATAATTCCAGTGACAGTTTCTTGATCCTTTCAAACTTTCCAATAATTTATAGTTACTTGAATTAAGTTTTCTTTGAAGAAAACTTACATAATTTTCTGTTTCTTGCATTAATTTTCAAGTGAATCAATGATTAAGTAGTGAATTAGGGAAAATATTAAATAAAAATATTCTATTTAAATCATGGGGTTAAAACTTTTATAAAAGTAAAGGGAAGTAGAAATTCTGCTTTTGGTCTCACAGAGTGAGTGTCTACTGGATCAACCCTCCTGAAGATACCTACTACAAAATCTGGGAGAAAAACCCCACAAAGCACAACTCCATGAAGGTGCTTAAGATGGGATTACAGCAGGCAGATCCAGCATGTAGTCAACACCAGGAAGAAGGTAAGTACACAGGGATAAGCTTCTCTTTGACATAGCTTTTGGTTTTAATGAAGGCCAGAGTCAGCACTGTTTGTAAAAAGATTAAAACTCAAAAAGGTAATCAGAATGCTGAGAGGTAAGGATAGAATCCTGGAAATGGGAAGGCCAGAGAGAGAGATTCATTCGACACATATGTTCTGTCCAAATGTCTGCTGATCCCCGAAGCACATCTGTGTGGGCAAGACTCAAAGCAGCCCAGAGTATGACAGACTTAAACAGACATTTGAACCACCACACAAGAGAACAAATTTTCAGTTTTAGTCCAACCAAGTTACTTGCCTACTAAAACTAAAAACACCAACAATTGTCAAATTATTATAACAGAGTCTTTACAACAAAATATTTACCAAGTCACACTTTAAATCCAAAATTATTTTATGTAAACCGAACCAGAAGAATATGGCCATTCTCAGGAAAGCAGGCAGTCAGTTTAGAACTAATGAGATGTAATTCAGTGTTGAAATTAGTAGGCCAAGATTTTAAAACAGCTATGACAACTGTGTCCAAAGATAAAAAGTAGAATGTGTTTGCAGTGAGTGAACATATAACAATTCTCAGATGAGAAATAGAAGCTACAGAAAGAGAAAAAAAAAAAGAATGGGAAATACATTATCTGGAAAAACAAACAAAACAAACCATAAAACTTCAATGGATGAGATAGGCAACAGAATGGAGGTAACAGAGGAAGGAAGCTGTGAACATGAAGACAGAGTGATAGAAATGATTCAGTGTGAATGAGACAGGAAAATGATGAAAACCAATGAACAGAACCTTAAGCACATGAGGAACCACACACTGATCAGTTGGACACATGTGTAATCAGAGCTCTAGACAGGAATGAACTAAAAAATAAGGCAGAAACATTATTGGAAAAAATAATGGCCAGAAACTTCATGAATGTTCTTCAAGACATGAATTTGCAAATTCAAGAATCCCAGCATATGTCAAGCAGGATAAATAAGAAGAAATCCATACCCTCTTGCCTCAGAGCCAAACTGAAGAAGAAAAAATAAAAAGAACATCTTGTGAAAAATGTTAATTATATTTTGATAGGGATTGCATTGAATGTGTAGATTGCTCTAGGTAGCTTAGGCGTTTTAACAATATTTGTTCTTCCAATCCATGAGCATGGACTGTTTTTGCATTTCATTGTGTCCTCTTCAATTTCTTTCATGAGTGTTCTACAGTTTTCACAGTACAGATCCTTTACATCTTTGGTTAGGTTTATTCCTAGATATCTTGTGGTTTTTGGTGCAATTGAAAATGGAATTGATTCCTTAATTTCTCTTTCATCTGCCTCCTTGTTAGTGTATAGTATATAGAAATGCAACTGATTTCTTTGCATTGATTTTATATCCTACCATGTTGCTGAATTCCTGTATGAGATCTAGCAATTTGGGGAGTAGTTTTTTGGGTTTTCCACATAAAGTACGATGTTATCTGTAAAAACTGAGAGTTTGACTTCTTCTTTGCCTATTAGGATGCCTTTCATTTCTTTTCTTTTTTTTTTTTTTATAAGATTTTATTTATTTATTTGTCAGAGACAGAGGGAGAGAGAGCGAGTGAGCACAGGCAGACAGAGAGGCAGGCAGAGGCAGAGGGAGAAGCAGGCTCCCTGCCGAGCAAGGAGCCCGATATGGGACTCGATCCCAGGACGCTGGGATCATGACCTGAGCCCAAGGCAGCTGCTCAACCAACTGAGCCACCCAGGCGTCCCTTTCATTTCTTTTTTGTTGTCTATTGCTGTCATGTTCTTCAAGACATGAACTTGGTAGGTGTTGGTAGGAATGCAAGCTGGTATAGCCACTCTGGAAATCAGTATGGTGGTTCCTCATGAAGTTAAAAAAAGGGCTATCCTATGACAGCAATTGCACTATTAGGTATTTACCCCAAAGATACAAATGGAGAGATCCAAACAAGCAACTGCACCCCAATGTTTACCACAGCAATATCCACAATAGTCAAATTGTAGAGGTCCATTGACAGATGAATGGATAAATATATATATGGATATATGTGTACATATAAAATATTTATTTATACTATATATAATGGAATATTACTCAGCCATCAAAAAAGGTGTAGCTGGAACTGAAACCTGAATGAAATAAGTTAATCAAAGAAAGACAATTAACATATGGTTTCACTCATATGTGGAATATAATAGCACAGAGGATCATAGGGGAAGGAAGATAAAACTAGATGGAAAGAAATCAGAGAGGAAGACAAACCATTAGAGGCTCTTAACCATAGGAAAGAAACTAAGGTTGCTGGAGGGGAGTTGGGTGGGGGATGGGGTAACTGGGTGACTGGCATTCAAGAGAGAACTTAATGTGATGAGCAATGGGTGTTATGTTCGATTGATGAACTACTGAACTCTACATCTGAAACTAATAATGCACTATATATTGGCTTATTGAATTAAAGATCTTGAAAGCAGACCAAAAAAAAAAAAAAAAAAAAAAGAAAGAAAGAAAGGAAAAAAGAAAAAGAAAAAAAAATCAGTACCAGAAAGCAGTGAACAGAAACCTAAAAATGAGAAAAGAAAATAAATTAATAAAACTACTGAATTGGGATTCTATTTCTACTGAAAATACTCCTTATGATTTAAGGTAAAAAAAAAGATATGTTTTGTAACAGGAAACTAAGAAAGTTTGTCTTAATTGACTTGAACTACCTTAAATACTGGAGGAAGGTTTTCAAGCTAAAGAAAAATTATAACAGATGGGATGTCAAGTAGTTCGGTGTCAGAAAGTACATGTTTTCATTTTCCTTCATAATGAGGGCTTTCTGAGTAAATAAACATGTAACCTAGCTTGAAGGACAAGGCTTGAAACATAAAATATGTTAAATGATTAGTGGCAGATTGACTTTCTCAGAAGTATGTGCTTCCATTCAAAGGGGAGGAAACATAGGACCTTGGAACTGGGTGTTTATCTTGAAAGAACTGCAAATAACAAGAGAGCGCATTTCCCCCTCTCTCTCTCAGGAGTGGAGGGTAACTATTTCTCTCCTATATAAGCTCCCAGATTACTAATTTCAAGGTTGTTCATATGCAGTACAGATCTCCATGCGTATATGGTGACATTTGTCTCTCATCAAATAACCCAGAAGAATTAGGTCATTAGGAACCTAATCAATCATGCTGTAAGTAATAAAAAATGACTCATCCTCCAAAAACCTCATGTTTACTTTCATGATCATAGGAACAAATACAGATATTAAAAAAGCTATCATCAAGATGAAAGGAGCATTAAAATTATAAATATTGAGTAAACATAAAAAATATTTTTCTTCTTAATTTTTTTAGAATACTTACTTTTTCCCCCACTTTTAAAATTATGTTATGCTAGTCACCATACAGTACTTCATTAGTTTCTGATGTAGTGTTCCATGATTCATTGTTTGCATAGAACACCCCGTGCTCATCGCAACACGTGTCCGTCCTCCTTAATACCCATCTCCTGGCTAAGCCACCCACCCCCATTTCCCATCCCCCTGAAACCAGAGAACATATTCTCTTATGGTTCATCTCCCTCTCTGATTTCCCCCCCTTCATTTTTCCCTTTCTTTTCCTAATGTCCTCCATGTTATTCCTTATGTTCCACAAATAAGTGAAATATATGATAATTGTCTTTCTCTGCTTGACTTATTTCACTTAGCATAATTCCCTCCAATCCCGTCCATATCAATGCAAATGGTGGAGATTCATCCTTTCTGATGGCTGAGCAATATTCCAGTGTATATATGGACCACAGCTTCTTTATTCATTCATCTGTTGAAGGGCATCTCAGCTTCTTCCACAATTTGGCTATTGTGGACATTGCTGCTATGAACTCTGGGGTGCATGTGACCCTTCTTTTCACTACATCCATATCTTTGGTATAAATACCCAGTAGTGCCTTTGCTGGGTCATAAGACAGCCACTTTGGAAAACAGTATGGAGGTTCCTCAAAAAGTTAAAAATAGAATACATTGAATAAAGCAAAAATATATATATACTACATTTTCCTATGGGGTTTTAATGAATGAATGAATGAATGAATGAATGAATTTGAGAGAAAGAGAATCTCAAGCAGACTCCATGCCCAGCACAGAGCCTAACATGGCTTGATCTCATGGCCCTGAGATCATGACCTGAGTCAAAACCAGGAGTTGCCTGTTAACCAACTGAGCCACCCAGGTGCCCCTTTTTTCAATTTCTTTCTTTTTTATTGATAGGGGTGGGGCAGAGGACCTATGGATTTTTAATGCACAAAGATGTAATGTACTTTAGCATAAATGATAGTGGGATAAATGGATCTATGCAATTCCAAGCCTTCTACTTTTTAAGTATAGTCATAACATTAACCCTAAGTAGATTGTAAAAACTATACATGGAATTTTATTTCAGTTCCAAACCTTCTTATAATTTTTTTTCTTGTGATACTGAAATACTTCTCCCTTGCCAGCTGATATGACAGAAAGCTTTGCCAATAGAAGATTCTGAAGGGACAACAGAGCTAGAAAGGGACCCCTGTTCCTGGTTCATCTATACTCTCCTCCACCTGCGGGCCTCAGTGCAAGGAACAACCAGTGGCTACACTGTCCCCATTGGCAATTCTCCTCCAAATTTCCATACTGATGCACTTCCCATGGATGGCATCTCCAGTGCCTCAGAGGGTTGCTTCCCAGCAAGTTCTGAGGTGTATCTGCTCCTACAGATGGCTTCCCTGAGAAACCTACAGGAAGGAATCCAGAGGGAATTGCACTGATTCCAAAGCTACCTCTGAAAAGACAGTTTGGAATTAGTATAAATGTGGACAAATAGATCAAAGTAGGGTGTCCAGAAATAGATCCACATGAGCATAGCAATTAATTTTCTACAAGCCTGCCCAGGAATATAGTTCAATGATTTTTCCAACAATGATGCACTTGGGTGGAGAAAAAGATCTTGCTGTCTTCTTTCACCATACAAAAATTTAACTGGAAATGAATCATTACCCTGTCTGGAAGAGCTAATATTATAAAATTTCTAAAAAATCACATTGGGGGGTGCCTGGGTGGCTCAATGGGTTAAAGCCTCTGCCTTTGGCTCAGGTCATGATCCTAGGGTCCTGGGATCTAACTCTCTGCCTGGCATCTGGCTCTCTGCTCAGCAGGAAGCCTGCTTCCTCTTCTCTCTCAACCTGCCTCTCTGCCTACTTGAGATCTCTGTCTGTCAAATAAATAAATAAAATCTTTAAAAATAAATCACATTAGATAAACTCTTAGTGAGGTCGGGTTTTGCAAACATTTCTTAAATATGACTCAAAATGTATGAGCTATAAAATTCAAAATCAATAAATTAAGCTTTATTGAAATGAGAGAAAACTCTGTTCTTCAAAGACACTGACAGAAAATTAAAAGTAAATCACACCATGGTGGAGATATTTTGATAATATACATGTGACCAAAAAAAAAAAAAAAATATATGTAATAAATACAAAGACCTACAATCCAATAGAAGGACAAATAATCCAATCCAAAAAATTTGAAAGACCATTGCCTTCCAATTGGGAAATAAATAAAAGATGTTGGAAATATTCAACTAAAGAAAATACAGAAATAGACAACGGACACACCAAAAAATATTCAGAAAGAAATTCCAGTTCAGCCACAGTTGGATCCCCTCACACATCTTCGTGATGGATGAATTTAAGACTGATAGGTTGTGTTGAAGATGACAAGAACTGATAAATAAATTGCAAACATTGCTGTGAAGAGTGTCAGATGTCAAACTGCTTAGCCTAATTGTTGGACAATCTCTTAGAAAGTTAACGAACATGACTCCACAATTACACACCTAGGTATTTGCTTAATAAAGAATGGAAAACCCCATGCGTTATGGAAATGTGTGCTCACAAGTGTTTGTGCAGCTCTGTACCTAAGAGCTGAAAACCGAGAAAGAGCTACACGCCCATCAGTGGGTGCCTGCCTAGACACACTGCAGTGTATTTACACAATGCAACAAAAAGAATGAACTCCAAAGTCACACACATCGTGAATAAATTTCAAAAATATGCTTAATGGAAGAGGCCAAAAAGCAAAAAGTACATACTAGGTGATTCTATTCATATGGAATTAGAGTATTGTCAAACGCAGTGGTGGTCTAGGGAACTGATTGGGAGGGGGCATGTGGAACAATTTCAGTGTGATGGAAATGTTTTATATCATTGTGGTAAGTACATGGGTACACATATTTGTCAAAACACAGTGGGTCACACACTTAAACTGGGTGTCTACTACTATATATAAATTGTGTCTTGATATCTTCGGTTCAGGGATGAAACTTAAATGAACCCAACACTACATATTAAAGCTAAAGCTGGAAAGCAGCTAGAAACAAATGTGTGAGGTTTCTTTCACCTTGGCTTAGGAAAATGTTTCTTAGACAAGACCTGAGAAGCACTAAACATAAAACCATGCATTTATAAGTAAACTTAATCAAAATTGAAAAGCTCACTCTCATTAAAAACACCATTGAGAAAACAGAAATGCAAGCTACAGACTTGGAGGGAATATTCACAATACACGTATCTTACAAACGACTTTAATCCAGTATTTATAAACATGTCCTAGAATTCAACAATTAAAAAGCAGTCTTATTAAAATGGGCAAAAGACTAGAACAATTTTCTAAAAAGACATATGAATGAGCAATAAGAAAACGAAAAAAGCATTCAACACAATTGATATCAGGATAATACAAAGTAAAACTAAACGAGATGCTACTTACCCCACTAGAATGACTAATATATTTAGGAAACAAAAACGAAAACAAAAACGAAACAAAACACCTGGCAGTACTGAAAGTTGAAGAGAATATGAGGCAACCAGTGGGAGTATCGTGTGGCACAACTGCTTTGAAAAACACTGGGCAGCATCTTATAAAATTAAATATATATATATATATATATATATATATATATATATATATATAAATGTATTTAAATATGTATTTAAATATGTATTTAAATATATACACCCAGACATAAGAGAGAGGTATAACAGCAATTGTCCACAAAAGAACTTTACAAAATATGTTCAAGGCAGGTTTATTCATAATAGCCAATTAGAATCAACAACCCAAATGTCTATCAACAGATAAATGGGTAAGTATATTTTTACATATTCATACAAGGGAAGTCGATGCAGCAATGAAAAAATAGAGTGCCATGATTTTATTTTCAACAATAAAAAAGAAGGAAATCCTGTGATTTGCAGCAACGTGGATAGAACTTGAGGTCATTATGCTCAACAAAACAAGTCAGACAGGGAAAGATAGGTATGTATGACCTCACTTATATATGGAATCTCAGAGAGCCGAAATCAGCCTCAGAGAGTATAATGGTGGTTGCCAAGGGGGAGGGCAGGGGGGTTGGGAGATGTTGGTCAAAGGGCACATAGTTGTAGTGGTAAGATGAGTAAGTTCTGGGGTCTAAGGTAAAGCATGACGACCTTCGTTAACAACACTGTTGTGTTATATACTTGAAAGTGGCCAAGAGAGTAGATCTTAAATGTTCTCACCACATACACACAAAAGGTAATTTGTAAGGAGTTGAAGTTGTTAGCTGATCTGACTGTGATGATTACTTCACAATATACACGTGTGTATCATTGTTACGTCGCACACTGTTATCTCACACAATGCTATATGCCATTATATGTTAATAAATCCAGAAAAGAGAAATCAATACTGTGTTGTCTCAAGGCAGGAAGGAGCTGGAAAGTGGCACAGAGTAAGATTTAGGGTGATAGAACTGTTTTATTTTGTGATTGCTGTGATGGGTAAGTAGGTGAATGTATTTGCAAAAACTCACTAATAACTTACACTTAAAATACTTGACTTTCATTTATGCAAATCATTTCTCAATTTAAAAATAAGTTAAGGGAAAAAGTGAATGCAAAAGGGAAGTTAAAATCTCCATGACCACGTTTTTAAGAATTGAATCAACAAAATATACTCAAGAAACTCAAAATACGGTATTAAAAACTGGGAAGGAGCACTCAGTAGAAAAGACATGAGAACAAGAAGAAAAAATAACTCTCAGTGGCAAGAACCTAAAATCCAATTCGCCGACCTGAGAACATCAAAACCAGGAAGCTTATGGTCTCTGGGAATGGCTGGATAATTTCTGGTGACCACTCAAGAGGAGCTCCAACTACAAGGCTAGCAGTGTAGTGGTGTGGCCCAGTCTCCCCTCTGGGTGTGCGGATAAACCAGTCTCACCCAGATGAACTCAGAAATGATCACACTCAGATCACCCACAAAGTTATGACAAGGGAAAACCCAGAAGAACAACACCCCTGTTGGAATTAATGGTGTGCCTGTGTAGTGACAGTGATAAGCATATGTTCCTCCACATAAAGGTTTAATGCCCCGTGGGGACTGTACTATGGGTGGGGAGGCTCCAGGGCTATGTGAGCACCTTACCATAAGTAACTCTCTTTCCCACAGCTACCCACACCCAAACATTGACTGATGTAAGTTCATAAAGTTCTGGCCATCTTGGCCCAAGGCAGGGCCCCTCTGAATGGTCATTGTACTATGGATCTCACCCCCTGGGCAGCTGATGCTGCCCCTGGGAGTCCCTTCAGCATGATCATCTTCTCTGCCCAGGGTAACTGTGAATCCCATGCATTTACTAATAAACATCCTACATGCCACATCCTTTCAGAGTGGGCTTCCTGGAGAGCTCACCTGGAAAGACCCTGGTAGATTCATCCGTAAAACAGATGGAAATTCCTACCCAATATTTCAGAATAAGCTGAATAGAATTAAAGAAGTCATAGAATGTGCCAAACACTAGCAAAGATCAGAATTTAAAAGTTGTGAGTGATTAGAGGAAGGGACGTCTTAGAAACCAAAAGGATAGATCAGAAAGCAGCTCGAAATGAACCAAAAACCACTTCATAAATGAAGTCTAAACTTGGGAGAGCATATGCCTAAATAAACATGGTGGACAAGGCCATCAATGGATAAAGCAGATATGAAAGAGGAAGAACTAGAAAAAGGATGAAGATGATTCTGGAGAATGCATCCTCTAGATTTCTGTCCTTATAAAGCCTGAAGCGAGCCAAGCAGTGAGGCATGCCATGAGAAGACACAAGGGTTGTTTCTGTTGGAGAAAGAAGAGAGAGTGATGAGATGTTAGTGACATTCCAGGTGTGAGCTATTTAGGTTGACTCCCTGAAAGTTCGTTGCTGTGCAGATCATGATTTTTACATTTTTCTAGCAGTGACTTCTGCTTCCATAAAAAGTGAACATGACACACTGGTTTTTCATGAATGAAATATGTTTTATATGGAGGTATTAGCAATAATATTTTCTGTTCTCTCCATTTTTATATTTCCTCTGAAAATATTTTGTTCTTACATCTTGACCTCCATGTTTCACGTTCAAGCCTTCTTTAAATGCCTGGCAAGCCTTGGATGTTCAAATATATTCTGAACTCTGGGACTGAAAAGCTTGCTAGAAGCTCTCTCCATGGATGTTCCTAGGACTGGTGGGCTCTCTGTAGGAGGAAAGTCAGGCAGAGCAAAGTTGTTCATTTTGTTGAGGTGACTCCTAATTTCCAGTCACCTCTGGCAGAAAGAGATGGTCCTGTTTCCCTTCTGGAGCCCAAGGTCCAGAAGGTCCAGAAGGGAGAGGCCAGTGTGCTGTGGGCACACTCACACGCACACTCACCCCTGCTGCAAGTACAGCTCCTGCTGACCCACCTGCTCTGGAAAGGAAACCCCCAGGCTCACCCCACATGGAACAAATGGAAAACAACCCTATCACACGACAGTCTGTGGGCTGGTCTCTGATGTCTGTCTTACCAGTTTGTGATGAGATGCAAAGCAGTGAGGGAATGTTATAGAACGTAACATTACTGAGACATCCCATCAGCGCACACACACCTTTTGCACAGAGAACAGGATGTCAGATATTTCTTCCTTCTGTTTCTCTAATACTTTCTTTATTTATATTTTAATATATATTTATATTTTAATTTAAATTTTAGGCAGTGAACATACAGTGCAATATTGGTTTCTGAAGTAGAACCCAGCGACTCATCATTTGGGCACAACCCCTAGTGATCATCACAGCAGGTGCCGTCCTTCATGCCTCTCCCCCATCTAGCCCACCCTGTCTCCCCTCCCCTCTGCCAACCCTCAGGTTGTTCTCCATCCTTGGCAGTCTCCGACGGCTTGTTTCCCCTCTCCTCTTTCTCTTTTCCCCCTCCTCACGTCCGCCTGTTTTCTTTCTTAACTTCCACATATGAGTGAGATCATATGGTATTTGTCTTTCTCTGACTGACTATTTCACTTAGCATTTTTATTGTCTTTTACCAAAGTATCGGCTTGTGGGGAAATGGGCAAAGAATAGAAAAGAAAAGGAAAGAAATCGGTCCTTCCTGCAGGTGATCAGAGCAGTACCGATTGAGAAGCTGGGCTCCTCCCTGAGACACTAACCAATCTTGCTCATTTCCACCACACTGGGCAGGCTCGAGTGTGAGGAGGATGTGCAGACGCAGTTCTCTCCCGGGACCCGGTTTGTTTCCGGTGGGTTTCCCACCTTGTGCAGGTTTCCCACTTTTCAGCTTTGTCCCTTCTGCTTAGAATCATTTTTCTTTTCCCTTTATAATTTTTTCTATCCTTCCTGTGTCTTATCCTCTCCTAGTTGCTTCTTGATGAGAGCTTTTGTGTTTACTATGTTAGTGGGTTTCAGAATAAAATGCATCTGTGGAATCCCCAAAAAGTTTACTTAACTTTAAAAGATAGATTTCATAACAAAATTCACAAGTCGTTATTCCTAGAAATATAATTGTGAAGTACTTGAAATGAGTACAATGAAACAATGACATGTACACACAAAACAGATCATGATCTCTCATAGTAAGATGGCTTAATTACAAAATCCAGAAGATATCCATACTATGATATTATTTTAATCTAAATAAAAATATTTCATAGGGAAAAATTTGGGAAAACATTAAAATGCATGAATTCTAAAAACAGAACTTGTACCAGTCACATTCTGTCACTAACACACACACACACACACACACACAATAAATAAATAACAGAAGTTATTTAAATATTAGCAAGGAAATATCTATCATAAATAAATATCTGTTCCTAAAAAATATTTGGGCAATAAGTGACAATTGCAAACATGTTAGGAAGGAAATAAAAAAGGACAGAATGAATTAATGGAAATGGCCCATGCTGTGCTTACAAAGATATTTAGTGCTTTAAGTGTCTTAATTATTTAATGACTAAGAGTGAAAATAATATAAAAAGCCTCAATCCAAAACCTGAAAAATGGGAGATAAAAATAGAAAGAGAGGTAATCACTTTAAAATTTGAGAGCATTATTGATGATTATACAGTTGAATTTGAAAATCTAAATAAATTTAACAAGCGAGTGCAGTTACATTTCACCTGGAAATGGAGTCACGTGTGAAACATGAACTTCAGTTTGAGTCATGAGGCTTCAAAGAGAATATTGATATGCTGTGCTATGTTCAGATGACCGTACACCAGAAGACAGAGTGTCTGAAATTCAGGTCCTGCAGGTAATGGGTAAAGTCCTAATTGTCATAATCACCTCAAAGATATGTGAGTCAAGATTGGAGTCAGTATATGACATGAAAGACAGAAAACGTGAAAATTGTAGAAAGGCAAGTGTCCACTGCAACAAGGGGAAAACCACAAGTACCAGGTCAGCACAGGACAGGTTCCCTGGGAGGTACTGTGGAACGACCTTCTGTACAGGGGACATGTGGGACAAGATGGCAATCAGAATCATTGGGTAGCTCCCTCTCCTTAACGAATTTAATGTGGAATGCCATGGAGACCTCTCCTGCTTATTTTTTCCACTCATTTATGTAGCGTATCTTCTAGGTTGTGTAGCAAGTGGTTCAGAGGGGTAGTCAGAAAAAGCACCTAGAAATACCATTTTCAGAGAAATGGAAGAAGAAAAGATCCTTGCCAAGATGCCCCAAACCTTTGTTAATATGAGCTTCCACTCTGTGCCGCTGTATATTTTACACGTGCTTTCTTTCATCTTATTCATTAGATACAAATAAAATCCCTGGGAATTAGAAAAGGAAAATTATACTATCTTTATTTTCCATATTTTGAAATTTAGATTCAGAGAACAGTTGTGGCTTTCTTAACATCATGGCTTAACCAGTGTTGGGCTGAAACCTTCTAATTCCTAGTGCAGTAAATGATTTCCCCATCATGTCATGCCCCAACGTCTAAGCCAGCTTCAGACTCAAGCACCTCCTTTTAAGCTGGACATAACCTTAAACAAAGAGAACCATCAGAGCTTTGCGACAAACAAGCCAAAGAAAGAGCAAGAGATAAAGGTTTTTAAGAGACTTTTGAGAACTATAAGTCATGAGGAGGAGGGCTAACCTCTAGGGTCCGATGCTGTGCTATCTCCTTGGATCTTTACAAGAACCTTGAGAGGAACGTATTACCATGCCTGCTTTAAGAAGAGAAGGTTTAGACCTTGAAACATCAAACAACTTGTCTGAGGCCACATACTTACATGGACAGATATTACCAGAAACTGTTATGGACTAAACATGTAGAGACACACTTGGCCAAAATGTATGTGCACCAATGAAAACATTCTATCAAGTCTTAAGAGAAACCCCAGTCTTCCCAATCATTTTCCGAATAGCCAGCTGTACATCTTTGTTCCTAAGGCTGTATACCATAGGGTTCAACAGTGGGGTAATGATAGTATAGGTCACTGTCACCAGCCTGTCTTTGCCTGATGAATATTTGGCTGAGGGCCGAAGATAGACAGAGGAAGCACATCCGTAGTGGACAATGACCACAATAAGATGGGAGGCACAGGTGGAGAAGGCTTTCCGTTTGCCCTCAGCAGATGGGATCTTCAGGATGGTATGGACAATGAAGCCATAAGAAATACAGATGAAGATCAAGGGTACAAGAAGCACCAAGACTCCGCAGATGAAGATGACCAGCTCATGGATGTAGGTTTCAGCACAGGCAAGACGGATAACTGGTGAGATGTCACAAAAGTAGTGGTTGACTTTGTTGGGGCCACAGAAAGGGAGGTTGAAGACCAAAGTTGTTACCACCAGAGATATTAGGAAGCCACTAACAATACAGCTTGCTGCCAGCTGTCCACACACCCTCCAGTTCATGAGAACAGGGTAGCGCAAAGGCTGGCAGATGGCAGTGTAGCGGTCATAACCCATAACTCCCAGAAGCAGGCAATTGGTTATAGCAAAGCCGAGGAAAAAGAACATCTGTGTGGCACAGCCCGTGAAGGAGAGTGTCCTGAGGACAGAGAGCAGGTTGATAAGCATCTTGGGCAGGATAACAATTGTGTAGAAGACTTCAGAGGTTGAAAGGACACAGAGAAAAAAGTACATGGGTGTGTGAAGGCTGCGGTCCAGGTGGATGACAGAGATGATGGTGAAGTTTCCACTCAGGATGATCAAATAGAGGCAGAGAAAAAGCACAAAGAGAACAGGCTGCAATTCACCAAAGCTAGAGAAACCCAGCAATAGGAACTCAGTGACCTGGGAAGAATTGGCCATGGAGAAGATGCTGCGGCACAAAGCCATTGTGATCAGGTCCAGGGACCCCTGGGATGGAGGAATCAGAGAGACTTATCCTTCATAAGATAGCCAGCACCAGTCTGGTATGATTGGGAAATAAAGAGAAAAAAAGCATTATAGATTAACCAAAAATTTTCCTAAATTAATATGTATCCACAGTGCTGTTTCTCTGCAAGTGATTTTATCAGTGAGTCTGGGGTTAGTGTTCACGTTGAAGGCACAGTATTTGTTGACATAAAACCAGTCCTTTAATCCCGCCCCCCACTCCACTCTTGCAGACTTATGTTCTCTCTACTTAATTATTTGGTAATCTAAGATTCAAAAGAAACCTTATGTTAATTATGATTTTCCACGTTCATAGTTTTATCCATATTGCTGATACATATATTCCATAAGCTATAACGCCAGTGTCTGAGGATCTGCCTCTTACCTGCTTTCAATACATTCATCATCTAGGGAAACATCCTTGATCTGTCTTTGTGCCACTGGCTTCTGAAGAGTACAACTCCTTTTCTTTACTGACCGTTGGCCCCATTTCCATGCAGTCATTCATGAAAGGTTAATTTGGCTTAGAACTACTCCCTCTGTCTTAGAACTAGTTTGATGATTCCTCTGCCCTCCCTTATAGGACAGTAAGCCTGACTTCTCTTGTGGAAAACCCATGGCTGGAAGAATTTAGTTTTGATTCCACATTAGCTGGTTGCCCATTGGGTTTCATGTCTTATCCTTGATACACTCGACTTGGAGACTCAACAGACCGTCTTTCCCAGGATCTGTCTCTGAATTGCTGAGTAGGCAAGCTCACATACTTTCCCTAATGTTTCTGGTAAGTTATTGTTTCTAGTGATAGATTATATGTATTTTAATCAAGATCATTCTTGTCCTCTTCCAACCCTTCTCCAGATCTATTCCTTCACAAGGATTCTGTGTCTCAGTCAACAGATCCAAAATCCTCCCCATCACATAAATTCCTGAGACATCTTTAAACACATGATTTTTCTCATCCTCAATCTATTTTTGATCTGCAATACTTTTAGGATCATTTCTTCTTTTCTGTATGAAGTTAGTTCTTGTCTGGACTATTCCAAGGGCATGACCAACAGACTGGCTGGATTGTATTTTGTTCTACTCTAAGGCATTCTCCTTTGTGCCCTCAGAGTTGTCTTCTTACAGGACAAATCTTAACCCTGTTAACAAACCCAAATGACCCTTAATTATCTGCAAACTTAAAGCAATTATACTCTGTGTCTCATATTTTCCCAAATATAACTTTGCACACATAACTGCCACTACATATTCTTCCACACATGCTTGAGTGTTGGGAAACTTTGAAGAACCATGTCATTTTTTGTCCTACCTTCTAATCTGAAAATCATCTAAGCTTTGTTTGCAGTTGCTGTTTTTTTCTTCTTTTAATGCGTCTTTCTTTAAATTTAATTTAAATTACTCAAAGTAACAGGTACACTTTGACTCCTTCCTACAACTTCTTCATTGTACCTTATTATCACTTTCTTTTGGCTTCCTTAGCCGCTGCTATGACCTCAGCTGTCACTAACATTATGTGGTTGTCTTTGACTTCACAACGTTTCAATAACCAGACATTCAGTGTCTAGTACACACGGGTGCTTGAAAGCTTGCTGCTTTAACATTTTAGGATAGAAAAAAATATATATATATATCTCCAGTGTCATTTTCTAAATGCAGAGACAAAAGAGTCATTAAAAATTACTGCTTTTCCAATTATCATGTGGTTTCTGGCATTATCTCAACTAGGAAAACTTTTCAATTTTAATTTAAATAGCACTTTGTTAGTCTTAAAGGCCATTGCAAATAACAAAGTGCTATCATTGTTTGCTCTTTTGCTTAAACAAAAGTATAAAAAATTTTAAAATGGAACAAAATCAGGAGCTTTCATTCCTACTTTGGTTTCATTGAATTGCCCATCTGTGGACCTTGTAAGTAAGAAACACACACTATGGTCTTGACCTGAACAAAGTCTCCTCTGGCGCTCTTCCTGAGATTCCATCTTCAACTTTCCAGTGTCCTGGTCCCCATCCTTTGAGTTTGCTCTTTCATAGGACCATCTCCAGAAAGAGCAGTGACCTGTCACCCAGGGAGGATTGGGGTTTGTGTGGAAAGAAAGAAAGAAAGTTCATGTTATTGGGTGACCCTCCCCCACTGCACTCACAAGACATCACCTACTTTTTCAGAATCATCCTTGGAACTGATGAAGGCATTGAAATTTGAAAATAAATTCCCTATTAAAAACAATAACCGCCCTCCCCCCCAAAAAAAACCATCAAAAACTTTTGTCTTTTCTTAACCTGGCTGAGGATGCTGCATAAAATATTTGGTGAATAGAAGAGCTTGGAAGGGAAGAATCTACAGATTCAGAGAAAAGCTTAGGGGAAATGAGGACGGGGGAAAAGTAAGAAGGAAAATTGGGTAATTTAATTGTCTTCCGAACAAGTGGAAAAGTGAACTGATTTCTCATTACCTTGCTCAATGATCTCAGCCGTGCAAGTGAAACCAGTTTCTTAAGCTGGTTAAAAAGACAGCTAATTCTTCACCCCCAATTCCCTTTACAACCTCCTCCTCTAAATCTCCATCACATGGGAATTAACTGAAATACTTTCAGTTGTCTTGTGCTTTATCTTTTAAGACTTTATGCTGATAGAGGGCATGTGTGAGAGACAAAGAGACCGAGAGAGAGACAGAGAGAGGGAGAAGAAGAGAGGGAGGGAGAAAGGACGAAGGAGAGAAAGAGAGACAAAGGGGGAGAGAGAGAAAAGAGAGAGGGAGAGAGACAAACACAGAGAGGGACAGAGAGAGAAAGAGAGAGCGAGCAAGAAGGATTTCTCAGTTTCTAATACTCTCTGGCCTTCATCTGGCGCTCACATATCGGTCACATTTTTTTTTTTTTTTTTTTTTTTTTTTTTAGGACACCAGTTATTGAACTTTACCTAATCTGTACAGGGAGATTTTGTTGTTTCTACCATATTTAACATTTAATATATTTCAAGATTGTTTCTTGTGCCTTTATCAAAATACTCAGCCTGCTGTGTCCAAATTATGTTTTCCTGATTTTCTCCCCAGTACACTTGAAAAACTCAGGAACAAAGACCATACCTTATTTCCTATGTATCCTCAAAACTTAACTAATATTTAAATTATAAGTGCTTGATGAATAAATACATTCAATAGCCCATTAATGAATTAATAAGGATCCCAATTAATTCCTTTTATAGCAGATGGGCTCCCTGGGCACCACCACGTTCTCCTAAGTGAGAACACTGCTTATGTTCTCTGTCATTCCATGTTCTTTATAAATTTCATTTTCTTCCTTTCTGTTTAATTTTTATTTTTTTTAAAGGGGGAGGGGGAGAGAGAGAGAGAGAGAGTGAGAGAGAATCTTAAGTAGACTCCCTGGTAGGTGGGGACCCTGACCCAGGATTCAATTCCACAACTTTGAATCATGACATAAGCCAAAATCAAGAGTCAGAGTCTTAAATTACTGAGCCACCGAGGTGCCCGACACTTCCTTTCTTTCTAAATCTAGTGCTATACCCCTCCTATGAAACAATCAACCTGAGTCTGTGGCCCTGCCTTCTTCTTGACCTCCATCTCTAGCCTCACAGTTTTCACCATCCAGTTGTCTTTTCTGACATTTTATCACATTTCACATTACTGATCAGGAGGGGAAAGTAGGTCACTGACTCATGAGAAAACTCGATTTAAATTTGGACATACAAGGAATGATGAAATTGTCACTATTCTTCCAAGACTAATCAAAGTCCTTAAATAAAAATTTTGCAGTCCTTCAAATCAAGGCTAGTGCCTGGTGACATGCCGGCCTCTTCATTCTCAGACACTTCCTTGAATCTTCCATGAGGTTTTCTAGGTGAAACTTGCAAAATTGTCTTCCCTGTCATAATGTACTAGAGTTCTTCTCTGGTTTTCCATCAACCGTCTGAACCAATATAAGGAAACTGTACGACTCCACAGAAAGTATCACCTGTGCCTCTTCTCCATGGGTGGCTTAGCTCATGCCTCAATGAGCGTCACCAAGGGTGTTTTTCCTTTCTGCACTGGCATGGCCTCAATGCCTTGTTGGTAATTGAGATCCCCTCCTCCACCGGGAGCTAATTACCGCATGGTGCCCAGTGCTTGTCCGTAATTTCCCCAGTTAGCAGGTGGAATGATAGTAATACACTAAGAGAATTTGTTGGTCAGAGAGAAGGCCGTTTTTAATACACCATGGTCATTAGTTGGTTTCCTCTTCAAAATTCTCTGGGGACTTACTAGGAAGCTGAACGTTTTCTGGGCCCCATTTGTTAAAACAAACATCAATGGAGTTTGAGTTTCCCTACCTAATGACTCTAAATTTTCATTCTCCGGTTGGAGGAAAATGTAGATTTTGCAGTCTCATTTTTGACACCCGTAGGAGGGGAAGAAAGGGACGAACAAAGGACAGACTACTAGAACGTCCGAGGCAGCACAAGTGTTTCAGACTCATGGGAAACATCCTCGTTCCTAGAGTGTACTGTGAGCATGATTAGTATCTGTTCAATCAACAAATAAACAAGGTAAATTTGGGTCATGGAGAAAAATATGGGGGTGCCCTGGTGGAGGTAGGTTTTAGCTTAGATGTCTCCTTTGATAGAATGTCCTCCTATTTTCAGATTGAGTATTATTCCCTCTCCCAGTGAGTCCAGACACTTGGGCTGGAAATAGGACAAATGCTAGACATTGAGGGAAATGATAGAGAAGGACTAAAAATACAGAGATGGGAAATTATGCCCATGACTCACAAACCAAACAAGGGAGGAATCTGGATACTTGACAGTTTAATATTCAGACCAGGAGTATTAATGAACAGCAAAAGACAGTAATAAAAAAATACTTTTTTAATGTTAATAACTACAATTCACAATGAAATCAGAATAGACATGAATTTTACATCCCCTCTCCAAAAACACAGGTGCAATCTTTGTAAGAGAGAAGCTGTAAGATGTTTACAAGGAAACACACTAATAATGGATAACATTTATAAACATAGCAGGAAGAAAAATATCTCTAAGAAGTTAGTAGGGCTGAGCAATGAATAGGGAAGTATATCAGAGAAGTATCTATTGGAACTGGTGTTCTAATGAAAGAGTACACATCTTCTTATCAAGGCACGCGAAGTATGTATGAATATTGGCTGTGTATTGAGTCACAATAAAAATTTCAACCAAGGTCACAAAGTGGCAAGAATATAAACAATATTCCCAATGACAGTGTGATGAACTATCCAATGACTAAGAGATAAAAACGGCTTTTCCAACTGAGAATTTAAAAATCTATGAAATAATTGTTGAGTCAAAAGGAAATACAAACCAAAGTGAAATGAGTTCCAGGAAATAATATAAATTACATTCCATGTAGCAGAACATGTGGATTAAATTTAAAACAGAGATGAGAGGAAATTTCATGGCTTAGTTATATATATTACATATATTATTAACACATATGTATATGCATATGATTTAAAAAATGGAAGTACATGGACATTGGGGATGGTATGTGCTTTGGTGAGAGCTGTGAAGTGTGTAAACCTGGTGATTCACAGACCTGTACCCCTGGGGATAAAAATATATGTTTATAAAAAATAAAAAATTAAAAAAAATGGAAGTACATAGAAAGCATCAGAAACTTAAATGAACAACAAATTAAAGAAAAATTCAAAGCAAAAAATAATACAAATAAAACACAAATAAATACAAATAATACAAATAACAATAGTTGAATAATACAAACAAAATTAAAAACAGTGGTATGGGGAAAAAAAAACCCACTGAAATGTATGTGTTCATTCACATATATATTAAGTTCTTTGACAACAGTAGACAAAACAAATTATCACTATATAACCCAAGGGAAAAAAGTAAACACAAACATACATAGTACAAAATGGACCAGGAAATAAGCATTTCTAAGAAATTTTTAAATATCAGAATATTTTGTACAAATTTTATTAAGAATTTTGAGAATTTAGATGAAATAATTTTGTAGAACCCTAAATTCCATATATGATCCACTAAAAAGAAAAGTGACTATAGGGGTCGTTTTTCTTAGAAGAAGTAAAGAATATTACCACAGGGTCATGCCTCAGAAGAGATACTGTGCCTGCATAATTTCACAGAATCGCAACAAATCTTCAAACACGGATGATCTCAGCCCACCATACAATAACAACTTCTTCAAGATACAGAGAAAAACCCATTTGAATCTTTAACTCGCATAGTGTTAAAAAATCTTGTGGATATGTCAATACAATACAAAAAAACTTAAATGTTTAGAAAAAAATAACACAACTGAATGAAAAAATTGAAAATGAAGCTTAAAGATGATGACAAATTCAGAGTCATAATAATCAACAATTTGACTGCATAAAGTGAAATATTTACTTGTAACAAAAGCACAATTAAAGATATTAGAAAAGAAACAATTGGAATATTTCCCCCAAATTATCAAAATATCAGGGAACTGGGGTGCTCAGTCAGTTGAGTGCTTGACTCTTGGTCTCAGATTAGGTAATGATCTCAGGATTGTGGGGTCAAGCCCCATGTCAGACTCCAGGCTCAGGATGGAGTCTGCCTGTCCTTCTCCCTCTGCTTCTCCTCTCTCTCTCAAATGAATAAGTGAAACTGTGAAAAATTATTGAAATATTAATAAACACTTATGACAAGTTGAAAGATAAAATAACTAAACTCTAAAGTTGGAAATTGATATAGGCATACAGTTGATAAAATAAAAGGCACATAATTCACTGAATAGTTAAAATAAAATTTTAATGAATTAATTTAGTGAATAGGATATGAAGTCTGGCCCATTACCCTTCGAAGGGCTGACTTGAACTCCGTATTCCTCAGACTGTAAATCATTGGATTGAACAGTGGAGTGAGGATGGTGTAGGACACAGATATGAGGGTGTCCTGACTTGACGAATAGCTGGACTTGGGCCTTAAGTAGATGAAAGAGGCACAGCCATAATGCACAGTTACCACAATGAGATGGGAGGCACAGGTGGAGAAGGCCTTGTACCTGCCGGTGGAGGATGGGATCTTCAAAATGGCAGAAATGATGCGGATGTAAGAGACCAAGATAAGTAGCAGGGGAATGACCAAGACGAATACACCAATCATGAAAATGACCAACTGACTGAGGCGGGAGTGGTGGGATGCCACCTTGAGGACAGGGGCGATGTCACAGAAGAAATGATGGAGCTGGTTGGAGGAACGGAAGGGCAAGTGAAATACCAGGAAGGTGACAACCTGTGCAATAGTAAAGCCACAGGCACAGGCAGCGCCCACTAGTCCCACACACACCCGGGGTCCCATGAGCTCCGTGTAGCGCAGAGGGTTACAGATGGCCACGTAGCGGTCATAGCCCATGGCTGCCAGCAGGAAGGAGTGAGAACAGCCAAGGAAGAGGAAGGTGAACATCTGGATGGCACAGCCCAGGAAGGAGATGGTCTTCTTCTGGGCCAGCAGGTCCACCAGCATCTTGGGTACAATGACGAATGTGTAGCAGGTCTCAGAGCAGGAGAGGACGGCAAGGAAGAAGTACATGGGGGTGTGAAGGGCTCTGTCCAGCACGATGGTGGAAATGATGATGGCATTGGTGCCCAGGGTGAACAGGTAGATGGGCAGGAAGGCTATGAAGAGCAGCCGCTGCAGCCCAGCCAGAGAAGAGAAGCCAAGGAAGACGAACTCCCTCACCAGGGTCTCATTGCCCTGCTCCATGCAGAGCGCCTCCAAAGAGGAGAGTCAGGGACAGCGACAGAGGCCAGGATCCAGGAAGGAGAGTAGAAATGTGTGGGAAAAGCAGCACAAACTCTGTAGGCAGGCAAGACCTTCATTCCCCCTTGGAAAGGTCTGCCAAGAAAAGAATTAAGGCTAAATATACAACCGAGGATTGGACAGCCACTTAGGAGACTTCTCTGAGACTAAGACCATGGTATCTCTCTAGCCAAGGATTAAGGATCTGTCTCACTGGTTTTACTTGTATCTTACTTAGGGATTTCTTGCTCCCTATCACCCCCAGGAAACTAGCTCTCCAAAAGTGAAGAAACGTGTTTAATTTTAGCAATCTGAGCATGATCAGGTCATGGAATGAAGGAATGAGTTGAGTTTGTACACAGCATGTGAACCCCAGTTTGTCCCACCATAAAATGGGAAGGGGGAGGAAGAATCCCCAGCAAATATGTGCAGAGAATTGTGTTTGTGGACGACTTCTTACATGCTAGGGTATGTGGTAAGAACATTGTATACTTAACGTCAATTATTTATTACACCAATCTATGGCAATAACCGAAACAATAAGGGAAAAAAAAAAAAACAGCTTTGGTGTTATTTCTGACAGACTGACTAATGAGTAATTAGCACATTCCTGGAGGCTCCACGCTGGGATCCTGTCAAGAGTGGAACAGAAGGCAATACTGGTTTAAAGAAAAATGCCCCCTATTCTAGGAAAAGAAGAGTCACCAGGGTGGTAGAAAGAGATTCATTACTTGAGGTCTTTGTAGTTCATCTCCCTTTTCCCATTTTCTGTGCTTCAGAAAAACTCAGAGAACAGTTTTCCAAAAATGGCTCAGAGCTTGTCACAGAACATGAGAAAGAATGGGACAATTGGTCAGTTTTCCAGGTGCCTGTGCTGTGTCATAAATCAGACTTTATGTTTTTATATACTGTTATGCCAACACGATTATTATATCCACAATATAAGATACTTTTTGAATATTCTACTTCTAAATGCAGTCTGCAAGCTGTTAGAAAGGATTGTTTTTAAGTTAACTAACATCAGATATAAGATGTATCCAATATGTAAGATATATCTCATAACTAATATCAGATATAAGGTAACTAATATCAGATCATTTTCATGGGTGTATTTCCCAATTGTCTGAGAGTAGGAAGTGAAGAAAGTGTTCCCTGTAAGCAAAATCACCTGGGCTCTATTTATCAGATGCATCCAGTTTTTATTTACACTTTTTGATATATTTATATACTTAGGCATCAATTTCTGTTGAGGAATCATTTGCATCTGCTACCAGAATTTGAGGTTTGGGGTTCTTCTAGACAATAGTAAACGCTAGATTTCTAGATTCTCAGGTAAATGATGATAAACTCCTATTTATCCCTAGAACTTGGGATAATAAATTTTCATTCTTTCTTACTTGCTAGAGACTGGTCCTAAACTTAAATAGATAAAATTATTCACTTATTTGAAGTTAATAAGGGGATATTCACATTGACTGGTATGACCGCTCTTTAACAAATAACAGGGCTTTGTCATTCCGTAACTGTCAAGATAGTTCTGTTAAATATAAAGTACATATTTACCATGTCTATCCCCATTATATAAATATATATGTGTACAATAGCTGTATGTTTTCTATATTTAGAAATAAGAAATTCAATGAGACAGTGTGCATACATACACCCTCACCAGGACAAAGGGATTTCTGTATTTCAAGACAATGAGGCAAATCTATATTTATACACATTGCTTATCCTTGTCTTGGCACTTTCCAAATATTTTTCTTGGTTTCCATTCACCTAATGCATGTCCAATTCCCACCATATCCTAATTCCACTGAGTATATCATATGGATTAGGCCACAGAGGCTAAAATTCTCTCAATTCTGAAGGAATACCTGTATCTCCCCAAATCCAGAACTACTGTGTAAATGATTTGTCACTCAGACCCATGAAACAACTGATTTCAGTTATGTGGACATTTTTCTTACATACTATTAATATTACCCCACCATCTAAATGGATTGTGTTATTGATATATTTGCCCTTTTGTGATATATGGGAACCCAGAAACACAGTCCATCTGGGGAAGCAGCGCTCATCTGCTCCAGATAACATCAGAGACCACTACAGTCTGATAAATCTGTACCCTGAATAGAAAGATACAAGAGCAGAGAAATGAAAAGATCTTCCAGCCAAATACACACAAGCTATAAAAGTCAAGTAAAAGATCCCTCTGTGTGACATGAGAAGAACTCTATGTTAAGTAGTTTTGAGTAACTTTGACCAAGACACTTCATTTAAGACACACATAAAGTAAGGATATTCCATCACCTTACTTTAAAACTAAGGGGCTAGGGTAAGCAACAAGTGTTATAATTTGACCAGAGGCATGGAAAAGTACTTAAGCAGAAGTTCCTTGAGCATTACCTTGCAGAAGGAGTTTTGCTTAGGGTGAGAGTTTAGACCCCAAGAGTCTTTTCAACTCAGGCAGTCCTAGATTCTCTAAATGATGATCCCTGAAGTGCCCTTATATTTGAGAACCTATGGAGGACATTCAGGTTACAATCCTAGGACATGACATTTGCATATACTATTTTTCTCATTCCTTAGATACCCCACTGAGATATAATATAATCCGGATTTAAATAGTATCTTGGCATAGGAGGGTCCTGGGTACCTCCAAAAGGGGGCAAATCTACATGTTTTTCAAATTCAAAACTTTTGAGATACCCAGATTTTTTTAAGAAAGATTTTATTTATTTATTTGACAGAGAGAGAGATCATAAGCAGGCAGAGAGGCAGGCAGAGAGAGAGGAAGAAGCAGGCTCCCCACTGAACAGAGATCCGGATGCGGGGCTCGATGCCAGGATCCTGAGATCAGGACCTGAGCTGAAGGCAGAGGCTTTAACCCACTGAGCTACCCAGGCACCCCAGAGATACCCAGATGTTTTCTTAAGGAAAACATCAATCAATAAACCAAGACAAATTACATAGACAGCAACAGAGAGCAAAGAAGTAAAATTTTTATCTTCTTCAATAAACTCAAAGCACCTGAACTTATCCTATTAAAATGGAGTCTGAGCATTAGATTTCAGTTATAGCTAAAAAGAGACTTCGATGAGTACACGGCAGAGAGAGAAGTGGCAATTCAGGATCTGTTTCTTTTAATCCATGAGTCAACCAGTCACAAAGAAGAGAAAAGAAAATCTAGCTGGGAACCAAACTGACCTAGGCTGATCATTGTGAAAATTCATAGAACTCTACTAGGGAGCACACCTAATCAATCTCAGGACCTCGAGTTAAAAGTAGCCCCTGATTCTCCTTCTCACTTACGGAAACTGCCCTCGGTGATCTCCTTGAGGAGCTTTATGTTCACAAGCTCTACCCATCACTCAGGTTCACACCGCACAGAGCCCAAGGCTACATCGATATTCCTGTTGTCCTATCAGCACCAACGTCACTCTCCTCCTTTCAGTTCAGACAGAAGGAGCTATTCAGTATCTGGGACCCTTGACAAGTAGATTCTAAGCCAAAGATTGGAAACTGAAGAAATGACACCAGAAGAGAGTGAATCTGCCCTGAATAGAAGCTCTCATCTCCATCAATAGAGCAAGCCTCTGCCACCCATCAGGACCCTGGGTCAAACTCACTGTCTGTAGAAGCTCTGGTGACCAGCATGCAGTGTGGTTATTAGAAGCATGTCCTTGATTGTTGGACTCTTGAGGCTCTACTACTGGAGATGTTGTCTTGGGGTTAATTAGATATCAAGTCTATTTTGGAGAATTAATGTCACCATGTTCTCAAAGGTAGCATTTTCTGTGGAACCTGGGGAGAAGGAGCCAGCAGCATAATTAGCCTGAGTCTACAATGGAGTCAAAGGAGGACTTAATTACAAATTCATCTTCTCAGGTTCTTGTCCAAAGACATTTTCATTAGGGACCTTGGGATACTCTGACAAAACCTGAATTTTAACACGCATCCTCAGTCTAGTGAGTTCTTTCATTCAATTGCTTGCTGCCTACAAATGCTTTTTTAGTAGAGTAACTAAGCAATAAAGTTCTCCCTTTTATCCAAGCAAGTCCAAAATGAGTATAAATCCAGTTCAAATCCCAGCATGAATCATGAAGGCAACCGATAGTCACATTTCTGAAGTCTACATGGAAGAATAAGACAATTTTGAAAAAGATGGTTCATACCGAGGCTCACTCTTCCCAAGAGTAAGGTGGCTCAGTAGTAACAAAGAGCACGCTGTGGGAGCAAAGAGAGATAAATAGTACAGACAGACAGACAGAGAGGAGAGCTCAGAAATGCATCTGTGCATTTTTGGCAACAGAAATGACCTCACATGTCAGGAAGAAAACCATGATTGTTTAGTGAATAATACTGGGAAAAGGGCTCCTTCTTTGGACCTCACCACTCAAAGGAGGTGTCCTGGTAGAATAAAGACATTTCTTCCTGAAGGCTCAGTAGGAGCACTGAGTGTGTGACCATTCCTGATTAAGCCCTTTGGGTCTACTCCGTCTTCCAAGTAAGGTGCTGTGCCCACTCCCCAGCACCAACCATGTGTGAGTCTGGGAATCAGTGGGAGAGGAGTTGGACACCCCTCCTTCCATTACACCCTGAATGACTGACACATACAGGGTTGAGTTATACAGTTCAGAGGCATTATTTCTTAAGAGTGTTGCCTCTGACAGGAAACACAAAACTGGAAATTGAGGTTTGCCTTTGGCCTTTTCAGTCTACTTTGTTCTACTGTACAGGTGATCTGCAGGCAAAATGGGTCTTGTTACACTAGCTAGAGTAATTGTTCCTTTTTTTTTTTCTTTTGGTGATTGCTACAGTGTTGATTTTACTTTTCTGAAAACATGTCCTTGATATAAAAATTTAAATTCAGCTTATAGATGTGTAAGTTACAGACAGATTGTTTTGTGAGTATCCTTTAGCATGAGGAACACAGCTAAATCTTTCAGTGAATATGCAGACTTTTGAAAGGTACATTTATTCTAAGCTTTTAGGTTTTTAGTTCCAGAGTCTACATATCATTTGTTTTCCATCTAAGGATATTGACTTTCCTGATGACAGAGCCAATACATTTTTCCTCCCTTTAAAATTTTTAATTTATTTTCATCTTTTATTTTGAAATGTTTTCCAACTTTGCAATATTGTACATATTTAAGACCTACAACATGATGTTTGATATATGTATGTATTGTGAAATGATTACGACAATATGACTATTTATTTATATCACATCACCTAGTTATGATCTGTGTGTGAGGGAAGAACACTTGTGATCAACAACCTCAACAAATTTGAAGTATATAATACAGACTTATTAACTATAGCTGCCATGCTATACATTAAACCTCCAGGACTTATCCAAACTTTGTAACCAACATTTGTTCCCCTTGTTACTCCTGAGTGTCATCACTACATTTCCCCTTCCTTCAGTCCCCTAAATTGGCCGTCACCAATTTAGTCTCTGCTTTTATGAATTTGACTTTTTCAGATCACATCATGATTATCATCATTAATGATCACCACAATGATCAATGATCACCACAACATTATGTGGTGTGTGTATGTGTGTGTGTGTGTCTTTTTTCATTCAACACAATTTCCTCCAGATTCATCCTGTTGTCAGAAATGGGAGAATCTCCTTTCTCATGGAAGAATAATATTTTACTTTACACAAATACTTTTATACCCTATTTGTTAAGAGTTTTAATCATGAATGGAAATGGAACTTTGTCAAATGTTCCTTCTGTATTTTTTTTCTGATTGTGATTTTTTTTTCTCACGTTTTTTTACTCTGTTCTACCACATTGATTGATGTTGATATGTTGATCTGTCCTTGAATCTCATGGATAAGTCTCACTTGATCATAATATGTAATAATTTTAGCGTGTCAAAATCTAGCCAATAGGATCCGACAATACTTTAAAAGGATTATTCATCTTGCCCAGGTGAGATGTATTCGTGGGATGCAAGGGCAGTTCAACATTTGCAAATCAACCAACATTATAGAGCACATTAAAAAAAGAAAAGAAAAGAATCATATAATTCTCTCAATTGATGCAGAAAAAGCATTTGACAGAATACAACATCCTTTCCTGATTAAATTTCTTCAAAGTACTGGGATAGAGGGAACATACCTCAATATCATAAGAGCTATCTATCAAAATCCCACAGCAAATATCATTCTCAATGGGGAAAAAAATGAGCGCTTTTCCCTTAAGATCAGGAACATGACAGGAATGCCCACTCTCATCATTATTGTTCATCAAAGTACTGGAAGTCCTAGCCTCAGCAATCAGACAACAAAAAGAAATAAAAAGCATTTAAACAGGCAAAGAAGAAGTCAAACTCTCTCTCTTTGCACATGGCATGATACTTTATGTGGAAAAGCCAAAAGATTCCACCCCAAGTTATTAGAACACATACAGCAATTCAGCAACATGGCAGAATACAAAATCAATGCACAGAAATCAGTTGCATTTCTATACACTCACCATATAACTGAAGAAAAAGAAATTAAGGAATCAATTCTATTTATAATAGTTCCCCAAACCATAAGATACCTAGGAATAAACCTAACCAAAGAGGTAAAAGATCTATACTCTAGAAATTGCAGAACAATTATGAAAGAAATGGTGGAAGACATAAAGAGATGGAAAAACATTCCATGCTCATGGAATAGAAGAATAACATTGTTAAAAAGCTATGCTGTCCTAAGCTATCTATACTTTCAATGCAATCACTGTCAAAATAACACTGACATTTTTCACAGAGCTGAAACAAACAATCTTAAATTTGTATGGAACCAGAAGAAAACCTAAATTTTCAGGGTAAAGTTGAAAAAGAAAGCTAAAACTGGGGGTTTCATAATGCCTGACTTCAAGCTACATTACAAAGCTGTGATCATCAAGACAGCATGGCATTGGCACAAAAACAGACACATAGATCAATGGAACAGGATAGAGAGCCCAGAAATGGACCCTCAACTCTATGGTCAATTAATCTTTGACAAGGAAGGAAAGAACATCCAGTGGAAGAAAGACAATCTCTTCAATAAAATGTGCTGGGTAAATTGAACAGCTGTATACAGAAGACTGAAACTAAACCATTCTCTTCTACCATACAGAAAGATAAACTCAAAATGGATGAAAGACCTCAATGTGAGACACAAATCCATCAAAATCATGAAGGAGAACATAGGCAGTAACCTCTTCAACATTGGCCAAAGCAATTTCTTTCAAGACACATCTTTGAATACAAGGGAAACAAAAGCAAGAATGAATTTTTGGGACTTCATCAAGATAAAAAGCTTTGGCACAGCAAAGGAAACAGTCACCAAAACTAAGAGGCAAGCCACAGAATGGGAGAAGATATTTGTAGATGACATTTCAGATAAAAGGCTAGTATCCAAAATCTATAAAGAATTTATCAAACTCAACACTCCCAAAACAAACAATCCAGTCAAGAAATGGGCAGAAAACATGAACAGACACTTCTCTAACGATACAAATGGCTAACAGATACCTGAAAAAATGTTCAGTTGCACGAGCCACCAGGGAAATTCAAATCAAAACCACAATGAGATAGCACCTTACACCAATTAAAAAGGAAAAAAAATTAACAAGACAGTAAGCAGCAAATCTTGGTGAGGATGTGGAGAAAGGAGAACCCTCTTATACTGTTGTTGAGAATGAAATCTGGTACAGCCACTCTGGAAAACTGTAAGGAGGTTCCTCAAAAAGTTAAAAATAGAGCTACACTACAACCCAGAAATTGCACTACTTGGTATTTACACCAAAAATGCAGTCATAGTGAAAAGAAGGGGCACGTTCAATGTTCATAGCAACAATGTCCACAATAGCCAGACTCTGGAAGGAGCTGAGATGTCCTTCAACAGAAGAATGGGTAAAGAGGATGTGGTACATATAGTCAATGGAATATGATTCAGCCATCAGAAAAGATGAATACCCACCATTTGCACCAACATGGATGGAACTAGAGGGGATTATGCTAAGTGAAATAAGTCAAGTAGAGAAAGACAATTATCATATGGTTTCACTCATATGTGGAATATAAGGGATAGCATGGAGGACCACAGAGGAGGGGAGGGAAAATTGAACTGAAAGAAATCAGAGAGGGAGACAAACCATGATAGGCTGGACTCCAGGAAACACACTGAGACTTAAAGAGGGGAAGGTGGTAAAGAAATGGGATAACCAAGTGCAGGCTATAAAGTAGGGTACATGTTGTGATGAGCACTGGGTATTATGCAAATAATGAATCATTGAACACTACATCAAAAACTAATGTACTATATGGTGATGAACTGAACATAATAAAAGAAAAATAATTTCAGTGTGTCATTGTATTCATTTTCCCAGCATTTTGCTTATCAGTGATATTGACCTATGGTATTGCTGTGCTGTCCTTGGCTTTGGTGTTAGGGTATTGTTACCCTCATGATATGAGTTTGAAAATCTTCCTGTTCTTCTTCCTCCTCTCCTTCCTCCTCTCCCTCC